>NW_027556291.1:8273826-8631326 GCF_003287225.1 Phascolarctos cinereus | reverse complement strand
TGGCAATCAAATTTTTTGTTCGATTCTGGTCTTCTCTCTACAAAAGATTTCACCAGGTAGGTGATACTTGGTTGTAGTCCTAGCTCCTTTGCCTTCCAGAAGATCATGTTCTATGACCTCCAATCCTTTAATGCTGCAGCTGCTAAATCCTGTGTAATCCTGATTGTGGCTCTCTGATATTTGAATTTTTTATTTCTGGCCATTTGCTGTATTTTTTCTTGACCTGGTAGTTCTAAAATTTGGCTATAATGTTACTTGGAGTTTTTATTTTGGGATCTCTCTGCTGAGGTGATCAGTGGATTCTTTCAATGCCTATTTTGCCCTCTGGTTCCAGGATATCAGGGTGGTTTCCCTTGATAATTTCTTGAAAGATGCCCTGCAGGTCCTCCTTTTGATTATGGCTTTCAAGTAGTCCAATGATTCTGACATTGTGTCTCTTGGATCTGTTTTCCAGGTCAGTTGTTTTCCCAATGAGGTATTTTACATTTTCATTTTTTTTTTCATTCTTTCGAATTTGTATGAGTAATTCTTGATATCTCATAGAACCATTAGTTTCCAAATTCTAACTTTGAAGGAGTTGTTTTCCTCAATTAGCTTTTGTACCTCCTTTTCCATTTGGCCAATTCTACTTTTTAAGCAGTTGTTTTCTTTTTACAAGCTATGTACTTTTTTCATAATTCTCTCGTATCACTCTCATTTCTTTTCCCAATTTTTCTTCTACTTCTCTTATAGGACTATTAATCTCCTTTTTAAGCTCTTTCATGAGTTATTTTTGGGGTTTTGCCGTAGGTGTTTCGACGCTGTTGTCCTCTTCTGAGTTTTGTCTTGATCTTCCCTGTCACCAAAATAGCTTTCTATGGTCAGATTCTTGTTGCTGTTGTTGTTTTTTGACCTTTTCCTCTCTTTTCAATTTGAGCTCTGCTCCTGGGAGGGGGGGGGGGCACTGTCTCAGGCTTCTTTTGCACTGATGTTGCCCGGAGGCCCACGTGGGGTCTTCATGTCTGGTACGGTGGTAAGGGGGTCACGTGGGGGGTGGCGGGTGCTGCTGGAGGCCAGAAGGGTCTGGTAGCTTATCTGGTGCTGAGTGTGTGTCCTTGTGCTGGTGTCTGGTGTATACTGAGGCCAGGGGGGGTGTTTCTGTGGTTCCCTGGGGCTACACTGAAGCACATGGAGGTCTGGCCACTGGAGGTTGCATATTTGCCCAAGGCTGTGCCAAAGCACGTGGAAGTTTTTGGAGCTGTAGTGTGCCCATTCCTCTGGCTATGCTGAGGCGCATGGGTGGGTCCTGGTGTTGGCATTTGCCCGTTCCACCACACTGGGGTTCAGGATCTCTCACTGGTTTGCTGAGGTGGAGCTTGCTGCTGGCTCACTGGGATGCTTCCTGTCCTGGACTGTGCTCCCCTTTTACCCAAGTGTGACAGGCCTTTCCTGCTGATATTCCAAGTTTCTTGGGCTGAAAGATTGTTTCACACTGTCTTTTTGTTGGTTTTCCCAGGATTTGTTTGGGGGTGCAATTTTATGGTTATTTTGAGATGAATATGGGAGAGTTATGGTGATTTACTGCTTACTCTGCCATCTTGGCTCCTGGAAGTCTGGTTCCAGGCGCTTCAGACCTTTCTTGCTGCTAATCCCGGGCTAGTTCTGGGGGGTCTGTAAGTTTTCGGTTATTCCAAGGTGGTATGATCTAAGGAGAGATGTGGTCACTGCTCTCCTGGCCTGTGCTCTGGTGTGACCAGGGTCTCCACTCCCTTGTGGTATGTTATTGCCCCTTCTCGCCCTGGGATTGTGACCCAGATCTGAGTACGGGCAATGCAAAGGGACCCCTGAAATTTCCTTCTGACCAGTTGTCCGACCCCCCTTACTGTGGACTGAGAGTTCTGGAAATTGCTGCCACTATTAATTCAGTAGCCCCTAAGACCTGTTTGTGCTGGACTGCGCTGAACTATCACACTGGTGCAACAGACCTTTCCTATTGGCTTTTCACCTTGTCCTTTTGTGGATTCTGCCACTCCAGAATTCATTTTGAGGCATTATTTAAAGTTTTTGCAGGGGAGTTTGCGAGAGCTCAGGTGAGTTCCTGCCTTTTCTCTGCCATCTTGGTTCTGCTCTTCAGTCTTATCAGTTTTAAAGATACGGGCAGTCAATCAAAAGAGGCTACCCCCACCTACATAGAGGAGATGCAGCTGGTTCTATGTTAGGCAAACTGGATGTGCTCCAAAAGCCTTTCAATGATATCTCCATCTTACAAGAATTAGGCATGCCTAGAGAAGCCCAGGTTACATATATGTATATGTATATAGTGTATATATGTATGTTGTATATATAGTTTATACATAACTATATATGTATGTATAAATATTTGTGTGTATATATATATATATATATATATATATATATATATATATACATACACATCTAGTTTATTTACTTATGTGCCTATTGCTTCTGCTTTTTTGTCTTAGCATCCCTAGCATCTAATAGCTATGGAACAAAAGCCAATGGGACCACATCTCCAGTGTCACAGTGCTAGGGCAAAGGGGAAATAGAGCTCATTCAAGAGCAGTCCCCTTCAGGCAAATGTTTGCTGGTATTGTCTATGGTTATTAGACAGGAGACTAGGAAATCCAGTCTTCTCGGCCCCCTTTCCTGGGCCTGTGTATACTGGCTAAGGATGGAGCAGGGGACAGCTAGGAAAGGTTCTCCTTGGGAATGCTGAAGGGGCATGCATCGGCTCCTTCCCACCCATTCACCCCCATGTTGGCAGTTGGTAGCCTGCCAGCTGACACAGTTGCCAGCGCTGTCTCAGGAGGCAGCTGGCTGATTCTGGGTCCGGAAATGTGAGGAAACTACTGTCTCTGGCTCTTTTAATGAGCAAAGTGACATACATTGGTTGAATGTGTTTTAGAAACCTCGAGGGGAGACTAGGGCACAAAACTTCCCTTCCCCCACCTCCACCCCCTTCCAAGAAGAAGCAGTTTGTGTTTGTGGTCTGGGACAGAAGCCAGGCTGGATAATGCAGGAGCCCGCAGAGGTCAGTAAATGAGTAAGAAGGACCAAGATAAAAGCCACTCACATTTCCAAACTACTTTCACATTACAAAGCTCTTTCCTCAACAAACCAACCAAGAAGAAGCATTTATTAAGCACCTACTCTTTGCAGAGCTCCATGACCAGCAAGAGAAAAGTGAAGTTTAGGTAAGTTGTGGTTCCTGCTTTTAAGGTACTTACAGTGTGTGTGTGTGTGTGTAACAATATGTACACATAAAAGTAAATGCAAAATATAAAGCATAAATAACAGATCATTTGGGTGCTGAAAGGAGCATCAGCAGGAAAGGCCTCAGGAGCAGGCAGTACATGAGCTGAGGGTTGAAGAAAACTAGGGATTCTAAGAGGCAGAGGTAAGGAGGGATGGCATTCCAAGTCAGAGGCACAGTCTGTGCGATGGTACATAGGTGGAAGTTGTCTGGTTTGTTTGGATCATAGAGTGTGAAGGGCAGTGAAATGTAATGAACCCAAAAAAGTGATGATATATTCCTATTCTACTTTAAGGTTTGTGAATCACTTTTCTACCAACAAGCTCGTGATGTAGTTAATGCAAGTATTATTATCTGCTTTTCACAGATGGAAACTTGAGGCACAGTGTGGTGGGCTGTCTTGTCTAGAGTCACACAGCTAATGAATGTCAGAGCTGCATCCTGAGCCAAATAGCATTAAGAAACTAGAGGTTTCCATCATACTGAGTGAGCCCCTTCTAGAGAATTTATAGGAGCATGTGGGCAAGAGTCACTGAGGATAAGAAAGGGTAGACAGGTTGCAATCTGCACCACTGACGAGACTACCCAATTCACAAGATCACAGAACTATTGAAATATCTGTTGGGAGAGAGGGTTAAATGGACACCATAGATATGGTGGATTTTAATTTGATCAAAGCATCTAGTTAATTGTATATATCTGTATGGACCATCTGTAAAACAAAAACTAAATGCCCTCTAAGGCCCTGCCAGCAATACAGACAAGATGGTGAAGTGTGGGCTGAATGGGTATCCCCTTCAGTGAATTCACAGCTTTCCAAGCAGCAATCCTGCAGCAGGGCTGATGAATAGCTGTGTCTAAACTTGGGAGTTCCCCACTGGGCATGTCTGAGGATGACATCTAGATCAATATTTTTATTATTGACTTGGATAAAGACCTAGGAGACATGGCTAGAGAATTTGCAGATGCCACCAAACCGGGCAGGTTAGCTAGTCTAAGAGATGACAGAATCCTGATCCAGAGTAATCTCAATTGATTGGAATGACAAACTGAAATCCACATTATGAAATTGAACAGAGCTAAAGGTAAAGTCCTGCTCTCAGGCTCAAAAAATGGTCCAGGTGATGAGAGCTGTGTAGAACTAGATTCTTTGCTATTCCATTAGGTTCCCTGAATGTCTCCTCACTACCACTTCCTCCTCGCTCCACCCTGCTTTTGCCAGAGACTATTTGCTTTCAAAAAGAGAAAGTATTCCCCTTTCCCCACAAAGTTCTTTTTAAAAGAATATTTAAATAGCACACAGTTAAATTTTGAAACAGGGCTATTCAGTGGCAGTCTTCACAGTCATCTCCCTGTCTCTCAGCTCCCTTCCCTGCCTCCTTCTTGTCAACAAAACAAAAAGCCTGCACATCTAGGCCATATGTGTGTGAACAGATGGGCTGAATTTGATTCCATGAAATAAACCACTGTGATAGACTGCAAATGATACCAAGAATTACTGTGCCTGCCCTCAAGGGGCTTACATTCTTCTGGGGGAGAGGGGAAGAGGAAATAAAATGAGTAGGCAGATAAGTACAGACATGATCATTTGAGGACATAGAGAGCACTTACAAGGTGGGGGGATCAGGAAAGGCTTCCTGCAGGAGGTGACACCAGCCCTGAGCCTTGAAGGAAGCACTGCATGTGTTTTAAGAAAGTGAAAATGTCCAGAGTTGGGAGATGAAGAGTTGTTTTGTGAAGAACAGGGGTCAGTGGATTGAAGAGCGTGCAAAGGGGAGTAAGGTGTGTGAGAAAATGGAAAGGTGGAAAGTGACTAAGTTTTTCTCAGTTGTTTCAGTTGTGTCAGTTTCTTCATGACCCTATTTTTGAGGTTTCCTGGGCAGGGAACTGGCATAGTTTTCCATTTCCTTCTCCAGCTCATTTTATAGATGAGGAAACTGATGCAAACAGGGTGAAGTGACTTGCCCAGGGTCACACAGTTAGTAAGTGTCTGAGGCTGGATTTGAACTCATGAAGCTGAGTCTTCCTGATTCCAAGCCCGATGCTATGTGCTATAGAGCAGCCTAGCAGCCCAGGTTAGGGGAGGAGTGTGGGGCTTAAAAGCCAAACAAGAGATTTTCTGTTTGAACCTGTAGCTAACAGGGAGCCCCTGGAGTTTATTGAACAGGGAAGTGATGTGGTCAGACCTGTGCTTACATCAAGAACTGATGTTCATACTAGCTGTGTGACCCTGGGCAAGTATGTCACTTAATCTCTCTGAGCCTCAGTTTCCTCATTCGTAAAATGGGATAATACAACACATCTAGTGTCTACTTCCTAGGCTGGTTGTGAGACTCAAATAAAATAATGTATGGCAAGTGCTTGGCAAACTTCAAAATCCATAGAAAGGCCAGTTGGTATTTAACTCTCAGCAACATGACAGTTCTAAGTGGGGCAGCAGAAGGTGCAGGGGAACGGTAATGAGCACCTTTCCTTCAAGGATATCTCCTAAGTCTCTGTGGTGGTGTGGAAAGGACACTTAGAAGCAAGAGACACAGTTCCTAGTCCTGGATCTTCCATACTACTTGTATGATGTCTGTCATGTCATATCCCTTCTCAGGTCCTCAATTTTTCTATCTGTAAAATGAACCTAGTTGGACTAGATTATCCCTAAGGTTTCCTTCCAGCTCTAGCTAGCATTTTCTGATTCTAGGCTGAGCCAAACAGCTGGTCGGGGCAACAGAGTTCACTGTCTCTGGGGCCCACCTCCACCCCATCTTGTCTCTCCCCAACGACTCTTCTGGGAAGGTTCTGATCCCTGCTTTGGAGAAACGCTGACCTAAAATGATTCTTTCATACTTAGCTCATCCATCACAATTATTTTAGTGAGAAAGAAGTACACGACCCATGTTGAAAAGCCTGTTCCTTTGGCATGAGACAAAGTGAGGCCTTCTGTCCTTCTAGCCAGCACATGGCTCTGTTCCATACCAGCAACAGCATTTTGAGTTATGATTAGGGCACATCTCCACTTTCATTAGCAATAACGATCCCACTCCTGGGTGCATTTTACAGAACTACAATCTATTGCACATAATGCTGCCATAGTGTAATTACTCCATATCTTACGTATGGAAACTCTTTCTGCTCCAAAGGACTTTGCTTTGTACAAAGGTTGCTTCTGTGGAGCCTGACCTCAGCCCTGCAGCTTGAACTTGACACAGAGCACAGCTGTAGTCTTACTGGCATCTCTGCTGACTTCTTCTCGACGGTTTTGTATTTGCATATGAAGATGCAAAGAGAACCTGAAAATTGTACTCCTGGGATTGGCAGGAGAAACAGACAAGAGGAGGACTCTTTCCCCATCTCTCTGGGCATCTTTTTTCCCTCCAGTCACCATGCCAGCAATCTACCAGTGGTGCTATCACTGTAAACTGCCTGGATTAATCCTTCTCCTTCAAAATCGACAAAGCCAGCATTATCCAATTACAGGCCAAGAAAGGCCTAATCTTCCTGACCAGCTGCCGAAGAACAGCACAAACATCTCTTTAATCAGAATTATGTCATCTCATTCTTTCCTCTTTGCTCATCGCGAGGATGGAAGTGTTTAGTGAGCTGAGAAGGAAATATCTGCTTTAGGCATCTTTAGTGAATAGCTTTTTCCAGTGGGCTTGATCTTCTGTAAAATCATGCTAAGCTCTTGGGACCCTTCCTTGTTGTGTTGAAATGACCACAAGCAGATGATGGTTGGAGACAGTCCTATAGATCTTGAGTGAAGGCTTAAAATGATCCCCAAAAGAGTTAGAAAGCTGAACCAGATGTATGCAAATTTGCTATCCATGTGCTAGATAAAATGCGTCCTTGGCACTTTGAAGTAGGTGAAGTTAGTTAGCTTAGACCTTACATCGAGGGTCAACCAGGGTAGGGCAAAATTTACAGGATGCTGACAGTACTAGTCCTCAATTCAACAATTAAATTCAATTAACGCTTTCTAAATAGTTCTCATGAGCTAGGTACGAGGAGATGCCAGTGCGGTGTAGTGAAAAGAGGGTAGCCTTGGCACAAACTAGCTGTGATGTTCCTGGGCAATTTCTTTAACCTTCATGTGCCCAGGCAACTCTGAGACTTGAAGTTATGGACAAGTTGGAGAGATTTGAAAAGTTGGGAGTTCCCTGAACAAATAATATCCCAACATTTTTGGTCTGGACCAAAACTCCATACATTTTTGCCAGACACTGTGCTAGGTACCAAGAACACGAAGACAAAAACCCAAAGAGGCCCTGACCTCAAAGGCCTTACGTTTTGCACGTACACAGATAAGTCAATATGAAATTTATGCAGCTGAATTTTGTGAAGGGGAGAGTCTGAAATAGGAGGGAGCATGTAAAGTGAACCTTCAGTGGAAGTAGGAATTCTAATCATCATTGTTACAGGAAGAATAAATGATGATGTAATGAGGTGTAATATATGGTGATAGCAAGAGGCATTTATATAGCACTTTAAGGTTTCAAAGCATGTCACGTCTATTATCTCATTTGACTCTCACGACCACCCTGGGAAGTACGTGCTGGTATTATCCCCATTTTAGAGATGAAGAAACTGAGGCTGAAAGAGGTTAAGGGATTTGCCTGGGGTCACACAGCTAGGAAGTGTCTGAGGCAGGATCTGATTGCTGGATCTTGCTGATTCCATGCCTGGCACTATATCCACTGGCTAGCAAGAAGTAGCTGGTGGGGAGGGGGATTCCAGGCATAGCATTTTAGCCTCACCAACTCCAGAAGTCAAGCAACCTGTCCCCAGTCACAGGAGCTGGGATTTGTACCCAGGTTTCTCATGATGCCAAGCCTAGAGTTCTTTCCACCACCATGCATTCCTTTGCCCAACCTGTTTCTGCCTGGTCTTAAACCTTTCTTATATAAATACTTGTTGCCTGGATGTCTGGAGTCTCATTCTTTTTCAGTTGGTTGTCAGTTGGCAACCCACTTTGATAAATTCCCGCTTTGGTTTGAATGCCTGATGATGGCTGTCCCCCCTTCCTTCTAGGGCACTGAAATCTAGCATTCAGTGAAGATGAATCCTTAAACTAAAGTAACACATTGCCACTAGGAGAATTCGAGGTGCTCGGAGGCCTCCGGGAGATATATTTGGAGGAGGACAGCCTTTCCTCCCTACGTGACTGCCTACTTCTAAGGACGTTCCTGTCTGGAAGCTTCATAGCACTATGATAGAACTAAATATCACTGGTCAGAATTGCCCTGGCAGACCCTCATTTTCATCATTAGACGTTTTGGCCGTGTCTTCTCTTAAAAAAAACATCTATGGGTATCTTTCAGTTTTGCATCACCTTCACTTCCAAATAGATCCCTTCTACTTCCCTTCACCAGAGAGCTAATCTGAGTAACAAATAACAACAAACAAAGCCTAAGAGACACAGAACGCAGCAGTTTGACAAAACTAACGTGCGTCAGCTGAGAATGACAGAACGAAGCTGCAACGTTCCAAGCTCAGAGTCCCCTGCTTCTGCAAAGAAGGGAGGGAGTTTCATTTTCTCCTTTCTTCTTGGGACTAAGCTTGGCCATTATTATTACATGGCCTTCAGTTTCATTTTGTAAACTTTCCAGAGTTTGTATGCATATTGTTTCATGTCTTCCTGGATCTGCGTACTTCCTTTTTGCCTCCATTCACATCAGGCTTCCCATGCTTCTCTGCATTCTCCACGGTCAGTATTTCTCATAGCACAGTAATATCCCACCACGCTCGTGCACAATTTGTGTAGCCATTGCCCGATTGATGGGTATCTGTTTTGTTTTTAATTTTTAACTCTTGCAGGAAGTGCTACTATAAATGTTTTGGACTATATAGGACCATTCTTTCTATCTTTGAAATCTTTCAGATACATGCCTGGCAAAGTGATCTCTGGAAAAACAGACACTTTAATCACTTTCTCAGCATAATTCCAAATTGCTTTCCAGAATGGTTGGACCCATTCACAGTCCTATAAGCAGTACATTCGTGTCCCTGGCTTTCTACAACCCCGCCAATATTGACTATTCCCATCATTTATGCTTTATGTACTTATCTCGCTTTATCGTAGGATCATAGATTTGGAGATGGAAAAGACCATAGAGACCACCAAGCCTATCCCCCTCCTCCATTTTGCAGATGAAGAAATAGGCACAGAGAGGTCTAGGGTCATGCAACTAGTAAGTCATCTTTGCCAACTTGCTGTATGCGAGGGGAAACCTCACAGCTGTTTGGATTTAACTTTTTGTTGGTGATTTCTTCATATGGTTGACAATTGATTGTTTGAATCCTTTGGCCACTCACCCATTAGGGAACGGCTCTATATTCGTGCTAGTTCCCTAGATATCATAGTGATCATGGCTATATCTTTTTAATAGAGAACCCAGAAAACCTGGAGACAAGTCCATAAGCATTTATTAAGCACTTGCGTGGGATGAGGACCAATTTAATTCAATTCAATTTTAAAGTAATTATCAAATGCCTCCTATGTGCTGAGTGCTGAGGATACAAAGGCAGCAGCAAAATGGTCCCTATTTTCAAGGAAGCACGCAGTCTACTGGGGATACAGCTTGCAATAGCAGATGATTGGTTTCTAGTGGCAAGAGGTCATCATTTTAATTCAGCAAAACAAAAATCAGGTCATAATCCCAACTTCTGCTCTCTGTACCTCTCTTTGTCCATGCTCAGTTTTTAAAGTTCATTTAAGAAATGAAAGTGGAGCAAATCATTGGTAGTAGGAGGGCATTTAGCTTAGCATACCTGTTCTATAGAGACATGAGCCTGAAAACCTTAACAAGAGGATTCAAGGTGGAGGAAAAGGCTAAAACAGAGTTCAGCACTGAGTTGAAAATGTTATAAAATGTGAGTTATTATTAAGAATAAAATGGGGCAGAGAAGAGATTGTGGCAAGTTAGGATCATAGAAGCCTAACTCTAGATCTGGAAAGTACCTTAGACGTCATCTAGTCCAACTCCTTGGGAAACTGAGGCCCAGGGGATTGAAGAGACTTGCCCATGGTCTCCCCTAGCTAGTAAGTGTCTGGGGAAGGATTTGAATTCAGGACTCCCTGATGCCAGGTCTAGTGTGTCATCCATGATATTTCCTACTATACCACATGCTTGTGCTGGAAGCCCATTGCCCGTGTGCTTTCAAAATCAGAAGGGTCTTTTCCCCTCAAAGCTGCATGAGGCCTGACTACTCATCCATGTTGCCTCTTGGGTCCATTAGACCAGAGAGGAAGGCCTCATGGCATTGCTTCTGGTTACCAAAGGGTTAACTTGCAGTTCAGGTGGAGTAGTGTTATAAGAACACTGAAGGGCATGGGGAGCTAAGAAAAGGTGAGGTGCAGGTGACCCATAGCAGGATGGGGGAGTAGCTGTCAGTGTGGAGCAAGCCTACATTGGCTGGCCTAGCTCAAGCAAGTTGGGATCAGAGGCTTAGCAACTAAAGAACACCACAGGTACAGTCCGGTACCTTGGGAAGCCTCTCCCCCTTTCCTCTTGGCTCAGGAAATTCTAAAGAAAAGCCAGGGACACACCCCCTCACTAGACTTGAAGTCTTGGACTGGGTCCCAAGCCAAGGTCAGGAGAGCCTTGAGGCTAGAGTCAGATCACAGGTGATGGGGTGGAGCAGCTGGTCAGGCAGGAACTTCAAGAAGTGAGCGGCAGCAGCTCCCCGGGCCACCGTGCTCTGAATATTGAAAGGACCCTTGGATCCAAGAGGTACATAGGGCCTGACGTGAACCACCCGGCATCTGTCCTGCCAGCCCTCAGAATCAGGAAGAAGGGGGCCTGGGAGGATCATTTGCATGACATGAAAACATTCCTGAATAATAATAGCTGTCATTTATATGTTTGCAAAGTGATTTACAGATAGTATCTCATTTGATCCACACAACAATTTTGAGAGGTAGGTGCTATTATTATCCTCATTTTTACAGATGAGGAAACTGAGGCAGACAGAGGTGAAATGATCTGCCCAGCTACTCTGTTTCTGAGGCTGGATTTGAACTCAGGTCTTCCTGACTCTAAGTCCAACATTCCAGCCATTATTCTACCTAGATGACTGAACAGCAATGATTGGAAACAATGTTTCTAATGAAACTGTTCTTCATTTTAATTTCTCACTACTCAGTCCAAAGCCCTTTGACATGGGCAGAGATCGCTGCTGCCCACGCTATTGGCAATGACTCCATCTTGGGTTTTTGAAGAATGCCAACGACTTCCTTAGCACAGAAGATGTAGTGCTAACCACTCAGAATACTGCCTTGCCTTTCCTATGCGAAGGCCGTTCATTTATGCTGCTGTCTTGGTGTATCAGCCAGAGGGCTGATCTGTTCTGAAATACGAAGACTGAACCAAACATATTCGTCTGCTTATCTTATTTTGTTTCCATTCAGATTTCACTTAACTTCCATCCACAGATGGTGTTATTGGACTTAATCCTCTGCTAATATCTTGCCAATTATATAAAATATCTTCCAGCTTGACAAGATTCCTCCATTCAACAAGCACTTATTAGCCACCTACCGTGTACTAACCAAGGCAACTGGGAATTCTGGTTCAAATCATGCCACTGCCACACACTGTTTCTGAGTCCCTGGGCAAGTAGCGGCCTGGTGCTAGATAATGGGGATACAAGGGGATCTAAAGACAGAAATGAACGTGGTTGCTTTTACGGAGCTTATACTAGCAACTGGGAGAGGCCAGGGGCAGGGCAATTTCAGCTGAGATCAAAATGGGTGACCATACCTGAAGTTCAGTCCCTCAAATCTCAAAATTTGTGGCTTGGGCAAATGGTTTTCTAAATGTTCTAAATTCTAGTCACCTGTTTGGTTCTATGAGTTTGGGTTTTTTTACATCTCCCCACTCAGAATTTAACTTTTTTTTCATAAATTGTTAAAGAAAAACTCACTTTCTGTCCATAAGACTGTGTATCCCTCTTCCTCCCCACTCTCGCATTGGAGACCTTGGCTCTGAACTTGGTACATGGGGGGTAGTCACTAGGGAGAAAGCACTTCAGATGCAGTGCCAAAGGGCAATGCAGGATGGGTACATGGGAGCAGGCTGCAACATGGCACAGGTAGAAAGGGGGTGGAAAGGATGCTAGCAGCAAGTAGAACCGACAAGGAGATAGGCCAGTCATATAGCAGGAGTGGGAGAGAAGAAATGGAATGGCCAGCCCCATGATAACCATCATGTAAGTCAAGAGACCTAGAGCAAGGCCACCTGCCTGTTTCGGGGAAGCCACCGTGGAAGATTTGGAGGAGAATGTGAACAAGAGCCTGACAGGATGGGAAGGCATGGAGAGATTGTGGTCTCCCAGAGGAACAGGATACCCTCTTTGAAGAGATCACTTAGTACTTCTGTGACATTGGTCAGGTCCCTTCCTTGAAGTGCTGGTAGCCCTCATTTTCTTCCTCTGTAAAATAAGGGGGTAGAGCCCCTTCCAGCTCCAAATCTCCATTCTGATGGGTTTCTTTGAAGTTAGATCATTTACATAATGCTTTCTTACAACAACCCTGTAGATAATCCAAGAGGAGGTGCACAATCTGTGGGGAGAGGGCTGGACCTTGAGTTAAGAAGATCTGGGTTCCAAATCCTGTCTCAAACACGCACTGATCAAGTCACTTTAACCTCTGTTTGCCTCGGTTTCCTCATCTGTAAATTAAGGGAGTTGGACCCAAAAGTCCATCTCAGCTCCAAATCTATGATTCTGTTTTCTGTTAGACCTTCATTTTAGCCATTAAAGGAACAGCCTAGCCTCTTCTTCTCTAGTGTCTCCTTTGGCAATTTCCTATATTCCTGCCACTTGCCCTGTCACCTCTGTGTGGTTTCAGCCTGCCTTTCCAGTCTCATCTCACACTAGAGATGCTTTGTCTAGCCCTTGAAGTGGCCAGCAAGCATTTGTGAATGCTCACCCGTGTGTCAGGCACTGGGTGCTAGCCACCAAGGATACAAAGATAAAAACCAAACCAGCCCTTGCCTGTGAGGGGCTCCCAGAGATGATATCAGACCAAAAATTCTGTGTGGCATGGCAGTTAGGATGCCCAAAAGACCTGGCTTCAAATCATGTCTCTGCCACTTCCTGGCTGCATAATCCTGGACAAGGAATTTTCTCTTTCTGAGCCTTGGCTTCCTCATCTGTAAAATGGAGATAATGAGGCCTCTGGAGCTTTACCTCCCAGGGTTGTTGAGAGGATCACGTGAGCTAATATTTAACATAAAGCACCTTGTGACCAAGCCTCAATATGCCACAGAGACACTGATTATTGCTTTATTGCTCTATTTCCTCAACTTACTTATCTGGGAACACATTCTCAGCACACGTACGCAGAATAAATGCTTCTTCGTAAATACTTGTTGGTTGCTTCTGTGCTGGAATTACTTGGAATGGCAAAGACTTTATGTTCCTGGCCCAGGTATATTTAAGTGAAATGTGTCGGTTTAATCTGAATTCCATTCTGGCCATGTGGGATGATGGGAAGTCTGATCAGATGGCAGAAGATGAGGAAACTGCCAGGGAGAGAAAGGATTCTGAGCAATGACGCATCCTTCAGCCTTTCGAAAGGCAAATCTCAGAAGTCTGGGGGCCTGAGTGAGGAAGAGGAAAGGGAGGGGGTGCACACACGTGTGTCAGCATGCACGCTCACGTGTGTGTGAGTGTGTGTGTGTGTGTTTGAAGGGACCCTGTATGGTAGGGAAGTTTTCTGTGGCATGAGTCTTCAGAATATCACCAGTGGGTGGAGCTCTGTCCTCACCCTAGTTCCCTGGCTGTTTAAATACCAACTCTTTGACACTGTAGGGCAAGGCAGGGCAAGAAAACAAAGAAATAGGTGGAGGGAAGTTTGTGAACACTGAGAGAATGTCACTCTGGGGCAGGTAGGGGTGTGTGTGTGTGTGTGTGTGTGTGTGTGTGTGTGTGTGTATGTACATATGTGTTAAATGACAGGATTGGACTAGATGAGGTCCCTTCCAACTCTAGAACTTTGGTTTTATAGGAAGGCTACTTGCTGTAAGCTCTGAAACTGCTGCCCTATGGATTTGGGGTCAAATCCTAACTGTGTCCCCACCAGCTGTATGACCCTGGACAAGTCATGTAGCCACCCTGGGCCTCTCAGTTTCCTTGTCTGTAAAATGGAGGAGGGGTGCCTGAGATCCATAATTCTCTGACCTACTTCTGAATAAAACTTTCCCTTTTACTGAAAAAGCTCAGCAAAACAAACCAAGCTGCCTGACAATGCATCTGCCCTTGGGAACCTTGAGTCCACTAGGATCTCTGTGAAGAGAAGAGGGAGAGGTTTGACCGCCACCCTCCTGACATCCCATTTGGTTACTGCATCGATCAGACTTCTGAAGCCTTCCCTTATTTTCCTTTACATTCGCATAATTGAACCTATGTCTTCCTGACTTCAAGTCCCTCGTTTGAAATACAGTTTAAAATACCATAGAGCTATAAAGGACGTCACGCAGAGCAATTCTCTAACTGTACAGGGGAGGAAACAGGTCCAGAGACACTAAGGGGACTTGCCCAAGGCCACACAAGTAGCAGTAAATAGCAGCATCAGGATTTGAACCCAGGCTCTCTGACACCAAATTCAGTGTACATTCCACTGCACAAATTGTTTCTTTAGATAAAGGAATTCACAGTGATCCCATCTACTGGGTGAAAGGGATGTTAGTGTTCCAAGCCATTTTTTCCATTCTGTTGAGAAAGTTCATGTTTCAGGGCAATTGGCTTTATTTTGAACCATAGGTTTTTGCTGGCCCATTTTGTTTTCCTGACCCATTTTTTCCTTCTCTTCTGCTTGTCTCTTGGCTGATCATTGAATGGGCCATTGACTTGCTATGTGATGTTGGGCAAGACACTTAACAGATGAGGCCCACACAGGTTAAGTGGGGTTAGAAGGATTCAGAGGACTGACCTGCCTCCCCAAATTTTTGTTTGCATCAATACTCTTTGCTGTCAAATGCAAACAGCCATCTCTCCTCTGTGCAATTCCAGTCAGCAAGCACATATAAAGCGCCTGCTATGTGTCAAGCCCAGTACTTGGCACTGGGGATGCAGAGAGAAGCATCAAATAGTCCCTACCCTCAGGGAGCTCACATTCTCCTGGGGAATACAAAACACACATGTGCACACACTGGTAAATATAAGACAATTTGAGGGAGGAGAGACACCCAAACTGCAGTATTTTTCTCAAATAGAAGGGGGTGCCATTCTCATCTCTATTGCCCTCTTGGCCCAGTCTGGGTCCATGAGTATTCTTGCACCTTTTTGGGAGTGGTAGTGGTGTTGGAGGAAGGGGTTCAATGCATAAGGCCAGAATTTGACTATAGTTGATTCTTCAATTTTTATATGACTCCGAACTCTCTGCTGGGGGTATTCCTTCCAACGTACCCATAGCAGTGCCCCCTTCCTTTTACATCATTTGTCATTCTTATTCATGTCTTTCGAGAAATTCTCCATAGAAGATCTAGCTAATGTGTTTTTCTGGTTCTTTTGACGTTTTGAGGGTATCAGGGCAGTACTTTATTAGGGGAAAGAAAATATGCATTCAAGAAGAATTTGTGATTTTGTCAATGGAAGGAGCTCTTGGTGTGGAAACTCCCTCTTACAACACAGATTACAACTCATTTGTGATTTGGGCTCCATGTAGGGAAGAATTTTCTAATGGCTGGAACTGTCCAGGGGGTGGAGGTTGTGGGTTCCCTCTCATTAGAGGCCTTCAAATAAATGCCAGATGGTTACTTGTGGAGGGGCTCTAAGATTTGCAAAATACAAATATTATCTCATTTGGTCCTCACAACAACCCTGGGAGGTAGGTCCTATTATTATTCCTATTTTATAGACAGGGAAACTGAGGCAGTCAGAAGGAGGTGACTACCCAGGGTCAAAGAGCTAGGAATAATCTGAGAACAAATTTGAACTAAGGTCTTCCTGATTCCTGGCCTAGAACTCTGTGCACTATGATGCCGCCTAGCTGCCATATATTAATTAATTCCCATTTAAGGGAGGTTTGAATACAGTGGAACTTAGAAATGAAAGGTCTGGTTTTTGAATCAATTTGGTGGTGAAGAAAATGGTATTTCGAAGTATGTATGGCTTTTGAATATTTATTCTAGACATGCTTACATAGTGTCTGACTTCCCTTTCTCAGAGGATAAAATTCACAAAAAGTACAGCCAACATGTTCAGTCCAAAAGCACTTCTAATGTCCAATAATAATCCAGTGGATCTGGGAAACCATTGTTATAGGTACTCCTTCCTACAGTGGAGGCCGAAGTCCATCCTGTCCATGGCTTCCCATGTACCTGCCATGGGCACCTTCCTAAACTTCAGACAGCATCTGAGAGATCCTAGTGAAGGAGCTCTTTGGCTGTCTGTTAATTAGCCCTCTCTCTCACCACATGATCAGCTCATACCACCTTTTCCCACTGTATGAGCATAAAGTTTCTATCCATGAAACTTGCCATACTCAACTGGGTATTTTGGTCAAATTCATATAAAGTGTCTTTCTTATGCTTTTTATGGAAAGATTGCTTTTCCACCCAGGAAAGAATGATGGCAACACATAGTCCAGTCTAGCCTTTCACCAAGGACTGAGCCCTTCAAGCAGCCTCAGTGAAATCGCAAGCCTCATAAGATGAGGGTGCCCAATGGAAGATCCGAATGCAGACCTAAAATACAGTTATCTCCTCTTTCCAGAAATGGCTGGGGATGAAACCTGGGTTGCTGGGTCCAGGTCAGGGGAAGGGCGAAAACTTGACATGCTCAACCAGGCAGTGTCAGGTTGCAAAGAATGTCAGTGACTTAACCTGATTTACCTGGAAGGAAACTTTCTGTGTGCAAGAAGCTGGAGAAGTCCTCCAAGGACCACGAGTCAGGGGCTTCCCTTTCAAGCATAAGACTATAGCAAAGGAGAGCAGGATGGTCCAATGCAAAGAGACCTGGATGCAGAGGCAGGGGATGTGGGTTCAAATCAGAGCTTTGCCACTTACTACCTATATGACCTTGGGCAAGGTGCTTCATTTCTTAGCCTCAGTTTCCTCATCTATAAGGTGAAGAGGGTTAGATTAGATGACCTCTACAGTAATTTAACTTACCTTGTATTTATTTAGAATATATTTATCTGTGTGTGGGCAATAAGGTGTCACAGTGGATGGAGTGCTGGGCCTGGAGTCAGGAAGACTCATCTGACCTCAGACACTTCCTAACTGTGTGACCCTGGGCAAGTCACTTCACCCTGTCTGCCTCAGTTTCCTCATCTGTAAAATGAGCTGGAGAAGGAAATGGCAAACCACTCCAGTGTCTTTGCCAAGAAAACTCCAAATGGGGTCATGGAGAGTTGGATACAACTGAAAAGCAATTCAACTATCTGTGTATCTGTTGTCTCCCCAAAAGAAGGTAAGCTCCTTGAGGGCGGGGACTATCACTTTTGCCTCTTTGTATCCTCAGCACCTGATCGAAGGTCCCTTCCAGCTTTAGGGGTCTGATCCTCTGATTTTATGATGAGAAAGGGAAAAAAATGCCCAAACCTCTCACCAGCATGGAGGCAGTTTGTCAAGAAAGTGGCCTAATTAGAGGTCTCTCATTTGTTATGACATTCTTGGAGGAATCTGGCACTTGGAGATGAATATTTGGACTAGCTGCTCGGTTTATTTTCTTGAAAATAGAGCCTGCTTCCCTTGTTTCTACATGGCCTGGAGATGGCATGCTGCCAACTGTACAGCTGCTGAGAGCACAAATAAGTGACTCTTCAGATTCTCGCCCCCTGCCCTGCCCTCGGAAGAAGAACAGGACTTAGCTGGGCTCCTCAAAAGGCACTGGTGAGAAGGTGACATGAAGGCTGGTGGGATTTGACTCTTCAATCAAGTGTGCAAAAGGACACAGGAGCGACTTCACTTATGTGCTCACAGATTACTCAGTTTCCCTCTTTCCTGTACTCAGTGAAAGGCTTATTTGTTAGGCACCACTTGCCTGCCTGTTGCTTTATATCCCCAGCTTCATTTCCTTTGGAAAGAATTAGCTCTTGATTTCTTTCACCTCCTCAACTGCATGGATGGTTGGAAAGTCATTCGGCTGGGGAGGAAGAAGGAGTTACTCAGTCCTTCTCATAAGCTTTTCCAGGCAAGAAGGAGAAAGCTTACCTCATTTTAGCCAGGAATACTTCCTTTCATCCTAGTAACAGAAGCAGTGGATGGAAAGCCACAGTTGAGAAGACCTAGGGTGGAGTCCTGCCTCTCACAAATACTGGTTTGGGACCTTGACCAAGTCCCATGGTGTAGCTCTCATCAAGAAGGTCAACTGGGTGACAGTGAAGGTATAATCAGACCTAACAGGATGTCCCCTCCCCAATTTTCAAGGATTGGGTGGCTGGAGAAAGCCGATCTAGTAAGCTTTGCCAGCTGAGAATAGGAAGAATTCATTTGTAACTTTGATTAAAATAAAATCAGAATCACAGAGCTCTGGGTTGGACTGGGGCTTCAGAAGTCATCTAATCCAGCCTGTGCCTGCCCAGGAAACTTCTTGACTCTGGCTTTCCATCCACTCACCTGATCTGACCACTCTGCTAATTCTTGTCCTATCTTTCCTCCCCCTTGTAACTACATTCCTTGAGAAAGCCATCTTTCCTAAGTACCTTCATTTTCTCTCCTCTCACTCTCTTCTAAACCTTCTGCACTCTGGCTTCTGACTTCATCATTTGACTGAAACTGCTCTCTCCAAAGTAACCCACAGTTTCTTAGCTGCCAAATCCAATGGCTTTTTTTTCCTTAATCCTCATTCTCCTAGATCTCTCTGCAGCCTTTGACACCAGTGATCACGCTCCCCTCCTTGATACTCTCTTCTCTCGAGGTTTTCAAGACACTGCCCTCTCCTGGTTCTCCTCCCATCTATCTGACCACTTCTCCTCAGTCTTCTTTGGTTGATCTTTGTCCACGTTATACCTACTAACCATGAGTGTCCCCCAAGGTTTTGTCCTGGGTCTTCTCTTTTTAATCTTTACACCCCCCCATGTATGTATATATGTGTGTATATGCATATATGTATATATGCATACACATGTGTATAAATGTGTATATATGTATATATGTATGTGTGTGTATGTGTGTGTGTGTGTGTGTGTGTGTATACTATCTCTCTCTCTCTCCATCCATCTCTCTATCCATCTGTCCATCTCTCTATCTATCTACCCCTAGTCTCTCCCAGGGTGATGTCTGGGCATTTTGCCCTGGCATTGCTGCTGAATACGTAAGTGTGCCTGTTAGGTCAATGTATGGAATTGACCCATGCAAGTGAGGCTACCTATCTCCTTTTAGACGTCCACGTTCATTTTTATGCCCCTCCCCCCTCCCCCAAGGCCTCGTTGGAATTCATTCCAAATACCTGTTCTTTCGGTTTGATTCAAGACTGAATAGCTTTGTGGAAGACTGGCTTTAAATGCATTTTACCATTAATTATAGGAGCTCCATAGGAAGGCTGTATTGCAGCTCTGAAGGGATCTAGTACCAAGAATAACAGAGCAACGTAGAAAATCAACAAGTGTAGAGCCGAGGCATATGAACAAAAAAGGGCTTAGAAGAGACTCTCCATGGAAACATGCTCATGATTTGGGAGCAAACATCTGGCCCTCCAACCAGTGAATCAGGACCACAGGGACTCTAAATCTCTTACCTCCAATTAACCATTCACTCTGTAATGACTTATTGATTTTCCCTGTCTGGTTGAATAAGAAGAGGCTTATGTTGCAAATGGCCCCCTCATCATCTCTTTTATGTTAATTTATACTGACCTAAAACCAGCCACAAAACCAAGAAGGCCCACTAACTCCAAGCCTGATAATCACAATTACTCTCAGCTAAGAAGTAGCTGACTTGCCATCCTCCCAAATCCTGAGACCAGACAAATATTGGAGATGAGTGGATGCAGCTCATTCAGCATGCCATGCTCACAGGGAAGTGAAACATTAGTCTTCTCGCACAAGTGTTTGCTCTTGGATCCATAATAGTTAATACAAACACATGTGCTCTGAAAATGAACATTAGAGGAAATGAGAAATGACTTCTTCTCTTCCCTTTGGAGAGACCTCAGGCACCAAAATGAAGCGATTAGTAAATGAATGTAAATGACATTCACTTCCTGCTTTAGAGCTGGAAGGGATCTTAGAGGAGAAAATGAAGGCCCAGAGAGTGACTCATCCAAGGTCATGCACATAAGAACTGGCAGAGCTGAGATGTCAACCCAGATCTTCTGACTCCAAATCCACTGCACCATGCAACAGGGGCTGAGTTAGAGGACCTGGTTTCTATTTTAGGTACAATTCCTTCCATTTCTAACTAGGTTAGGTACTTGAGCATTTTGTTTAATTTAAAATCTATATCTTTATTTGTTTGCATATCACCTTCATTTTCCAATAAATTCCCAGATGTTTGATGCAAGATGATCTGCCCGTTTGCTTCAGTTGACTGCTTCTCCTTCCTCCCCACCCCCACCTCCCATCTCCTATCCCAGGAAGCCATCCCTTATAACAAGTAATAAAAATGAGGGGGAAAACCAGCTTGGCAAAGCTATCCAAGTCCAACACCATATACAGTGTTCCACACCCCTACTCTTCCACTTCTGCCAAGAAGGGATGGGGGTGCATCCTCATATGTCTGCTCTGGGGAGGACTTTGCTCCTCATCTTTCTCAGCTTTATATTTCAGGTTCATTGTTGCTTCTCTTTCCATATGCATTGTTTAAGTCATTGTGCATGTTTTCCTGTCTCTAATGCCTTCGCTTGGCATCAACTCATATAGAAATTCAAGTATTAAAAAGAGTGAATATTTCTTAATCACAGACAAATCCCATTAGGTGAATTTATGCCCTTTAAAGATGCCCATCAAAGAATGTGTGATCCAGAAAGAAGAGGGACTTGGGTCACATGGAAAGATTGAGGGATAATCAATGGACTGTCCAAGGGTGCTCCATTAGTGTCCTCTGGATGTCCACAAACTTAAGGAATGCCCCAAATCCATTAGGTTGACCCCTTGAGCCAAACTTCTGGGAAGAGATGGACATGAGTTGCCTCAAACAGGCAAACATGGATGGGTTGTGATCTGAATCCTTGGAAGAAATACTCCAGATAGTTGAGACCACATATCCATTAGAGGACTAAAAGATAAACATGTCATTGTTTTTGTATGTTGTCTGTATTTTGGGGGGGATTTTTAAAAAATGAATTATGGGGGTAACTAGGTAGTGTGGTAGATAGAGCAGCAACCCTAGAGTCTGGAAAATCTGGCCTCAGACACTTGACACTTACTAGCTGTTTAGACCTGGGCAAGCCATTTAATTCCTATTGCCTCGCAAAAGAATGAATTATGATTTTTATTCTAGTGTATATGTTCTTATATTTACATGCATGTACATAAAGATATATATATGTATATACACACATATCTGCATATATATATATATATATATATATACACATAGGTATATCTATATTTGTGTGTATATACATGTATATGGAGAGAGAGAAAGAGAGAGAGAGAATGAGAATGCAGGTAACCTAAAATTGCCTTCACCAGTTGAGAAGTAAAACTTAGACTGGGATATTGACAGTTGCAGCGTTAGTTCACCTATGACTCACATGAGTGAGATAGGACAGAAATGAGGCATCAATCTGTAGATGGAAATCAGAGCCAAGACAGTTTGTGTCCTATCTCATCTTTAGAGCAGCATAACTTAAATCTACCACCTACCTTGGCCTGAACTACTGTGTTTAAAGGATTTCTGTGGTCTGACACAAGTAGCACACTGACCCTTGACTGGCCTGCGGACTTTATTTAAAGTTGCACAGAGACGTAGAGAAGTTGCCTGTCTCTAGATAGCCCTAAGCAGTCACAGTTGTTTTCTGTGGTTCCACTGGCCTCAGGAACCTTCTGAATCACAAGGATGCAACAGAACCACTGAGTTTGCCCCCCACAAGGCTGGAGTTCAATTATAGCTAAAGTGCAAGGCCACAGGGTGCTGTGGCTTCAAAAGGGTCCCTGAAAAGAGCATAGACAAAAGAGACTTGGCTTGAGCTTAACCCATTGCAAATGGGATTTATAATAACTACCCATTTCCTCCAACCTGTGGTCAAGTACAGGTTATGCTCCCAGACCTGGGTGCAGAGGTATCCTCAAGTCAGCTCAAACCTACTTCCAAAAACTGATTGTTAAATTTTCATCATTGAGCATCTATACCTCAGAAATTGGCAAATGCTACAAATCAGGGCTCAGTTTATTACTTTGTTGATTGTCTGGACTTAATAAAGTGGTGGAAAAAAAGGTCATAATGTAGATTTAACTTAAAAGTTTTTTGTAGTTTTTTTTCTTCATGGAGAGCCAGTTGTTAAACACTTATCAACATATCCCTGGCTAGCTGGTACATGCAAGCCAAGAAAGATGTACCGACTCTCAGCCTATACCTAATTCCACAATACTATCACTGTCATCAGTATTTATCAAGGCCACTGGTGTCACCTGTACTTTGAATTCAATTTCAAGGGATAGGAAAAATAGCCAACAGTGACTGTTAGTGGCAGTAGAGCCCTCTCAGAAGGTGAGGACATGCTGACTAGGGATTGCCAAGGCAAGGCCCTTGGGCCCTGTTTTTTTCCTGAAGATAGTGAGGACTCTTTTTTGACTCTAGAGCAGCTTCTGCTTTATGGAATTATTGGCCAAAAACGTCATCTGCTTAGTGGGATGCTTATGGGAAACCAAACCTGTTTGCCCATTATTACACTGCTATGTTTAGAGACTTCACTAAAGCTCTGGCTGATGTTTCATCTAGGCAGTGGAAATGAAAGTTGAAATGGAAATGGAAGTGACCCTGAGTTCATGAGATCTTCAGCATAGGTTCTGGAAGGTTCCTCCGAAGCTACAAAGGCTTTCAGTATGAGCTCCACAATGAGTTGGATGTGTGGTGTCTGAGGACCAATCTAATTCAGCATAATTCAGCATAGAAAGGCTCCCCACCGAGGTGGTATAGGAGGTGGATGGCTTTTTCAGCCACAGCTATTCTTTAAGACCATCTACTTAGTAACAGAGGGGTTATGGACAATCACGGTTGAGATTGCCATTACAGCTAGGTGGTGCAGCAGAGGCTAGAGGGCCAGCTCTGGACTCAGGAGGAACTGAGTTCAAATGGGGCCTCAGACACTTCCTAGCCATGGGACTGTGGGCAAGTCATTTAACCTTGTTTGCTTCAGTTTACTCATTTATAAAATGAGCCGGAGAAGGAAATGGCAAACCACTCCAGGATCTCTGCCAAGAAAACTCCCAATGGGGTCAGGAAGAGTTGGACGTGACTGAACAATAACAAGAAGATGGAAAAATCACTCCTGCACTAATAGACTGTTAATGGACCTGTTGTTAGTCTAACTGTTCTTGATAGCAATTCTAAGTTTTACAAGAAAAGTTGCTAAACTTTTCATACCCTTGGACCTAGCTGTCCAGACACTGGGAATATACTCCCAGGAGGTCAAAGCCAAAAAGAAAGCAGTACTCTTAGCAGTACTTTTGTGCTAGCAATTGATTGGGGAATAGCTAAAAAATCTCTACATGTAATGGAGTATTATTGTGCAGTAAGAAAATAGGAAGAATTCTGAGGAACATGGAAAGATTCGTATGAAATGATGTAGAGTGGAATGAGCAGACCCCCAAAAGCAAAGTAAATGAAAAGATCACTAAAAGAAAAATGAACTCTGAGCAACTGAAAAGCCAGCAATAGCCCCTGAGAGGAGAAAAGGTAACAGACCTCTCTTCTCTTGGCAGGGAAGTGGACTGCTAGGGGAGAATGCGGAAGCCATCATCTGAGGCCGTCACCATATTGCTTATTTTGACTTAACTGTCTTTCTTTGTGACAAAGGGTACATCATCTCTGGTTTTTCAGACCCAAACAGCTACAAGTGTCTTCCCTGTTAATGTGTAAGGTCCTGGAGGGTAAATGCTTTTTGCATTTGTATCTTCCAAGTGTTTAATATAATGCCTGACACATAACAAACACTTGATAAAATTAATTTATTATTATATGAACATCATATCATTATAAGTTCCATGGCATTATGCTTATAATTCACTTATTAATTCAGTTTCAATTATTAATATATTTTTTCATTTTTTCATTCATTTAAGGGAAGATTTCGTTGGGGAGGAGGGGTAGGGTCATATTTCCAGAAAGGACTGTGACATAAAAGCTAAAGACATGAATAGAAGCAGGCACACCCTCCTCAGGCATTGCCTTTCGCTCCTGGCTCTGGGCCCATCAAGTGACTGGGATCACACGCTTTACATTTTAGCCCTTTCACGCATTCTTCACGTCAGCCAAACTGATCTACCACCTGTTCTCCAATCTTGACATTCCATTTCCCACAAGAGGCCATATGATGCAGTGGGAAAGAGCATTTGGAGTCTGAGGATGTGGCTTCAAATCCTGTCTTTGTTGCTTACTCTCTGTGTGACCTTGGGCTTAGGTGTCTTCTCTGCACAATGACCTCTGAAGTCCCTTCCATTTTCAGATTGATCCTATGAGCAATCTTGGCATTCCTGAAGGCTGTCCCCTATGCCTGTAATGCACTCCCTCCTCAAAGCTCCAGCCCTACTACCAGCCCAGCCCCTGCAGGCAGCTGTCTCTACATGTGCTGCAGCCCCTGCCTCCTCAGTAGACACAGCTACAAGAATTTGGGGAGTTTTGTTGGGTTTTTTTTTTTCAGTTGACGGGGGAGGTAGGAGGGAAAGGGAAGCTTAGGTTCCCCTGCCAATCTGCCTGCACATGAGAAGCGAACAGAAGGAGTTGTTCAGTTGGGTCTGAGTGTCTATGACTCCATGTGGGATTTTGGATACTGGAGTGGTTTGCCATTTCCTTCTCTATCTCCTTTTACAGATGAGGAAACTGAGGCAAACAAGGTGAAGTGACTTGCCCTGGGTCACACAACTAGCAAGCTTTTGAGGGTAGATTTGAACTCTAGAAGATGAGTTGTCTTGACTCTAGGCCCTGAACGCTACAACAAGTAATCCCAGACAACCAGGACAGCTTTGAAAGTTACAAGTTGGATTTATTATATACCTAAAAAGAAAAACAAGCTCTGTGCAATGGAGATTCAGTTTCATTTGTGATCTTCTCTTGCTCCAAAATGTATGTGTAATACTCACTTTATTTGGCGTTCGTTGAGGTCAGAATATTTAAAAATAAAATTAAATGAAAAAACACCATCTTTGCCACTCCAGTCCTTGGCACTTCCAAATGGTTCTGCATAAGAAATAGATGTGGCTTTATTAATGCAAATGACGGTAAAGATGAGGCAGTGCCATCTGCCCTGCTGTCTCTCAAGGACCTCCAGACCTTGCCATCTGACTTGCAGCTCAAACCTCTTCTACGTGTTGTCTCCCCCATTAGAATGTGAGTTCCTGGACAGCAGGGATAGTTTTGCTTTTCTGTTCACATCCCTAGCACTTATCACAGTGCCTTGCCTATACTAAGCACTTAATACCTGCTTTTTCATTCATTCATTCATTCATTCATTCATCCATCCATTCATTCATTCATCATCTTCACCTTATGAAATCTTTGAACATCTCAAGTGCTACCTCCTATTGGAAGCATTTCCTCATCCCTCCCCAATTGTTAGATCTCGATCTCTCTCTCTCTGTCTCCAAAATGTCTTCTAGATCCCTAACTCCTTTAACTCTAACCCAATTATAACCCTTCTATCATACCACTAGCCCTGATGATCCCAGAGGGGTACAGCCAGACAAAGGGCTGTATGGAGTGCTCAGGGAGGACCTCTGCGGGGAGGGCTTGCTGAGCCCTTTTCAGGGCTGCTCATCCAAGATGCTGTAGCATGCATAGTAGCCACACTCCAGCAAAACTGTCTCAGCAGATGGGCTAAACCAGGTTCAGGGTAACTGACAGACCTCAAACCCATCAGTGAGTTAGGCGGGTGTCTCCCCCAAGCACGTGAAGATGTCCCCCAGAGGAATGGGTGGATGAGAACCATTTGTTCCAATGGCCATGAAGGTGGCTGAAGCAGGCACCATGGAAAGCTGAGAGCTTGGTCAGCGTCAAAGACCCCCGGGCCACCCGCTGCATCCTGGGCCATCTCCAATTGTCTTGACTTTTGTCTTGCCATGGGACTTTGATGACTCAGGAAGAGAGAGTGAGGCCGACGATTTTATGCAACTCTGCCTCACTGAAATCCAATTCACTTGCAAGTCGAGACATCACCCATGATGTCATTGGTCCTCTTTGAAATGAAGAGTCACCAAAGCAAGGTAAGAGATATAGAGTGAAAGGAGAGTCTTTGCAAGGTGACACAGGAGCAGGGGGATGCCCCTGCCCTGGCCCAGGGGGTAGAGTCTCTACAGGTTCTGATGCAGAGCGAGCCCCAACAGCCCCAATTTCCCTAGTCTTGGGTGAAAGGGGGCCCTGTCATTCGAGTGATGTCAGGCACCAGTGTGGATAGCATTCTTTCACTGAATGGACCCCAAAGGCCCTTGGCATGCAGAGGAGAGATTTTGATACCTCTCAGTGGCTGTGTGGAAAAGCACCGAACAGCTGGGGTTTGCCCCTGGGCCTCCTCACTGGCTCCCACAGGGCCCAGGACGCCAGCTGAGCCCCTGACTCTGGAGAGGCTCAATTGCTATTTCAGAATGAAATCCTCCCCCTTTTCCCAAGGCATCTGCAAAAGGGGGGTGGGGTGGGAAGGAACTAGGGCAGCTGGTTCCTGAAGAACTGAACCTGAAGCCAGAGTAGCCAGAGATGGTAACTAGAGGCAGGACAGTATTTGGGCCATTCTAACCAATATGAGGCCAGTAAGTCCGCTGCTGCCCTCCACACTTTATGACATGCCCCTGGATCTGCCCACGAGAATGTAAACACCTCAAGGCCAGGGACTGTCATTTCTTTTATTGTTTTTCCCAGAGCCTCACACAGAGATTGGCACCATTAGATGGATGAATGGATAAACGAATGAATGAATGAATGAATGAATGAATGAATGAATGAGTGAAAAAAGCACTTATTCAGCATTTACTCTGTGTCAAATACTGTACTAAGCACTGGGGATGCCAAGAGAAACACAAGACAGTCTCTGCTCTCAGAGAGATTCCATTCTAATAGGGGAAAACAACACATAGTAGGTGCTCAGTCAATGCTGCTGAATTGGACTGAATCACTGTCAGGTCAGCCTAGGTTAGTGTCTGTCCTATAATCAGCTGCTCTGGCCATTTACAGAGCTCTGAGGTGAGCTCTGTCCCTCTCTGGCTCTCAGTGCTTCCCTGATAACACTGACCTACCTGCCCCAGACAGGGCCGAGGGGAGTCATGCAGAGGGCAGCCAGCCTCCACCCTCAGACCAAGGACAGAGCCCTGCTGGGAGGTTGGTGAGGACTTTCTTACTTGTATAGGACCCCCCTCTCTCCCTCTCCCTCCCCTGGCCTGGCCTCTGCCTCATTTGCAGTCTACTTTCTGCCTGCTACTTTGGGTCCTGTCTCTGTGCAGGAGATATCTGCACAGATGCCTGCAGATAGATGCCCATTGGCCCGTCTACCTAGATTTGGCTTCCTATCTGTCTTAAGAGGGCTCTATAAATTACAAAGTACTGTCTCAACGGAGACTAATGCTATTCCTGCCCACTGGATTTGGCTCTCCTGAAGCAGACCTTGGACTATATATCTGAACTTCATTCCCTAATTGTCCTCTCTTGGCACCATGGAAGCTGAGACTCAGAACCATCATTCCCCGTCCTTACTGGCCTCCTGGCTTTGCGTTTGGGTCCATTAGTTTTATACTGTCAGGCTCCTCTAACTAGTTAGTTAGGCTTCCCGGCCCAGCCCTCATGGCCTGTCTTACTCCCAAACGGCCTGTGACCTGGCCACGGCAAGTCCATCTCCCATTTGTGTTCAGTTGTTGATGACTGGTAATGTCTTAATATATTATCCCCTACTATACCGAATTGGTAAATTCACAAACTAGAATGAGGCATGTCCACTTGGTAATCGTGGGTATGTTTGTTGTGGTTTCAATTATATTCTACTGAATCTAATTCAGTATGGTAGGAGATGATGTTGAGTGTGCGTCTTAATGGGAACCTGCCTCGCTTCTGCCTAAAGAAGTGGCTGATGTAAACACTTCAGACACCATAGCTAGCGTTTGGCCACAAGGGCCTTTTGCCGCCCTTCCGCTTGCATCCAGCTCCTGGTGCTTTCACACGGGCTGCCCTGCCCTGCCTTGCCCTGCCTTCAGGACTAGGATAGCAATGTCCTTTGATTCAGGCCATCACTCCATCTCTTATGTTACGTTGCCTTCAGAGGAGCTGTCACTCGGCTTGCTTGGAGTTACTTTTCAACCTGACCACGATGTAGTTTGGGCTCGGTTATACATTTTGCACCATCGCCAGTGCCATAAGCAAAGAATAATAAGAGTCTGGCCAAATGTAGGCGCTCTCTAGGGTACCTGGTCATTGTAATGGGGGATGAGCCATCCTTCTCCCAGAAGAGGCCAGTTTTCCTCTTTAGTAGTCCCTCTCTCATTTTCTTTGGATGTCTAGCCAGCCTATCAAAGAACAATTCCATTGGTCAGTCTTTTCCAAGTCTTGAAAATATGATGACTCAGCTAAAGGACCCAGATCCTTTGTATTCATTCCACCATCCCAAGTGAATGAAAGGTCAACTGAGAGCTTTACTTTGGTAAAGTCACAAAATACACAGACTAAGGCCTGGCCCCAGTGGTAATGTTGGGTCTAAGTGACATGTTTCAATTCAATTCAACAAGAGCTGATCAATGACTTGTTAGGTGTCACACACTGTGCCAAGCACTATGGGTACAAAGACAAAAGAACAGTCGACTTTGCTCTCAAGGAGCTTTCATTCTACTGGGGGAAATAGCATGGACACCAATAAAGAGTATGCAGAGTAAACACAAAGGGATTTTAGTGGAAAAGAAACAGAGACTGATAAATGGGGGAACAGGAAAGGATTTGTGTAGGAGGAGGCCCTGGAACTGATTCTAGAAGCGAGCTGGGGCAGCATTTCAAACAGGAGGTAGAATGTCATGCATTTGGAACAGTAGTCCATCAGTCAGTAAGCATGTACTATTCTGTGGCATTTCTACTATGTGGCAGCTATTGTGCTGAGCACTGGGAAATCCAAAGAAAGGTAAAAGACAGTCCCTGCTCTGGAGGAGCTCAGCGTCTAGCGGAGGAGACACTATGCAAACAACTATGCAGAAACAAGATACAGACAGGATAAACTGGAGATAACCACGAGAGGGAAGGCACTAGAATCAAGGGGGATCAGGAAAGACTATTTTTTTAGGCAATTGGGGTTAAGTGACTTGCCCAGGGTCACACAGCTAGTACACGTCAAGTGTTTGGTCTGAGGCCGGGTTTGAACTCAGGTCCTCCTGACTTCAGGGCCGGTGCTCTGTCCACTGTGCCACCTAGCTGCCCTGGGAAAGACTTTTTGAAGAAAGCACAGCAGCAGGGAATCGAAGGAAGCCAGGGAAGCCAGGAGGCAGAGGTGAGGAGGAAGAGCATTCCAGGCACAGGGGAGGACAAAGAGAGTGGATGAGAGGGAGTACCCGGCAGTAATCCAGGGAAGCTAGGCTGGGGCTGGATTGGAATGCATTTAAATGCAAAGCAGAGAAGTTTATTTTATCCTAGAGGCAACAGGAAGCCAAGGAAACTTCTTGAGCAGAGGAAGCAAGCTGCCTTTAAAGAAACAGTAAGGAAAAGGAAGACTGCCTCTATGCTATTTTCCCCAGTGTTTCCCCAAAATGTCGGACCTGCTCACTGCCCTGTAAAAGATGCCCGAGGCCACCCACTTCCTCTTTGGTTCAGCCCAGTGTTGTTATCCCAAGATAATGGAGACTCCAGATAGCACGGAACTGGAGGTGGTTCCACTCCTTAGTGAGAGCCTCATGGTGTCTAATGTCATACTCCCTGGTTACATTTTGGGCCTCTGAGGAAGGAATATCTTTTTTCCCCTTGGGCTATTGTCTCAGACTATTCTTACAGGGCCTGCCCTCATCTTCCAGTGGTGTCTCTGAAATGGCAAGAGAAGGACAGGAAGGCCCCCATCTCACTGGGTAGGACTGACAAGGATTATGGTGAATTTATGAGGGGACACGGACCAGAGATAGAGGTCAGGCAGGCCAGGAGGAGTGGCCATTTGCACTGTTGAAGGGAAGACTCATACTAATGAGATCACAGATCCATTGGAATATTTGTGCTGGCAAAAGACAGAAAGCCTGGCCCAAAGGGCTGATGGTATTCACTTGCTACCACAAGATTTGGCTGTGGATTTGTTTTTCCTTTAATGAGAGTTGGCTTTCTGCCCTACACCAGTGGACTCTTGAAGAAAGAAGATAGATAATAACAGCCTTTCTCTGTGTTCCAGCCAAATTGGATGTTAGGTAGTTTCCAAAAGTTAGTACTCCATCTCTCACCTACAGGAAACTTTCCATGACACCCAAATCTAGAAATCCAGCACTTGTCCAGTCCTGCACCCTTGTCCAGTCCCACGCCCTTATCCAGTCCTGTGCCCTTGTCCTACATCCCCAACTGCCTGCTGGACAGCTCTACTTGGATGTCCCATGGGTAACATGTCTGAAACAGGACTCATCATTTCCCTCCTCAAACCTGCTCCTCCTTCAGGCTTCCCTGTTCCTAGAAGGTGCCACCATTGGTTCAGTCACCAGGCTCACGATCTTGGATTCTTCTCCCTGAAAAGAGATATCTAATCAGCTGACAAGTCTTACTGATTCTACCTCCACAACATCTCTTGCCCCCCTACAGAGAGCCCAGTAGGGCAATCCCCTCTGGCTTTAAAGGGGTAGGCTGCGTTGGAAATGCCATCATTGGTGACCTCAGATTTGTTATGCTACAGAGGCATACGCTACCCCCATTAACCTTGGTAATCTGGTTTCTGTCTTCACCATTCTACTGAAATTTTGCTTTCAAAGGTTACCATTGCCCTCCTTCTAGCAAAATCCAATAGTCTTTTTCTTGGTCTTCATCCTCTGGTAGTATTTGATTTTGTTATCTGTCCGCCTTCCTCCCCCTTCTCAATAATCTCTCCTCCCTTGGCTTCCATGACACTGCTCTCTCCTGGCTCTCCTCCTACATCTCTGGCCACTTGTCTTCTGTAGATGGCTTCTCTTCTTTTAGACTCATTCTCTCATTTATTCTCATGGCTGCAACCCTCACTTATCTACAGATGAATTATCAAATTTGGATCTCCAGTTGCCATGTAGATGTTTCCCCTAATGTTCAACTGTTACCTCAAATCCAATATGTCTCAAATTGAACTCATTATCTCCATTCCTGCTCCCCTACATTCCCTTTTGACTCCGTGGCTTGCTTTTCTGATCTCAGTCATTCTTCTCCCAGTCGCTCAGACTTAGTATTACCTTTAAGTCCTCTCCTGTACTTTGGTTACAATTTAGTCTGTCACTGAATTCTATTCATTCTTGCTTCATGACGTCTCTCATATCTATACTCTTTTTTTTTTTTGTGAGGCAGTTGGTGTTAAAGTGACTTGCCCAGAGTCACACAGCTAGTGAGTGTTATGTGTCTAAGGCCAGATCTGAACTCAGGCCCTCCTGACTCCAGGGCCGGTGCTCTATCCACTGCACCACCTTGCTGCCCCAACATCCATCCTCTCTTTGTTATTTCATAGAGTCTTGGAGTCAGAAGGGGCCTCAGAAGCCATCTAGTTGAATGAGAACCCCTCTGTGGCATTCCTAACCACTGGCCCTCCAGTCTTTGCTTGATAACTGGTAGTGAGGGGGGACCTATTTCCTTCTACAGTGGTCCATTCTGTTTTGGGGATCACTCTCAAGCTTGTGGAGTTCATTCTGAAACCCAGCCTAAATCTGCCTCTCTGCCCTTAGTTCAGCTCTCCAGGGCCAGCAGGACAAAGCTAATCCCTCTTCTTTATGATATTTGAAATCATTCCAGCTATCATGTGAACCCTGTTTCCTCCTCTCTATGCCCAGCGTTACTAGTTCCTTCAACTAGTCCTTACATATCATGATCTTAAGACCCTTTGCCATCTTGGACTTTGTCCTCTGGACATTCTCCAGTTTCTCAATGTCTTCCCCAAAATGCAACCCCCACAACCAAACACAATGTTCCAGATACAGTCCTGGCAGGGCAAAGGATGGTGAGATGATCATTTCCCTAGGCTTGGACACTGTCACTCTTCACATGGCCTAAGATTACATTAGCTTTTTTGGCTGCCAGAACACACCATTGACTTCATGATTTTGCAGGCCACCAAAGGCCCCAAATCTTTTTCAGATGCTCTGCTTTCTATCTCCCCTCACTCTCCATCCCGTCTTGTATTTGTAAAGTTAAGTGTTTGAACCTAAGTGTAAGACTTTCCATTTGTCCCTCGTTCACACCCTCATGCACAGTAGTCTCAGAACTGGTTACCTTAGCAGCTGGGTTAAGGCCTAGCCTCATTCTCTCCCTTCGCCTCAGACCATCCTACACAGCAACGAGTCTTCCTAAAGGGCTGCTTTTATCATATCACCTCCCTGCTCCAAAGTTCCCATACTGCCCCACCCCATCATTCAGGGAATAAAGCCCAACTCTTTGGCCTGGCATTCTAGGCTCTCCACAGGCACGCCAACCTACCTTTCCAAACTCTTTTTCTCTTATGAACAGATAAAAGCTTTCTGCCCCAAGCACACAATCTGCTCTATTGTCCCTCAAACTTGCTGTGCTTGGTTTTTTTAAAACTCTAATGCCCCCCTCCCTTTTTTAAACACACTCTGCCTTGTCCAGTTGAAATGGTGAAGAGTATTCAGGATCCATTTCAGATTTTGCTTACTCCGTGAAGTCTCCACTGCTCACCTTGCCCATGACGATCCTTCCTTCCTCTGGGTCCCCACGACACTTAGCCTCATATCACATCTTTGTACAACACCGTAGGTTATGTTTTGTCTCTTCACCTTGATTCTACAGCCACCAGGGCAGGAATTGTAGCTACTTTAGCTCAACCTTTCCATTTTACAGATGAAGAAGCTGAGCCCCAGAGGAGTTAAGTGATTTGCCTAAGGTCACAGAGGACATGAGTGGCAGGGGGAGGACTTGAACCTAGGTCCTCCTGCTCCAAATGCTCTTTCCATTGCACAACATTGCTTGAGCCTTGGAACAACCCTGTGCTTGACTTGTAGGCTATGAAGGTATTATTTATTATCCCAGTTTACAAATGGAGAAATGGAATCTCAGGGAAGTTAATGACATATACCTGGTCACATAGCTAGCTTACTTAGCCATTTAATATATCATCTCATTTAAGGCCATAGATTCAGAGTTAGAAGGAGCTTCAGTAGTGATCCAGTTCCACTCCCTTATTTAACAGATGAGGAAAGTGACACTCAGAGAGGTTGAGTATGTAAGGTCATATGTAGCAGATACAGGATGTTGACTATAGGCTTCTTAAAAAGCCAGCCTGTAAGATCCTTAATTGCCTAAAAGTAAGTGTATATGCAGTACGAAGTGAATTCCAGGCTACCCACCGCAAAGAAACTTCTGGGAGGACGTTGAGCAAAGCCAAATTTGAGACTGGGATGGCACCCTGTGGCTTTCATGGTATCCACTAGGTGACAGGAGAAGCAGCTTCATCTGCCCCTATGTCAGCTCCCCATGTCTGGGGCTCTGCCTGGAATGAACCAGTCCTGAAAGTGGGCATCAGCACACAGTCTACTTCCCAAAGGGCACTTGGGAGTGTGTGACTTCCCACGTCAGCATGTCTCCAGCTGCTTGAAACCGTTGGCATGAGGGTGTAGGCGGGGCTGCCCTCACACTAACTTGGGCCCCTTCCCAGTAGCCTGTGGGTTTCCCTGTACTTTTTGTACTCTTCAGGTTTGGGGGGAGGGGGTGGCAAGGACCTATCAACCAGGCATCATGGAAACCTGCTTTGATTCAGTTGGAGCCAATCCGATTCTGGTGACCCCAGACTTTCTGAAGGATCTCCTGCCTGCTTATTTGATTTAAAAGGCACCACCACCATGTTCCCCTACCCCTTGCTATGTATCCTGCCCCTGAACAGCTTCTGGTGGAGGGGTCTGAGAGGGGATCAGCTGGCAGTGGAGCCTGACAGGAGCGGTTACAGGCAGCTGGAGCACACCCTGGCACCACAGGCTAGACTGCAGGCTTGGGGGCTGCTGGCCATTTTGGTTGGGCTAGGGCCCATTCATTACGATGATAATCGAGGGACAAAGACCAGGGAGAGGAGCGCTGCATATTTCTGTGCACAAACACGGCCTCAGTGATGATTATTGCTTTGTTTAAATGTTATGTTCAGATAAAGTAACTGAAGGGGGGGAAGATGAATTCCATGGAAGCTTCAAACATAAGCTAGTGGCCTTCCATGTGGAGGCCCCAAGGAGACAGAAGGTAAAATGAGGGCCTGTTGCAAGTGTGCCCTGCTTGGGAAATGGCTCAGTGCTTCTGATGACCCTGTAGCCTCTCCCAGAAACAAAGGAAGGCCTATCTTTTAAAAATAGTTTATTATTTTTACTTTTCAAGTAACAAGAAATTTATTTTATTAATCTGTCCTTCCCACAAGCATTCTCCTCCCCCGCCAATGAGCAAATAAAAGAAACAAACAAGCAAACTCGGAAATAAATCCATATACAACTGCAAAAATAATAAATAGCTAGTCTGGCAAAACAAATCCCCACATTAGCCATGACCAAAAATGGATGTCTCTTTCTGCATTTTAAGTTCGTTACTTTTCTCTCTGTCAGGAGGTGAGTGGCATGTTTCATCTTCATTCTTTTAGTCTTGGTTTTTCATTTATATGTAGTATCATACGTAATACAGTAGTATTTACATATATATACACACACATATATATATGTGTGTATATATATATATATATATATATATGTATATATACGTATTTTTTTGCCTTTTTTATTCCCAGTACCCAGCAAAGTACCTGGTACATAGTAAACAGGTTTCTCGTTTTTGGCTGTTATAAAGATTGTCAAACATCTAGGTGCTTTTGCTATTTGGGGGGTATGGGAAGGCCCGTCTTCTTCATGTTCTTCTATTGATGCCACATGGCTGCAGGTCATAGGATGCCCTGGCCTCCAGAGGATTGGGGCTGTGGGTCAGCCAGAGGGCAAGAGAAAGGCACACAATGGGCGTGAGTGGGCTGCGACACATTACCAATCAAGAGTGGCTCAACAGAAAAAACCCAAAGTGTGGCATTGCTAAGTGGTATGGCTGGAGAAGGAAGACGGGTTGGGCTGGCCATGTGGAGAGAACTGGGGATAATCAGCAGGGAGCTCAGCCCAAGGTTTCCACTGCTGTCCACACAGTGGTAAGTATGATACAGAGAAGGGCCAGCAAGCCACAGAGATACTCCTCCTCACCCCTCGAAAAGCTAGAGGGTTACAGTGGCCCCCAAGTTAAACAGATGCCAGCTCCACAGTATAAAATTGTCAGTCGACATGGATGTGGAGCTTTACATGCATCAACGTTTCTGAGCCTCACAACAACCGTATGAAGGACTATGGAATTTGCAGTTGGGGAAACTGAGGCTCAGAGTGGTTAAGTGATTTGCCCAAGTTCACACAACTAGTGTCAGATGTAGAATTTCAACTCAGGTTTTCCTGACTTGGAGTCCAATATTCTATACCCTACCCCAAACTGACAACTGTAGTCCCATGAATCCAGCTCAATAATCATGGTGGCTTTGGAAACAAAATCACTAGATTTTTGACATGTGATCAGCCTGGGCCCCTCCAGGCTGGAGTTCTGACTCCCTCTGGATTTTGTCACCATGACTCAGCTCTCTTCTCACCCCAGAAATTCCCTCAGCACCTGACCTGTGATAATAGCTCCATTCTTCTTCCACTGGCGAGTTTCTGCCAGGGCCTCCATTTTGAGGATATACCAACGTCTGGCATGCCTCGTTCCCCTCCAGGCTATGCTTTTGACTCTCTGGACTTCACCACTCTGTACCTTCTACTGCTACATCCCTCAACCCACTTTGAAGTTCCCTTTTATGTGCTCTCTTTCCCATTAGAATAGAAGCTCTTGGAGGGCAGGGGCTGTCTTTTTTTATGTTTGCATTTATATCTCCAGAGCTTAGCATAATGCCTGGCACACCGTATGTGCTTAATCAATGCACGTTGCCTATCTACCTATGGCCCTCTAGCTTTTTTGGTTGCTATGATCTTGGTTACACCTACATATTGCTGGCCATCCTTCACCTTTATCTTTACACAGTAGTTTCATTTCTTTGTGTTTGGTTTTTCCCCTTTTAACTCATCCCTGAAATGTTTCCCCTCACCTCTAATTCTGTCCCTCTGCTGAGGTATTAGCTAGCTGCTCTACCTCCTTTTGTTCATAGACTAACCAGAGGAGAAGCTGTGAGGGCAGACCCTGGCTTGTCACAACAGGAACGTTTCCAGTGAGCTCCTTGAATCCTGCCCAGAATCACAAAGCTTGTAAATGTCTGAGGCGGCACTTGAATGCAGGTCTCTGTAACTTCAGGTCCAGCACTTTATTTACTGCATCCCTAGCTGCCTCAACTGAACGAAGCTATTATCACGTTGCAGACTTCCTGGCAGCTCATAAACATTGCTCCCAAAATGTTGAAAGCTCCAAGTCCCTTCAACTGACTGAGCCACTTAGAACAGTTCAGATTCACAATCCAGATGGTTTTATGGAGGAGCTTAAAGGAGCTTCCTCTCCTGGAATTCCTTGTCCCAGTGAGACCACAGGCCCAATCCCGATTCCTGTCCCATACAAGTTCAAAGCTAAGTTGTGAGCAGGGATGGGAAAATTTTTATTTGCTCAAAAGAAAAAACACAATTGTCTTTCTTGGTCAAGAGGAGACAAAGGAAGACCTTTTCTCTGCTGCTTAAAATTGTTCAGAGGAAAATCGGCTCTGTTCAGCAGACGGGACAAAAAGAGTTAATGCTCAAATCAAGCTTGGGGTCCTCAGAGCTTTCCCCAGAGGCACCCCTCTTCCACTGACAGTGTGAGGGGATAGGTGAGGTTAAAACGGGAAGCTATTTCTGTCTTTTACCTTTCCAGTGTGATGCTAAATTTAAAGTCCAATGACCTGGATCTGAACGCTGGATCTATGTGTGTGACCTTGGGCAAGTCATTTCCCTTTCCCCAGTTTCCTCATTCAGTTCAATGCAGTAAGCTTTTATTAAGCATCTACTCTATGTTAGGGATAAAAACACAAAGACAAAACTGTGCCTGTCCTCAAGGAGCTTACATTCCACTGTGAATGAGGGGAGCAGACAAGATATGCTCTGAGGTCCCTTCCATCTTGAAACCTATGATTCTGTGAGCCACTCGTCTGTATTGTTTCAGTAAAAGCCGAACATTGAGCATCCACGTAACCAACTGACCTGGGATGAACTCTTCTTCTCAGGCAAGTCAATTGGGAACAGAGTTCTGAGAGTAATGAGTGCTGTTTCCTGCTAAACTTGAACCGTCCATCACAAGCCTTACCCTAGGGCCTCTCAAGCCTGTAAGCCACCCATGCCCTCCTCCCCCACCTCTCTGGCAGTCCCAAGCAGCAAGTTGTGCAGACTGTCTTGGAACCCTAGGTTGGAAATGGCCCACGTTGATGGAGGACCTGAACCTGGCACATGTTTTGTCTTGCCTCATTTTCCCGCTATAACAGGCTTTTCACTTGCACTTCATGCTGTCCCACGCTCTCTATTGTGTATTGCTTTGTGGTGCACTTACGTTTAATGTAAATAATCCATTCACTAAATTATAAGGTTCACTTGTCTGTGTGCATGGCTGGCAGGCAGGCAGGCAGGCAGGCAGGCAGGCAGGCTGGCCTACATTTCAGCCGATTATCTGAAGGAGATGTGAATTACAGCAATGGTCCACTTCTCTGGAGGTCTGGCTTCCAGCAATCTCACCCAGGCAGAACTGAGGTCCTGAGCCTGCAGATAAGCAACAAGGGCCTTAAAGCTGAGCAAGGCAAGAACCGGAAGCTTTGCCGGCCAATTACAGATTTAGAGAAACACATTTTGTGTTGGGGCCTTTATAGGGGTGAGGATGGAAGTGGGGAATGAGATAAGTTGTCAGAGGCCAAGTCACAGCACAGGGCAACGGCCAATGGCCTAGAACTAAGGGAAGAGACAAACTCAGAGTTCTGGAGCCAAAAGCACTACTCATTTCAATACTCCCGAGGCTATCATTACATTGTACGAAGCCTGGTTACCTCATGTCTGTGATGAAGACCTGTAGTCATTAAGGAAAAGTATATTCAACATACACCACAAAACTTTTGGAAAGATTTCTATCTGTGGCTTGCAATATAGTTAGGATAAGCTATAGTTTTGATATTGTTTCATTTTGTAAGAACAATAGTAATACGTTCGAGCTTCTATTGACGCTTGTGTCTTGACACAGGCTTAGGATTCCTTACAACCAGCCTGCTTCAGAATGCCTGACTTTGGCCACACAAAACTGGCTTGAGCAGGTTTTGTCCTCTTTAGTTCTCACTGGTTGAATGCTCCAATATGAATATATATATATATATATATATATATATATATATATACACACACACACACACACACACACATACATACATACATACATACACATATATATGTATATACACACACATATATTCACACTGAAATGACATATATGTGTATATGTGTACACAACATATACATCGTATACACTACTCTCTTTTGCCATGTTTCTTGCTATGGCTCTTGAGAATGACTATTATTACCACAAGGAAATGTATAAAAATTATACTTATAAAAGAACACACTTAAATGACTAGTAGAGATATTGCGGCAAATGGTGGTCAAGCATTTCAAGGATTATTCAAGTCCACCATGAGACAGAATCAGTCACATCCAAGCACAAAGTGTCATTGAAAATGAAAAATGCTGCCAAGAACTATTGATGCAAAGCAGCCTGATTGATTCTTGGAAAACAAGCAAAGCCCTTCAAAGGAAGGAAGGAAACACCTTTATTAAATCCCTACTATGTGCCTGACACTGTGCTAAGTGTTTCACAAATACTTCCTCATTTGATCTTCACAACAACCCTGAGAAGTAGGTTCTATGATTCTCCTCATTTTATAGTTGGGGAAACTGAGGCAGACAGAGGTGAAATGGCTTGCCCAGGCTTACCCAGCTGGGAAGTGTCTGAGGTCAGATTTGATTTCAAGTCTTCCTGACTTCAGCCTCAGCTCTCTGTGCACTGTGGCGCCTCCCAGCTGCCTCTAGGCTCCAGAGGGACCTGTAAGCTGGAAGGGTTATTATTATTTGGTCTACAATGAAGAATTGGCTTCTTGAAATCTGAAAAACAGTGAGAAGACCAGTAAAAGAAAAACCAGCTGCTAATTGCTGGTATGAAGGAAAAAAATCGCCAAGTCATAGGCCAAATGACAATGACTGGGATACTGACGACCGAAAAAGGTCATTTTAGTCTGATTAAATCCCCTTTTTCATTCAAGGCTGTGCCAAACCCACTGTCCAGGTGGGTCTATGAGACTTGGTTATCTTCATCTACCCTCCTCCAAAAAATGTGTTGGAGATTTTTACTTCTAGTGGGCCTCAAAGTCTTGTCTGTATTGAGGGAATGATGAACTCTAATAACTGCACTGATAGAAGCAGAGAAGAAGAATTCTTCTGGAGTCACCAAAATTCCCAAATGGAAACTGAAAACTTCAACATGACTTTACATCATTCTACAAGTAACAAAGAGTTAAGAAATGTATCCATGGCCTGGAAACTTGCCTGATTTAAACCCTATTGAAAAACTATGGGCTATGATTGAGACTAGTTTTGGACAAATGGACTGTTCATAAAAGGGACACTTAACATCCAGGGTGATAAAAGTGTGATTTCTTGATGAAAAATCTAGGCCAAACAAAAAGGGGACTTGCTGCATATTCAAAGGTTTGCTGACAATGTAAAAAGTCATGAGATTGACTCTTTAAGTCAATACATTTAATTATTTTACTTTGTCCCAGTTAATTTACACATGAATATAAAAGTAAAATCAGCAGTGGTGCCAAAAGGGTGTAAGCTTGAGCTAGCTTAGCACACTGGGTTGGGCCTGGAATCAGGAAGACCTGAGTTCAGATCTGGCCTCAGATACTTACTAGCTGTGTGTCCCTGGTCAAGGGACTTAACCTCTGTTTGCCTCAGTTTCCTAATTTGTTTTTTAAAAACTTAATTTATGTTTTGGTTACATTTCAAGTTATGAACTGTCTCCATCCCTCCCCACTCCTACACTAGAGAAGGCCATCATTTGACATATATATGTGTGTATATATATATATATATATATATATATATATATATATATATATATATAACCCCCCCCCCCAACACACACATATGTAAAACCATACCATACAAACATCTGTTTATCAGTTCTTTCTCTGGAGGTGAATAGCATCTTCTTTCATGGGTCCTTTGTAGTTGATCTGAGTATTTATAATACTCAGAATAACTTAGTCCTCCACAGTTCTTCTTCGAACAACACTGCTGTAACTGTATACCATATTCTCTTGGTTCTGCTCATTTCACTCTTCATTATTTCATGCAACTCTTTCCATGTTTTTCTAAAATCACTGAGCTCATAATTTCTTACAGCACAGTAGTATTCCATCACAATCACATACTGCAACTTGCTTAGCCATTCCCTAATTGATGGGCATCCCCTCAATTTCCAGTTCTTTGCCATCACAAAGAGAGATGCTATATACATTTTAGAACATACAGGTTTTTTTTTTCCTTTTCACCTCATCACCTTGGGAAACAGACCTAATAGTGGTATTGCTGGGTCAAAGGGTATACACACAGTTTTATAGCTCTTTGAGCATAATTCCAGGTTGCTCTCCAAAATGCTTAGATTAATTCACTGTTTCACCAATGGTGTATTAGTGTCCCAATTTTTCCACTTTCCCTCCAATATTTCTCATTTTCTCCTTCTATCATTTTAGCCAATCTAATAGGTATGAGATGATATCTCAAAGGTGTTTTAATTTGTATTTCTCTAATGAACAGTGATTTAGAGCATTTTAATATAACTATATAGTTTTGATTTCTTTTCTTTTTTCTTTTTTTTGGTGAAGCAATTGGGGGGGGGCGGTTAAGTGCCTTGCCCAGGGTCACACAGCTAGTGTCAAGTGTCTGAGGTTGGATTTGAACTCAGGTCCTCCTGACTCCAGGCCTGGTGCTTTATCCACTGCTACACCTAGCTGTCCCTATAGTTTTCATTTCATTGAAAAAGTACCTGTTCATATCCTTTGACCGTTTATCAATCAGAGAATAACTCATTCTCTCATAAATTTGACAAAGTTCTCTTTATATTTGAGATATGAAACCTTTATCTGAGAAATTGTCTATAAAATTTTTTCCTAATTTTCTGCTTTCCTTCTAATCTTGGCTACACTGGTTTTAGTTGAACAAGCTCTTTTGAATTTAATGTAATCAAAATTATCCATTTTATATCTTACAATGCTCTCTATCTCTTGTTTATTCATAAATTCTCTCATCTGTAAGTCTAATAGGTACTATATTCCATGTTCTTCTAATGTTCTTATATCTCCTTTTCTATCTAAGTCATGTTTCCATTTTGACCTCATCTTTGCAAATGGTGTAAAATACTGATCTATACCCTGTTCCTGCCAGAATGCTTTCCAGTTTTCCTAACAATTTTCACCAGATAGTGAATTCTCATCCCAAAAACTTAAACCTTTACGTTTGCCAAACACAAGGTTACTATAATAATTTACTACTGTATATTGTTTGTCAGCTCTCTTACACTGATCCACCTTTCTATCTGTTAGCCAGTACCAGGTAGTTTTGATAATTACTGTCTCATAATATAATTTAAGATCCGGTATTTCTATGTTTCCATGGTCCCTTACTAAATATAATTTGTATTGCATTATTATCTGAAAAGCATTCATTTAATATTTCTGCTTTTCTGTATTTAACTATAAGGTTTTTATGCTGTAATATATGGTTAATTTTTGTAAGAGTACCACTGAGAAAAAGATATATTCTGTTATATTCTCATTCAAATCTTTCTAGATATCTAGCTTATCTAGGATTCTATTCATCTCCTAGACTTCTTTCACCACGTCCTAACTCCTCTGTAACAGACCTTCCATTCATACTCCATTTGTATGAGATAATTGCTCCATTTTATCTCTCCCAACCCAACTTTATTTTTTAGGATCATCCCATCATACTCAACTCAACCCCAAGCCTTCTAGCTACATATGTTCTTTCAAACTATCCAAGTAATGATAACATTTTTGAGCTACAGACAATGTTTTCCCATATAAGAAATAGTTTGGCCTTATAAAGCCCTTATATTTGGTCTTTAAAGCTTACCTTCTTTTGTTTCTCCTGGTTCTTGTAGATCAACTTTTCTGTTCAATTCTGATCTTCTTCTCACAAATATCTGAAAGTCCTTTAATTCAATAAATATCCATTTTGTTCTATTCAAAATTAACTTTCTTTTCATAATTTTCTTTATTTTCTTACATCACCCTTATTTTTTCTTAATTTTTCAATCTCTTATTTGATTTTTAAAGTCCTTCTCTGCCCCGACTTAATTATTTCTGTCCCTCAAAGTTCACTTTGGGGCTATTTTAAATTGTTTGTGGTGGAATTTGGGAGAGCCTGGTACTTTTCTGCCTTGTTCTGCCCTCTTCCCAGAATCCTCACTCCTCATCTGTAAAATGGGGATAACAATAGCACTTACCTCCCAGGGTTGTTGTGAGGATCAAATGAGATAATAATTGTAAATGCTTGGCACGTGGGAAGTGCTATATAGTTACGTAAGTGGGAAACACTTTGTTCCCCAAGTGAACTGTTACTGGAAATTGTTGCTTCCAGTGGCTCAATTTAATCCAACAAACATCTATTAAGCACCTACTATGTGCAAGGCACTGGTGATATAAGGCTAAAAACCAAACCATGTTTGCCCTCAAGGGGTTTTCATTCTCTCAAGGAGGTAGAGCATGGACAGAAAAAAGTAAAATTTAAAGCTATGAAATTGCCCTCCTGGAAACTTCTACAAGGCAGATGTGATGAGGGAGAGCAGAAAAGCCTGCTAGAGGTAGGGCAGAGTCAGAGGGGTGAGAAATGAACTATCTATGGGGTGCTCAGCTAGTAGGTAAGTTTGACTAAAGCAGAAAGGGAAGTAACATGAAATGAAGCTGGAAAGGTAGGGAGGGGCCAGCTTTTTGAGGGCTTTAAATTCACTCCTGGAGGCAGTAGACTTTTGAATGTGTGTTCGGGGCAGGGGGGAGGGTGATGTGTTCAGATCTGTGTCCAATGCACTTGCATTAGTTATTTGGATTTATTCTCTGGCAAATTTTGCTTTACTTTTAAGGGGGAAAATAATCAGCAATAGAATCATCTGAATGATGAGAAATCATCCTGAGGAGAAATGTAAGCTAAAAGAAGAGGGCCATGTCCGCCAACTAGCAATGAGTTATTCACGTGATACAAAGCTCTGTGAGCTAAGGTTGAGGAGCAAAGCATGCATAGATTCCCAACTCTTAACCTCAAGGCAGAGAGTAAGACAAAAGAGCAAATATGCATCTAGAACACTGTATCTTACTTTACAGAAGAGGAAACAGAGGCCCAGAGAGTGAAATGACTTGACCAAGGCTACAGAGGTGGTAAGTGGCAGAGCCAGGATTTTGTCCAGCTTGAAATCTATGAAATATGACCCCAGTCCTATAAGACTAAACCCAGGAGTTTTGGCATGGTACCAGGCTCTTATGTGTTGATTTCTAAGACCTGTCATTTTGTTAGTGTGGGAACACCTTTCGCCAATGCTGATCTCAAGCTGCCTGTAACTTTGTCTTAGAGAATTTCCTGAATCTCAGAGAAACTGACTAGCCCAGTATAGAACAGCTAGTAAGTGTCAGAGGTAGGGCTGGCCTCCAAGCCCCCTAGATGTTATTGCTGTCACTGGGCTACCTCTCTGATTCCAGCAAGGGGCTTCACAGTTCTTGAGAGACAGAAGGAAGCGATTTCACCTCATCTGGGAAGGTCAGAAACACTACTGACCTTCTACTGTTAGAAGCTGAGCCAACTTGTGTCAAATATGACATCATCAGCTGCATGGTGAAGAGTGAGCTGGGCCTTGCTGCCTAGACCACTCTGCACTTTGGTGCCCTGCTGAGGAGTTACCAAGCTCGCACTCATTTGCCCCTACCTGCCACATCAGGCAGGCTGATGGAAGGCAGAAGCTGCCCAGCTTTTGGGGGGGTTTTCATGGGCAAGCTATTCAAAATGTGGGCTCCCCATCAGGTTCCCAGGGAGGGGCCCACATGACCACAAGGGAACCAGCTCAGATGCTGCCATGGATGACTCCGCTGCCTCCTTCCTCCTCACACTTCTCTTCCTCCCTCCCCTTCTTTTCCTCTTCCTCCTCCCTGCTGGCCAGTGATGTCACCTGGATGAGACTGGAACACTTGGCTTGGTTCCCCTGGAAATCATACCTGAATAATAATCTTAGTAACTGAATTTCACTAGTGCTCAAAGGTTCGCGGAACGTGTTGCATGCATTACACCCGCCATGGGAGACAAGTATTACAGGGGTTTTTAATTCCCATTTGACAACTCGGGAAACAGAGGTTCAGAGAGGTTAAAAGACTTACCCAGGGTCACACAGGGATGGGTGGGGGTGGGCAGCAGCTGAGTAGCACTTCAGTGGATATGTGTGGGGCCTGGAGTCAGAAAGACCTGAGTTCAGATCCAGTCTCAGATACTTCCTAGCTGTATGACCCTGAGCAAGTCACTTAACCTGATTTGCCTCAGTTTCCCTCTCTGTAAAATGAGCTGGAGAATGAAATGGCAAACCAGTCCAGTATCTTTGCCAAGAAAACCCCAAATGGGGCCACGAAGAGTCAGACACAACTGAAACGACTGAACAGCACTCCATTAGTTGAGAAGTAGGGGATAGAAGTGTAGAAGTTCGAGGGCTGCCTTTGGAGTCAGGAATAATAAGAATAGCTAGAAATGGAGCTCACTTTGTGGAAGAGTATGACACAACTGAAATGACTGACCAACAGCAACAGGGTCAGGAATAAGCATTTATTAAGTACCTGTGGTGTGCCAGGCACTGTGCCAAGTGCTTTACAAATATTACCTCATTTGATCCACACAACAGCCCTGGGAGGTAGGTGCCATTATTTCGCCCATTTTATAGTTGAGGAAATTGAGGCAGATAGAAGTTAAGAAACTTGCCTAGGATCACTCAGCTAGTAAACATCAGAGGAAGGATCTGATCCCAAGTCTTCCTGAGTTTAAGTCCAGTACTTTTATGTAGCAGAAAGATAAGACACCTGGGGTCTAGTCCCAGCTTAGCCACTACCAATCTATGTGACCTTAAACAAGTTACTCCTCCTTTCTTAGCCTCAGTTTCCCCATTGGTTAAAATGAAATGTTGCTCTACATTAGGGGTTTTTAACCTGGGCTCAAGAAATCTGTAGTAGGGGAACCAAGATGGAAAAGTACAGGCTGGGACGCAGCTGAATGCTTCTAACATTCCCCTCTGAAGAACTTTAAAAGAACATCTCAAATGAAATTCTGGAGCAGCAGAGCAAACAAAAAGTCAGAGGGAGACACAGCTTAGGAGGTTGGAAGGAGCAGTCTGTGACAGCGGCGTAGGCACAGGCCTGGAGTGTGGCAGAAGCACCAGCCATGGGCCTGGGAGATAGTCGGGACAGCCGCAGCAGCAGCAACCCAGAGACAGTAAGGAGGTCAGACTACTGGTCAGAAAGAGATTGCAGGGGACCCTTTGCTGGCGCTGGCTATGGCTGAAGCAGATTGACAACTCTGTTGCCCATGTGAAGTTCTGGGTTGTGGTTCCAGAGCACAGAGAAGCATTTGTGATCAGTCACAAGGGAATAGGGGCCTTGGTCACAGATCCAGGGCCAGAGGAGCACTAGTACTAGCACTTTGCTTCAGGGGAGCTTCCTGACTAAAGACCAAGAGGGAGCAGTGACCACACCTCTCCAAGGATAGCACCACCTTGGGAGCTCTGAAGACAGCAGCATGAGAAAGACTGAAGCTTGGCATAATGCCTCCCCATCCCTAGGTGAGCAGAGCCCAACTTTAACCTAAAGGTCAAAGTGAAGAAATAGGCTGGGAAAATGAACAAACAACAAAAAATTAACTTGACCATAAAAAGTTACTCTGGGGAGTTACTGTGGGCTGGGAAGACCAAGACACAAACTTAGAAGATAATGTGAAAACAGATACAAGTGAAACCTCAAAGAAAAATGCTAATTGGATCCAAACCCAACAAGAATTCCTGGAAAAATTCAAGAAAGACATAATGTGGTAGAGGAAAAAAAATGGGAAAAGAAATGAGATTGATGCAAGAAAATGATGAAAAGAGAATTAATAGCTTAGTAAAAGAGGCACAAAAAATATTGAAGAAAATAGCACCTTAAAAAACAGAATGGACAAATGGTTAAAAAAAAGCACAAAAATTCACTGAAGAAAATAACTCCTTTAAAATCAGAAATGGCCAAATGGAAAAAAGAGGTATAAAAGCTAGCAGGAGAAAATAATTCCTTAAGAATTAGAATTGGGCAAGTGGAACCTAATGAAAAAATAGAAGAAAATGTGAAATATCTCATTGGAAAAAAGAATTCACCTGGAAAATAGATTGAGGAGAAATAATTTAAGAATTATTGGTCTCCCTGAAAACCACGATCAAAAAAAAAAAGAACCTAGACATTATCTTTCAAGAAATTATTAAGGAAAACTGCCCTGATATCTTAGATCCAGAGGGTAAAATAGAAATTGAAAGAATCCACTGATCTCCTGAAAGAGATCTCTAAATGAAAACTCCCAAGAATATTAGAGCCACATTCCAGAACCCCCAGGTCAAAGAGAAAATATTGCAAGCAGCCAGAAAGAAAATTCAAATATTGTGGAGCCACAGTCAGAATCACACAAGATTTAACAGCTTCTGTGTTAAAGGAGAGGAATAGAACGTGATATTCTGGAAGGCAAAGGATCTAGGATTATAATGAAGAATCACCTACCCAGCAAAAGTGAGTATAATCCTTCAGGGGAAAATAATGGATACTTAATGAAATAGAACACTTTCAAGAATTCCTGATGAAAAGACCAGAACTGAATAGAAAATTTGACATTTGACAGAAGACTAAAGAGAATCATAAACAGGTAAACATGAAAGAGTAATCCTAATAAAGTTAAACACTTTACATTTCTATACGGGAAAATGATACATGGAACTCCTAAGAACTTTATCATTACTAGGGCTGTTAGAAGGAGTCCACACAGACAGAGGACATAGGTGTGAGTGGATTATATTAGAATTATCTCTCCAAAATGTACAGGTGAGAAAGAGGGACGCACTGGGAGAAGGGTAAGAGACGTATATGAAGAGAATATTAAAAATAAATAAATAAAACATTAAAAAAGAAATCTATGGTGGGATTTTAGCTGGGCTATGAGCTTGGATGGGAAAAATTGGCTTCTTTTGCAATACTCTGTATTTTATTGTATACATTTAAAAACTCTATTCTGAGGAGTCTGTAGACTTCACTAGACTGCCCAAGGAGGTCCTTGGCAAATAAAAACAGGGGTAAACACCTCATGGCCTAGATGCTTTTAAAGGTCCCTCCCAGCTCTGGAGTTCTGTGCTCTTTCTGGGCCTCTGAGCAAAAATGTCAGAAAAGGCCTCTGAACATATTCTTAAATTGCACTATAACCAGCTCTGAAGAGAGCCTCTGCCTTTCATGCTCCTTGTTCCCATTTTCCCTGCCAATTCAGGGTCTGACTGGGCAGGTTTGACATGGATGCATGTGTCCAGCATTCCAAAGGTATCTTTTTTTTTTCTTTTTGCTAGGCAATGTAGTTAAGTGACTTGCCCAGGGTCACACAGCTAGTAAGTATCAAGTGTCTGAGGCTGGATTTGAACTCAGGTCCTCCTGACTCCAAGTCTAGAGGCTGTGCCACCTTGCTGCCCCTCCAAAGGCATCTTATTGCTAAGGGCAAAGGAACCTCTGGGTCTAACAGTCAGATGAAATAATCAGGGCTGTTACCACACACACGATATCGCATGAACCTTTCCCACCTCTCTGCACACTTTCCCTACCCCAACCATTTTGTTTTTGTTACCTGGGGAAATCACATTAAAGTGGGCTTAAAAGAGGGTGGTGGTGGGTATGCAACTGATTTTCCAAGGGGCTTATAATATCGATTTCATGATTGAGTTGATGCCCAGAGGGTATCTAGGAGCATTGCCACCTCCTATTCTGCCTTGAGCCTCTTGGAAAAGTCTCTGTGGAAAGAGTACTGGTTTCTAACCTTGGACCACCAAGTGACTTTGGACAATTCTCACCCCTTCCCTGAGCCTCACTTTCACTTTCTGTTAAAAGACATTTGCTACTCTGTGAACCTGCCTCCAGCTGGCCTCCTCCAGATCCAACAGCACAGGCCCTTGGTGGCCAAGCAGAAAACCAAGCTCACCCATCTGCAGCAACTGCTTCTGCCCTGATAGTCTCAGTTGAGCCCGCTCTCAGATTTGCATATCTGCAGGCACAGAGAGGTAGGAAGTAGTCTTGAGGCTGCAGTAACTGAAGCGACTCTGACTTTGTGGCTGGCTATTGCTGTTTCCTGTTTCACACATGATAAATACTCCCTTATTTAAGAAAGACACAAGCCTGTTTGGTTTTTTTTTTTTTTAAGTCTGATTTCAGACTTGGAGGAGCATTGAATGAGCAGACAAAAGAGGTGCATCAGAGTGTAACTGTATCACTTCAAAATCCAAGTCATGCATGGTTGTGACCCCTGGTCTCAGGTGAGAAACACTAGGCCAGGCCAGGGCCAGGGGCCACCCAGACAGGATTCTGGCTCCTCATTGGGCACCAAAGAGTGATGTGGACTGGAGCACAGAGGTCACCTTCAAAGGCCGGGGAAAGGATATCTTCCAAACCATACACCATTTCCTTACTAACCTTTTGGGCTTTGTCATCCATGAACTTGACTGATTGAAGTTGTTTATATTTTCAGCCTGTACTTTCTGGGCCAGCAAGTTCTAGAAGCTGACCACTTGCTGCTGAAATTTGGGCTTCCTGAGGTGCTGGCTCAGGGTGGTAACACCATCAGGGGAGAGGAGGGGACTGTGTGTCTTTCTTCCAGAGCCCTTTGAGCTTTCTAATGCCCTAACTGCTGGTCTACAGAGTAAGATAGCTATCTGGAAGATGTAGATGAGAGTGGCACAGGATGGGAATATTACCACTGGCCCCAGGAAGCCATCAGAGAACCAAAGGAAAGGAAGAACCAGGAGGAGGGAACCAGAGCTGTGACCCTGGGGCCAAGTCTAAAGTCAATCCTCATTCAGCCACTTTACCTTAGTAAATGAAGCCAGATCCTGTCTTCACACCCCTGCCCCCTCTTTTAACCAGGGTCACTTTTAGCAATGTTCTTTCTGTGTTCCAGAGGGCCCTCCAGATCTACAGTGCTTTGATCACCTAAGTTTGGGAAAAATCTCATAGGATATACCTGTTTGTTAATGCACAGACTTGGGAAATGGTAAAACTGTAAGACACCTGAGAAAGAGATCATCGAATATTATCTCCTCATTCTACAAAGGAGGAAACTGAGGCACAGAGAAGGGAAGTTGGTCAAAGATCACGCTCAAGTTCTACCTTCTATTCCCTCAACACTGCCTTCCCTCCCTCTTCCAAAGAGTACCCCCCTTGTCCTGTCTAAATTCTCCCCATCCTTGGAAGTCCAGCTCAAGGCCGTCCTCTTCTGGTGAAAACTGTAGAACATCCTAACGATCCCCTGAAGTCCTCATATCTGTAGTACTCATATTTTGTCACTAACCATGGGCTTGCCTTGCCTTGTGATTTAGAGCAGTAACTTAAAAGGGCTGAGGTACAGTCTTTGTTTTTCCCTAATCCTTAACTGTTACAATTAGTTTCAGCTAATTGTAATCTCATCTCCTGATTTTTATGAGAGTGTTCCTTTCTAATTTATTTTTGAATCCAATTCCTCCTGGCTCTGGCTACTGTCTGATGATAGCAAACTCTTATTGCAGGAAAGTACTTCAGGGTAAAAACAGCCTTGTCAGTGGTAAAAGTCATACAGTAATGGCAAATGTCTTTTTTGTGTTATGGTAGTTCATGGTTATATTGTGCCTGGAAGTCTACAGTCCTTCCCCTAGCCTCTAGAACAGTGCTGGGTACACAGTGTATGTTAAGAAATGTTCACTGGAATTGCCTGTCCCTGTCTAGTTCAGGAAACTGTGATATTTGGCAAACCTATGTAGGCATTCTGTCCCCATTCTCAACCCACCCATGTCTTTGCATCCTGGGTGGTTCCTGTTCTCCTGCACCTGTGAATTTTCCGCAGGGGGTCCATCCAGTATTTGGGAGGCCTTCCTATAGATAGCTTGACTTTTTCTAGGTATCATAAAAACCATATAGGCTTTCCACTAGTTATCTATCAATCAATAAGAATTTATTTCTCCCTCCTACTGTATGTAGCTTTTCTAGTCTTAAATTTCTTTGGTAATATCCTTTAGGCTACTTCTCCTTGGTAAGTCTTAATAGGTAATATGTTCTAGCCTCCTCATTCCCAGCATGCATCTCTCCATTGTTCTTTGTCTGACATGAAACTTCAGCTCTTCTGAGACTGAATTATTTTATATTCTGTGGTCCTATCACATTGCTGGAAGAAAATTGGTCATAAGACTATGGGCCTTTGTCACAATGAGGTCAAAGCCAGAAACAAAGGTCCCATATGACTCAAAATAGTCATAGCATCACTTTTTGTGGAAGCAAAGAAGTGGAAACGATGCAGATGCTCATCATTTGGTAAGTGGCTAAACCAATGGTGATACCTGGATGGGATGGAATATTCCTGCATTGCGCTAAACTGTGTGTAGTGGAGATATGATTGAATACGAAGATTTCCAAGAAGCTTGAGAAGAATTACAAGCACTTATATAAAATGAAACAAGCAGAACCAAGAAAACAATATATAAAATGACTACAATTATTTAAATGAAAAGAACGCAACAAAAAAGCAACTGAACGCCGTGTGATTGTAATCACCAAACTTAACCCCAAGGAAGAGATGAAAAAATGCATCTCCCTCCCTTTTTTGGAGAGGTGGGGGACTATGTGTGTAGAACACTGCATATACTGTCATACTTGGTTGATGTATGCTTAATTTTCCTAAACTACTTTTTTCCCATCTTTCTTTTTCTCTTCAGTTACAAAGAATAGGAGGGGAAGAGATTTATTCAGAAATGAAGGAGATCTGAAAACAAAAAATAGGAATAAAAATTGAAAACCAAAAAATGGCTCCATTTCAGGGAGAAATTTAGGGTCATTGAAAACACTGTGTAGTCCTCCAGATGCGGTCCAGCCTGTTCTCTTCCCCTTGTCCAATGCTGAGCCCATTTTACTCTCTACATCCAAGATAAAGACATTGGGATGCCAGCTTTATGGCATTTCCATCCAACTGCATATTATAGTCTGGACAATATGCATCCTTCATCCGTGTGTGTGTGTGTGTGTGTGTGTGTGTGTGTGTGTGTGTGTATGTGTGTGTCTGTGTAGCCTCGAAGGCTCCATTATAATCAAATACTTCTAAGCTATTCACCTAGCACTGAGCACAGTGGGACCTTTTAGCTTTTTGTAAGGCTCTTGATCAGCAGCGTTGCTTGGATTCCAAGACTCATTCTCTTGTCACTGACATCTTCATGTTCCTGACCGAGCTTCATTAAGAATCGGGGCTCAAACAGTTAAGTGTTTATGGCTCAATTTTCAGATGAGGAAAAGGGCACAGAGAGGTCAGAAGACCTGATCCAGCTCCAATTCAGTGAGTCAGTGAAAAATCCAAGAATAGAAGCCAATTGCTGACTCCCAGAACCGCATAATCACTCAGCCACAATCTGAAATGGCAACAGCTTAGCTGTTTACGTGGTTTGAACTGCTCCAACTGACTGCCACTTGCCCTTGCCCTAGTGACATGGCAGGATTTTCTGAACTCACAAATCCACTGGATCTTACACTCTGTTCTCAGGGTGACTTGATGCTTTCCCCTTGAGTACTTGGCTGTGATGAGACTGAACGTTCCACCCCAGAAAGTGAGGAGCTTGGTAACAGTGCATTCTGGCAGAATTTCACAAAAGAGCCCACTAAGAAAACTCAGAAAAACACTACCATGTCCTGGTGGGGTACTTCCCTTGGTGGGGAGAGCAATTCAAAATACTTGACTGACACTGGCCCAAAGTCTCAGTGACATCTAAGGTCTGTATTAAACTCTAAAGTTCAGAGGTTTTTTGAGTTAAAGCTAGTGCTGGATTCCTTAGACTAGTGATTGCCAATCTCTTATTTTCAAAAAAATCGTATTGATACATGTTGGTTTTATATCACCTAAATATTTCCCCATATGCCTTCTCCTCCCTTTAAGAAGGAGATATCCTTTATATTTTTTAAATTTTTCTGTTGTTAATCTGTCCTTACCCTCTCCTAGTGAGCAAATTAAAGAAAAACAAACAAAATGAAATACTTAACACACAGATGCATAGTCTGATTAAACAAATTCCCATATTAGCCATGTCCAAAAATGTATGTTTCTTACTGCACTTAAAATTCCTTACCTTCCATATGGGTGTGGGACCCAGAGTCAGGAAGTCATTGTTATTGTCTGACTCTTTGTGACCCCATTTGGGGTTTTCTTGGCAGAGATACTGAAATGGTTTGCCATTTCCCTCTCCAGCTCAATTTACAGATGAGGAAACTGAGGCAAACAGGGTGACATGACTTGTTCAGGGTCATATAGCTAGGAAGTGTCTGAGGCTGGATTTGAACTCATGTCTTCCTGACTACAGGCCCAGTACTGTCCACTGTGCCATCTAGCTACTACAGTCGGGAAGACCTGAATTCAAATTTGGCCACACACTTACTGGCTGTGTGACCTTGGGAAAGTTATTTAACCTCTGCATGCCTCAGTTCCCACATCTGTAAAATGGGCATAATAATAGCACCTACCTCCCAGGATTGTTGTGAGGACAAGACAATATTTATAAAGTATTTTGCAAACCATAAATCACTATGTAAATGTTAACCATTATTATCTTGAACTCATAGTTTATTAGCTCATTGATCAGAGTTTGAAAGTCTTTCACAGTTATTTTTCTCTTTAATGTCATTATATAAATTCTACTCTCTACTCTCTGCATTAGTTCATAGAAGTTTCCTCAGAAACTGTCTGTTTCATCATTTGACCTACAAAGCTTTCTGAGTTTGTACAATCCCTATGTACATTGTGTGTCTGAGTCCATTTCCCAACAGGCAATTGGGTTCCCAGTGGAGTTAACTGGGAAGTTCCAAGTAGGTGCTGGAGACTGGATCTGTAGAGTGGTGTCAAATATAATCTTGGGGAGAGCCAGCCTTCCCCCACCTCCTGGATCACCCAGCCTTTCAGAGCTTCCACGGTGCTGAGATGGGGGCTGGGGCTGTGGAGACTTTGTGCTGCGGATGAATTAGGAGGATGACTGCCTCCTATTGTATGTTTCTTCGATGATATCTTGTTCCACTTCTGCAAAGGTTTTGGATCACATAGGAACCCAGGTTGAAGATACTTTATGTCTAGTGGCATGCTAGCCAATGTGTAGTTTCTCACTCACTATTCTTGCCATTCCTCGATTCTCATTCTTGGCTTATGACCGCTGTTAGGGTTGTGGTTGGAGGCGAGAAACTACTTTGCATCAGATTTGCCAGTTACATCATTGTGAATGGAGAAATCAAACATGTAACATTATTTCTTGGATGCCACTGGATTATACCCAGATGTCCCTGGCAATGAAATAAAGCAAAAATAGAGGAGGCTTCCAGAGTCTTGGTTGTCAAGGTAACAGTAATAAACAATAAGGTATTTTAAAATAACTCCTGGAGAGTTCATTGGAATTTGAAATGCCTCTGGGAATGGATAAGCTAAAACTCAAGTTATCACTAGATGGTTGCAATAGGGTTTGAAGGAGGCTCCGTTCCTCTCAACTTCTTCATCATGCACTGTGGAGGATGCTTCTGCCCTGGAACTCACAAATTCCCACCTCTGAAGTCTCCTCTGCCCCTGGGACCCCTCCATCTGTTTAGAGGGTAGAGAGTTCCTCCTAAAATCTCCGCTGAAGGAGGGTGGCCAGGCCAGCCTTTGTTTCCCTTTGTTTCTCACCAGGCTGCTCTCCTCTGGACTTTCCCATCATTCTCCTGGCTGAGAACCTTCTTTTCTGCCCTGTCCTGGCTTTCATCTTCCTTTTATAGGCTATATTTCCTCATTAGAATATAGGCAATTGGGGTGAAGTGACTTGCCCAGGGTTACACAGTTAGTAAGTAAGTGTCAAGTGTTTGGTCTGAGACCACATTTGAACTCAGGTCCTCTTGACTTCAAGGCCGGTGCTGTATCCACTGCGCCACCTCGCTGCCCCAAAACACATACAATACTTTTTTTCTAAGTGAGGCAATTGGGGTTAAATGACTTGCCCAGAGTCACACAGCTAGGAAGGAATATGTGTCTGAAGCCAGATTTGAACTCAGGTGCTCCTGATTCCAGGGCCGGTGCTCTATCCACTGTGCCACCTAGCTGCCCCCATAAGTTTTTGAGTTTTAAATTTTTCTCCCCCCCTTCTCTGCCCCTGCCCCATACCCTAAGACGGCGAGCAATCTGATATAGGCTATACATATGTATTCCTATTAAACACATTTTCACATTAGTGATGTTGTAAGTAAGAATTAGAACCAATAGGAGGAACCACCAGAAAGAGAAAACAAAACAAAATAGAAGAAAAAAATAGCAAATAGTATGCTTTTATCTGCATTCAAACTCCATAGTGCTTTCTTTGGATGTGGATAGCATTTTCCATCATGAGACCTTTGGAGATGTCTTAGATCCTTGCATTGCTGAGAAGGGCTAAGTCTATCAATGTTAGTCCTTGTACAACATGGCTGTTACTGTGTACAATGTTCTGGTTCTGCTCACTTCACTCAGCATCAGACCATACAAATCTTTCCAGGCTTTTCTGAAGTCTGCCTGCTCATCATTTCTTGTTTTTCTTTGCTTTTTTCCTTTTTTTTTGGCTAGGCAATAGGGTTAAATGACTTGCCCAGGGTCACACAGCTAGTAAGTGTTATGTGTCTGAGGCCAGTTTTGAACTCAGGCATCATTTCTTATAGCATAATAGTATTCCGTTACATTCATATACCACAACTTGTTCAGCCATTCCCCAATTGATTTGACATCCCCTCAATTTCCAATTCTTTGCCACCACAAAAAGAGCTGCTATAAATATTTTTGTACATGTGGGTCCTTTTCCCATTTTTATGATCTCTTTGGGATACAGACCTAGAAGTTGATATTGCTGAGTCAAAGGGTATGCACATTTTTATAGCCCTTTGGGCATAGCTCCAAATTGCTCTCCAAAATGGTGGGATCATTTCCTTGTGTAGAGTTCTAAAAGTTCTTGCTATAATACAAATTATCAATGGCCATATTTTTTTAAATGCTCTAAATCACTAATGCAAATAAAGATAACTATGAGATTTCACTTTATATCCAAAGACAAAGGTGATGAAAGATGGAAATAGCCAATATTAGAGGGGCTAATACAATGTTGGTGAAGCTGTAAACTGATTGGTTCAACTATTCTGGAAAACAATTTGGAATTTAACAAGAAAAATCACTAAACCGTTCATAGCTAGGGATTTCACTAGTTACTATATTAACCCAAGGAAATCAAAGACAGAAAGAAAGGTCCAAAATATCCCAAAATATTAACAGGAGAACTCTTTGTGGTAAAAACCGAAACAAAGTAGGTGTCCATTGATTAGGGAATGGCTGGACAAATTCTGGTGTATGAATGGAATGGAATGGTTACTGAGGCCCCTTCCAACTCTAAAATCTTTTGATAAATGATAAATACCAGGAATATAGAGAAACAAGGAAGCTTTGTAGGAACTGATTCAGAGTGATATACATAATTCAAAAATATATATTATAATCTTTATAGGAGGAGTTCTTTACCTTTTTATTTACTGAATCCTTTTCAGAGTCTGGTGAAACTCTTCTCAGAGTCTTGATTTTTTGGGGAAAAAAATATAATTGAAAGAAATACTCAATTTCAGTTAGAAGCTGAGGACAGTAAAGATGTCAATTTTTTTCTCATCCAAGGTCATAGATGCCCTGAAGTCTATCTGTGGCCCCAAGTTAAGAACCCTTGCTTTCTAGGGTCTCTGTCCACGTACATGTTGAAATAAAAGCAACGGACATAATTTGTCTACTTTGTCTTCCCTGTGTGGATGGCCAGATCAAGCTCCTTTTAGTGACTACAGGGCTCTTCCTAGAGGCTCTACAGTGCTCTGGAGCTTGAAACAATTAGCACAGTGTCATTCATACACAGGAACATCTGGAGGCCTTCACTCTCCACAAGGTATCCCTGTGTGACATGGACTCTGTTGAATCTGTTCCATCACTGATCATTGAGGAGCCCACATCTCTCTCTGTTCTGTTCTATCCTTGGTGTTTGTTATCAGGTGGACATTGACCAGGGGTATTTCTGTTATATCTTCCAAGGAATCTTGAATGGTCTTGGGGATGGGAGATATCTTATTATAAAAGGACCTATAGGGTGGCCTTTTATTCTGCTGAATCAAATGCTTTTTCATAATCAACGAAGAGTCGGCACAATGGGATCTTACATTCTCTATCCATATATCTAGCTTGTGAAATGGCAAAGATGAGTCCCATTGTTGACTTTTTTTTTTTTTGCAAAAGCTTGTTTATTTCCCACTGATGCCCATGTCAAGGATGTCCTTTATGGATGGTTCTCATAAATATTGTGTACATGGGGCAGCTAGGTGGCGCAGCGGATAGAGCACCGGCCCTGAAGTTCAAGTCCAACCTCAGACCATCCACTTGACACTAGCTGTGTGACCCTGGGCAAGTCACTTAATTCCAACTGTAAAAAAAAAAACAAACCCAAAAAACAACCCCCCCCCAACCAAACCAAAGCAAAAGAAGTATTGTGTACACATAGGATATTAGGCAGGTAGGTCAGTAATAACTAATGTTCTCTTGTTCATCTCTTTGGATATTAATAAGGTCTAAGATGTTTTTCCCCATACCTTGGTATCTTGTCCTCTTTCAGATACATTTATATTTCTCCCTCAACGTTCTCACAATTGTAGCACCTCCAGCATGGATTTCCTTTGTATACTCTTGATCTGATTCAATTGCTTTTCCTATCTTTGGTCTTTTTTGAGTCATTTCTATGTCCTCTGTAAACACTTTAGGTACATTCGTGTTAGGGTCCAAGTATAATATTTCCATTGTCCTTGATTGAAAAAAACATTTCAACAAAGCGCTTTATGATCTGATGAGGATTAGCTCTCAGCCTCCCAGCTGAACAAAACATTGTTTATTTTGTTATGTTACATTGTTACTGAATGTTCAAATTGTTTTTTTAATAGGTGCTACGAGTCCACGTTTAGCAGTTCTGTCTATGCGGGATGGCCAGTAGGATACTCAACTCATATCATACATCGAGTATGTCGATTTTCCCCTCTTTGGGGAGAACCCGACATAAGCTATAACTTAGGAGTAAAATTGTCCCTGGAATGCCGGGGTGGGTGTATAATGAGCTCAAGAGTGTGAGAAATGGAAGAGTCTTCCCCCTCTAACTAGAACCAGGTTCCTCTAGCACTGAACTCAGTCTACAGCTGCAAGTCTGGGAAGGCCTGGGAGGAGCAAATTACTCCAGCCTCTACTCCCAACAGTAGTTCCTAAAAGCTAGACTGGTTCAGATAATTCAGCCTTCAGTTGTTTCACTTGCATGCCATATACTTTTCTCACTGTTGTTCTTTCTTCTTTTTAAACATAAATTCTGATCTTAATTCTGACAAGTAAGTGATCTGCCTGTATACAGCCAGCTAAATTAGAGATAACTCCCAAGTTTTTGCCTGTCTATAAGAATATTGTCTGTCTCATTCTTTGTGGCATTTTTTGTTACTCTCTATGTCCAGCACCTGTGAACCTTTTTTTTTTTTTTGAAGAAAAGTGTTCTCAATAGAGAGGCATGATGCTTCTGGGTAATCTATAAGCTTTTGGCTTCTCTCATTCCTTCTTCCTCAAGCATGCTTTCTCATATATTTCTTCCCATCCTCACCTTTTCCTATTTTTGCATTGAAATCACCAAATCCAGAGTAGAGACTGAAGTAATTTGGAGGGCCGTGGCAAGTTCTTTGTAGAAACATACAAGTACAATTCAATTAAACAAATAATAATTGCTTATTAACTATTAATTATTAGCTTAAAATAGCAATGTAAGGTTTACAAAGCACCTTAAATGTTATTTCATTTGTTCCTCAAATAGCCCTGTAAAGAGGTACTTACAAGCATTATTACCCCCATTTTACAGATGGAGAAAGTAAGGTTCAAAAAGTTGAAGTGATTTACCTATGGCCACACAGTATCAGAAGCACATAGTTGACTTAGGGAAGTGCAGAGAAGGATGTTGCTTGTTTTCAAATATGCTGAGTTTGACAGTGGCCATTGGCCATGCTGGCATAGCTGCATAGCAGGCATTTGAAAGTATTAGACTGGAACTCTGAAATAGGTCAGGGCTGGAGAAAGACCTTTTGGGAGTTATCTGCCCAGAAGTAGTCATTGAAATTGTGGGAACATAAACTGCAGAAACCACTTCTCTTCTACCAAAATCAATCCTCTCCAGCTTCCTAAGTCTGGAAGTGCTTCTAACTGACCCGTTTAAAGTATGGGTGCAATTCACTCAAAGCCCCTGATGGTCTATAATATAAAGGGCCGTGGGATGAGACAGGGTTAGGAAAGACTGTGAGTGGCCTTCTGATGCTTCAATGCCACCATTATCCTCACGAGTCTCCATTCAAAGGATGTGAATGCTAAAAGTCAAGCACAGGTGGGGTGTGACCATTTGGGGTGGGGGATGAGAAAGAAACCAAACCTAAGGCGAGAGCAATTGTGCTCAACTGCTGGAGCAGTCCATTTGCCACAGAGTCATTTAATTATATCAGCTCCAGCTAGTTTGAGATGGGAACCCATCAAATAAACCACGTGACACCACATTGGGTTTTAATGTCTTTCTACTGTGCCACAGGCTACAATTTAATTAAAATTCTGAGTTGAGGTTTTAAAAGGACTTTTTTTCTTTCTCTGGCAGCTAGACAATGAGGAGAAAACCACATCTCCAATATCTGCCTGGCATTCTGGCTGATTTGTACCCAGGTGTGGAAGCTGGGGACAATGGCTTTTGGCTGCATTGGTGCCAGTCATTGGGGCATCAATGGGACCTTTTTGCAAAATCACTTGTCTGTGTGTTTTAAATCTGGGCTCATTTCTCCAGCATTTTGGAAGCTTTACTAGTTTGTTTTGGATAAATGAAAAATTGATTGTTGAGAAAAGTGGTCAAAATGTGGGGGCAGGAGGAGGGAAGCATTGGAATTGTGTTTTTAATGACCCCAGTTAGAGCAGTTGCCTAAAAAGTGCCCTACTCTGGCAGTGACAATATTTCCTCCCACTCTGACCTTAGAGAATTCTTTGTTTTACGTCTCTGAGATATTATCATGTATTATCACATATTCTAGTTATCTATGAATATCTTCTTACTAGGTGAGAAGTTCTTTTGCCTCCTTTGAGCAGCTGTTCATGTACTTGTCTTCCTCTCCTCTTCCCCCAATCCATTATTAGATTGTAAGTTCCTTGAGGACAGGGCCTGTATCCTCCGTGTTTGGATGGCCAGTGCCCAGTACAGGCTCCTATATGAAAGCCTGTCTTTTTTTTTGGTGAGGCAATGGGGTTAAGTGACTTGCCCAAGGTCACACAGCTAGTAAGTGTTAAGTGTCTGAGGCTGGATTTGAACTCAGGTCCTTCTGACTCCAAGGCCAGAGCTCTATTCACTGCGCCACCTAGCTGCCCCAATGAAAGCCTTTCTTGAACCCCTCTAGTCATTAGTGTTTTCCCCCACCTCAAGTTATCTTGTATTCTGAGCTGTGACTAGGGTAGAGTGAGCATTGTCCCAGAATGCCACATTTAGGGCGACTGATAGTACTTGCAGGGTAGAAACAACAGAACTTAACACGTAGTTATCAAGAATGATTAATTGTTGTTGTTGTTCAGTCATTTCAGACATGTCCGACTCTTTGTGACCCCATTTGGGGTTTTCTTAGTAAAAACAGTGGAGTACTTTACCATTTCTTTCTCCAACTGAGTTTACAGGTGAGAAAAATGAGGCAAACAGGGTGATGTAACTTGCCCAGGGTCACCCAGCTAGTAAATGTCTGAGACCAGATTTGAATTCTTGAAGATGAGTCTTCCTGATTCTAAGCCCAGCGCTCTATCCACTGCACCACCTAGCTGCCCTTAAAAGGAGGACTTAAAAGCCAAGCTGTCAATAACCATATGAAGGAATGCTCCACATCACTAATAATAAAAAACACATGAAACAGTCCTCAGGCTTCACCATATACATAATGCACTGGTAAAGATGACGAAAGATGAGAATAGTCACTGCTAGCAGGATTATGGAAAGATAGCAGCACTAATGCATTATTGGTGGAGTTATGAAATAGTATTATAGTATAGTATAGTATAGTATAATCTTTCTGGAAGGAATTAGAAATTATGCGAATAAAGTGACTCAAATATTCATACTCTTTGACCTAAAGATTCTATCACTGGGCATATGCCTAAAACTGGTCATTGACAAGCAGAAGGGCTCCATAGTGACAAAAAATATTTATGGCAGCACTTTTTGTGGTAGCAAAGAACTAGAAAGAAAGAATATACTAATCAATTGGGGAACTGCTAAGCAAATTGTTATGCACAGATGTAATGGAATACTGCTATGCTACATGAAATGACGAGCATGATGAATATAGAGAAGCACGAAAAGACTTATATGAATTAATTCAGGGTGAAGCAAGCAGAACCCAGAGAACAATATACATGACAACAATCATATAAATGAGAACAACAACCACAAAAGAACTGATACTGTCTGCTGTGAAATTATAAAGACCAAACTTGACTCTAAAGAAAACATATGAGTGTGACCCTGGGCGAGTCACTTAACCCCAATTGCCTAAAAAGAAAAAAAAATAAAAAATAAAAGAAAACATATGAGAAGATATATCGCCCTTCCCACTCCTACTTCTTTGTAGAGGTGTGGGTGTCTATGGGGGTGGTACATTGCATATGATGACAGTATTTTTGATATTTTGATTGGTTTTGCTCATTTTTTCCTCTTCTTCCTCTTTTAAAAATATTTTCATTGTTATAAATTATATCCTAGGGAAGGGGGATGTAAGTACCGTGAAAACAAATGATATGAATAGAGTTTTTTTTTAAGGTCATTAATAATCCAAGCAAGAGGTGACAAAGACCTGAATTAGGGTGGTGGCTATGTGAAGGGAGAGAAGGGGATGAATGTGAGAGATGTGGTGAAGGCTGAAATGGCAAGATTTGGCAACTATGTAGGGAGAGTGAGAGCACAGGGCTGAGAAGTTCATCAGAGTTTCAAACCTGGGAAACTAGGAGGATGGTGGTACCTTCAATAGTAACAGGGAAGTTCAGAAGAGGGGAAGATTTGGGGAGGGGGGCTGAAGATAATGAGTTCTATTTTGGACATTTTGTGTGTAAATTGTTTACAGGACATCCAGCTCAAAATGTGCAACGGGCTTAGGAGGAATACTAGGGCAAGATAAGTAGATCCAGGAATCATCTACATTGAGGTGATAATTAATCTCATAAATGCTGATGAAGTCATCAAGTGAGATAGCATGGAAGAAAAAGAGAAGATCTCAGATGGAGCCTTGGGGAACATTCACTGTTATTGGGCGTTACATGGATGAAAATCGAACAGGACTAAGAAGGAGCAGTCGGAGAGGTAGGAGGAGAATCAGGAGAACACAACCATATGAAAAGCCAGAGAAGAGAGATTGGTTTACAAGAGGAGAAGGTGCTTAACAGGGTTGAGACAGATGAACATTGAGAAAAAGCAATTTTGGAGAGGGCGCTTTGCAGGAGGCATGCTAGCTCTTTCCTGAGTCCATTATGTGTATTCTATGTACATATGCTAGCTTTGTCCACAGTACAGGTGGGCTTTAGACATATTGGGTTCAGAATGGGCAAGGATTAATTAATTGACAGGACCGTAGACTCCAGGACTAGAGCAATAGGGGTAAGTCACAAAGACGTGGGTTCAGACTTGATGTCAGAACAAACCATCCTACTGATGAGAACCATCCCAAAGCAAAAAGGACTGTCTGAGGAGGTAGCAGGTTCCTCCTCACTGAGAGTCTTCAAGAAGAGGTTGGATGGCTCTCTGTCATGTACGTGAAAGCTAGGGATTCCTTTGGGAGTATGGGTTGGACCAGATGGTTGCTGAGGCTCATGCCAACTCAGAAATGCTGATTCTGTGAAGTGGTGCATATGTGCCTTACAAGATCCTATTGAGAAAATGAGACTTAGAGTGACATAATCCAGACAAGGTGTCGGCAGTGAATGATGAGGCAAATGTTTGCTGTCCAGAAGGAAGTCAGAGAAGAGGGACTTTTCCCAAAATGAAAGGACCCAGGGAAGCTTGGCTTCTTCCAGACGGATTACAGTAGTTGTAAAGGATGTGATGTAGCCTTGGAGAGAAGGAAAGACTGAGTTTCCCAAAGGACTCGGTTTATGAGTGTTCTTACTGGGGCAAAAATAAATAGGTTGGAATTACTTGGTAACAGACTTACATATAGCACCCCCTCACTACTTCCAAGCTTTTACAACCTGGGTTGGATTCAGATCTACTCAAATGAATGCACGCAAGCCCTCACACATCTTTCTTTTTAAGAGATGGGTCAATGTACATATTAGGCCAAACCAAAAGACATTTGACTTAATTTAAAGGGCAAGGTGAACAACAAAGGTGAAATCAAGCAGGCATGTTCCTGCCACCCATTCCCCCAAATGGTTGCGTCCTCCCATGTGTCTCCAGGAGCACTAGGCAAATTGTAATTTAGTACTCCATTGCCTTAACCTAGTGAGAGAGGGAGCCAATGTTTTCCTCAAGAGATGCTGGTCTTATTTCATAGTCCATGTTGTGTGTGTGTGAGTGTGTGTGTTTAGCATTCTTATTTAGCAGTGAAATCCAGTAAGTGGCCATCTCTGGTTTCTTTGCTTGCTTGCAGCCATAGGAATATCGCTGTTTCTGTGTGGGCACACTTACCGCATTGATGCTATGGTCATCCCAACGATCTCTTCCTTTCAGGAGGACATTGTATTACACTTATTAGCTGCCTGGATGTTCATTCCTTAAATTCATTGACCCTTAGAGCTGTGCTTTCAAGCTTATGTCAGGGTAGCAATCAATGACTCGATATTGGCTGTGAAAAAATGGAGCACTTGGTTGCTACAAACTTATTGCAAGTAGAATTTATGGTCCCTGTGTAGTAATCAAATAGATGGAAAGTGAGATTCTTGAGTACTGCTGTTGTACCCTCAGAAAAGTAACAAGTAAACATGAATTCACAGCTCAGTGGGAGACCCAGAGTTTAACTTGTCAGGAATGTGAAAGTCCTGCCTTCCACGTAGGCTCCCTGAAAATGCCTTGGGCATGTGTGGCTTGCACCACATTCTTCTACTCCCAATGACTGCTTATTTTTATTGCTCATTAAAAGCCATCCAGAGAAATGCATGGACTTTGATGATGATGGTGATGAGCTTGATATCCATTTGGTATACTGTCCATGAATCCACTTTAAAAGCCAGTTGCCTGGCATGCTTATCTTTGTTACTGAGTTTGCTTATCTGTTTCATTAACAGCTTTCATGACCAGCAGTGGGGCAGAGCATATGCATAGCTTAATTCATATATTGGTTCTGATGCATCCTAATCTTCCATCTGTCATTACAAAGTACTTCTCAGAACTCTTGGCAAAGTTATAAATTGTGAACAAATCACAGCCTAATCCAGTTTCTCCTACTATGGTATACAATGAGCACTTTTCTTCAGATTACTAGCTATGGTTGTTTCTGGTTCTACTTTACACACGGCACTCCATTTTTACAAGAGAGCCCTTCATTTGAGAAAGACTCTTTTCTGGCCCAAGTGGGCAGGGAAGGCAACTGCTGTTTTTTAAGAGGCCTTATCTGGAGAAAAGTGGAGGCTTTCCAGTATGATCAGGGGTAAAGCAAAGGTGTCTGTTATCACAACTATTATCTAACATACTGCTAGAAATGCTAGCTTTAGCAGTAAGACAAAGACAAAGAAATCAAAGGAATAAGCACAGGCAAAGAGGAAACAAAATCTTTGCTTTTTGCAGATGATATGACAATCTATCTAGAAAACTCTCAGGAGTCAACTAAAAAATTAATTAAAGCAATTACTTCACCAAAGTTGCAGGATATAAAATTGTTGTTCAGTCATTTTTTGTTGTATCTGACCTTTTGTGACCCCATTTGAGGTTTTTTTTTGGCAAAGATACTGTAGTAGTTTGCCATTTCTTTCTCTAGCTTATTTTACAGAGAAGAGCTGAGGTAAAGGGGGTTAGGTGACTTGTCCAGAGTCACATAGCTAGTAAGTATCTGAAGCCAGATTTGAACTCAAGTCTTCCTGATTCCAGGCCCAGTGCTGTTTCCACTGAGCCACCTACATGGATATTAATTGCTTATGAATAGGTTGAGACAATATAGTAAAAATTATGAGACTATCTAAATTATTTTGCTTATTCTGTGCCATACCAAACTACCAAAGGATTACTTCAGAACTAGAAAAAGTAACAACTAAATTCATCTGCAGAATCAAAAAGTCAAGAGTAGGCAGGTTTCAAAGGAAGAAATCCAATCACATGAAAAAAATGCTTCAATTCACTAGAGAAATACAAATTAAAGCAACTCAGAGATTCCACCTCACATCCATCAGATTGGCAAAGCTGACCAAAAAAAGAAATGATAATTGTTGACAGGGCTACAGGAAAAGGGGCACATGAAGATACTATTAGTGGTGCTTTAAATTGATCTGGCCTTTCTGTAAGTAATTTGGAAGAATCCACAAAGTCACTAATCTTGCATACCCTTTGACCCAGGGATACCACTACTAAGCCTATGTACCAAAGAGACCAAAGAAAGGAAAAGGACCTGTATGTTAAAAAAATATGTATAGTAGCTCTTTTTGTGGTGGCAAAGAATTAGAAATTAAGAGGGTACCCATCAACTGGGTAATGGCTGAACAAACTATGGTAAATGGGTGTAATAAAATACTATTGCACTGTAAGACATGATGAAAGGGGAAATTTCAGAAAACTTGGGGAAGTCTTGTATGAACTATTTCAGAATGAAGTGAGTACAAGCAAGAGAACCATTTCTCAAGTGGCCTGAGGGTGGGGCAGGCTTTGAAAGCTTTGGTGAAGATAATGATGATGCTGTTCCCTTAATTATAGCAATACAACTCTAGGAAGCCTGTGTTAAAGACTTCTTCTGATGCTTCATTATGCCCTCAAGGTGCCCCTGGGCTCCTGAAGGCTGTGTTTGAGAACTATGAGCTCAGGCAGCTGGAAAGGCTTGGAGCAGTGGTCAGCCATGGTCTTCAGCTCCACAGTTGGGCCTACCTGAATACTGCAAGGAAAAGCCCTGATCCATGAAATCCCAGGGCCTGGCATCATAGGACTAGGCCAGCTTTAAGGACAGAGTGGTAGCCCAGCATCCAAGGGGCCCATAAGGGCCAGCCTCAGGCATAGGAGTGGGAAGGACAGGATACATTTCTCAATCCCCCACAGTGGTAAATGTGCTCTCTAAAACAAGTGAATAGAACAAAGAGGCCTGGCACAATGGTAGTCATTATGATTTGTGGCCCTATTTACACCTCTGAGCTGCGTGTCTGTCTTCTGCCTGAAAAGTTTCTGTGCACTCTGGTCCCTTGCTCATCCGGTACAGCCATAGCATCTAATTGATCTCACCTGCAGGTTCTTGGTAGCCTTACTGGGCCTGCTTGGGGAGGAAGTAGAGGAAAGCTGGCCCTAATGGCACTTGGCTTTATTCTTCCTCCCTAGTAGACTCTTGACTGGTTGATCGATCAATTCATTTATCTATCTAATATTTATCAATCTATTTGTTTATTTATGCTGCCGGTTTCTGGCATATTGCAGACCCTTCCTCGGGCTGACCCACTTGTCTGCTCTGATGGTTGATTTCTATCCGAGTGAGTCTGCTGCCACCCAGACCTTGGTGTGTCACTGGGGCTGTCACTGACTCCTTGTCTCTCGGGGTCCTGCCTCCACAGTGGCCTTGTCTGCCCCTCCCCAGCTAGTTTCCTCAGTTCCTGAATGTATTGGTATTCAGTACAATCTCAGCCCCTGAGGCACTTCTCTGGAAGCTTGTCCCTCTTTCTTAGCTGGTTTTTTTTTAAACTGTTACCAACTCTTCACACATACATTGGATTAAACCGGTTATATACAAAAGGTTTCCAGTCAACTGGAAATGAACTGTGTGCGTTTGCTATAATCCTTGCCCTCTCTTGCCCTGACTTCTTCACAGATCTGAGTGACCTGGAGGTGGTTGCTACATAAGCAGTGTCTGCTCTGTCATAGTCAATGATTGGGATTAGATTCCCTCCCCCTGCCACCCCCCACCCCCCAGGTGAATTAAAGCAGAAGGAAAGAGGATTATTGGTTAGTGACCTTCTTCTGGCTCAAAGCAACCTTCTGGGCAGAAAAAGAACCAGAAAATGGGTTTGGAAGGGCTGTGAACTGGGAAACCTGAGTAGAAAATGGCATTTTTTAACCTAATACTTGCTTCTTAAGTGGGAGGGTTCAGTCGAATTTCTTCAATGGAAAGTCAAGTTAGGGAAGAGAATAAGCATTTCTGTAGCACCTACTATGTGCCAGGCATTGTGCTAAGTGCTTTGCACATATTATCTCACTTGATCCTCACAATCATCCTGGGAGGTAGGTGCTATTATTTTCCCCAATTTACAGATGAGGACAGACAGAGGTGACGCAGCTTCTTCAGGGTCACACAGCTGGGAAGTATCAGAGGCTGGATTGGAACTCAGGTGTTTTTGACTCCTGGTTCAGTGCTTTCTCCACTGTGATACTACCTAGCTGCAAATACAAATCTTGGCTTTGATGCTAAAGACCTCAGTGGCTTTTTTGGGTCCAAAGGTTAAGTTGTGCATCTATGTTTATTATATCTTGTCTTACAATTTTTAATATTCTAGCTTGTTAAGGTGTTTTTTGAAAAAATCCCGACACTACCATTCAGTGAATTGACTATGTGTTCCTCTCAGCTAGTTTTTGCCTGTAAGAGTGGCCAAAAGCATCATCATGTAGGCTGGTACCCAAGGCCCTGACAAGAATGGTCAGTACTGCTGGGCCAAGCAGAGAAGGGAAAAGGCAAGGCCATTTCCATTCCTTCAGCCACAGCCGTTCTCACCCTGTAGCTGAATTCTTGGTCTTTCTCTTTCTCCTACCTCCTCCCAACTTTGCCCTCCCCTACATCAATCTCTGGCCTTCCTCACAATTCCTGACCCTTCCCAATATCCTTCACAATGGGGCCTTCTTCTCCCATACAACCTCTTTCCACTTAGGCTCCGGGTGATTGTGTTGGACTAAATCCTGTAAAGTTTTGGTGATTCCTTAATGTACAATTTGCTGTGCTCAGACTCTTAAGAACACTGCTTGCTGTCTCTTTAATGGTTCTTTCCCGAGTTTTCCTGCAGGGGGCGCTGAGGAGACAGTTCCCTCGTTTCTCCAGTTGGGTACGTGTCTCCCTCACTGAGGGCTGGCTCCCTGCATTGCCTCATTTCTTTGCCTGGTCCTTTGAGTGGTATATTGGAAGGTTGTGAAGGACTTGGGAGTGTCACTGATAATAGCTGATTCATCATGAGGCGTTTCTCAAGCCTACTTTTTGGTCCTCACCACTGCTGCCACCACTGTCACTGCTGATGTATAAGGTACAGGGTACATTTCTTCCAAGATCAGGGGGCTGGGGCTGCTTAATATGAGGAGGCCAGGAAAGTGAATGCACTTGGCTTGCTTTAACAGAAGAATCATGTTGAGGACTAGAGCGTGGTGGGAGAAGAGGTCTCTATTGGGTAGGCTGGGCAAATTTTCCTCAAAAAGTACTAGACTTAGTTGGATAAGGGTCCTAAAGGTCAGGGGGCAGCTTAGCTTCATGGGGCCTAAGGAGGAGACAGGATGAGCTTCCTCTCAGGCTCGGGCCAAGCCAACACGATCCTCACTGAGCTGAGGAAGCTACTCTCAGTCAGGATGGGAACATGTTTTGTGTGAAGAAAAGATTCACTCAAAGGGGGGCCACTGGGATTTAGTAGAAGGGAGTCTTGGTCACCCAGTCCAAGGGGACCCCTGAGGTCCCTTTCAGCTCTTGAAATTTGGCCATTTCTGTTTTAAAGATGAGAAAACTGGAGCTCACAACAGTGAAGCAAGGGCCTCTTAAATTCCTTTCCTCTTTGCTATTCTCTCAAATTCACTCTCCTATTCTTTAAACTCCAGTGGTTCCCAATTACCTCCAAGATCTGATGCAAAGTCCTCTGTCTGGCTTCTAAAGTTTTTCCCAAACAGCCCCCCTTCCTTCCTTCCCAGTTTCTCTTCACTCTACTCCCATCCAGTCACACCTAGGTCCCATAGGTCTTGGCTGTTCCTCTCATCTCCAGACTCTGTGCTTTTGCTTTATCTGCGCACCCTGCCTGGAATGCTCTCACTCCTCATCTCCACATCCTGCCTTTCCTGGCTTCCCTCAACTCCCAGCTAACAACCCACCTTCTCCAGGGGCCTTTCCCATCCACGCCACTGCAGGGCCTTTTCTCTGACATTACCATATGCATCTTGTATACACATGATAACGATAACTGCTAACGTTTATATAGCACCTACTATGTATACTAGGCCAAGTGTTTTACAAACATCTCATTCAGTCCTCACAACAACCCTACAAGGTAGGAACTACCATTATTCCCATTTTACAAATGAGGAAACTAAGGCAAACAGAGATCATGTTAATTCCCCAGGATCACATAGCTAGTAAGTATCGAAGGTTTTCCTGACCCCACACCCAGTGCTCCAACTAGCTATAGTGGTGATTGTAGCAAAAGGAGGAATTGTTGCATGTTAAAAGTTCTTTTTAAGATATAAAAAATATATTTTTAAAAAGATATTAAAAGTTCTTTTTAAAATATAAAAAATTATAAGGTTTATTTTATAAGGCAATAAATTCAGTTTTTTTTTTACTCTGTCCCAGTTAATTTGCACCGGACAGTAGACAGTATAGCTATTATTATCCCCATTTTACAGCTGAGGAAAGTAAGAGACAGAGAATTGTAGTGATCACATGGTGTCATAGGGCTGCTGAGTAACAGACATAGGATTGAAACCTTCTCTGTTTCTCCCCCAGGTATTTCAAGCAAAGGTCTCTACATAGCCCTGATTTTACTTTGTGTCACCTCCCACAGACCTTTCCATGTTTCTGGGTATGCTTTATATTCAATTCTATTTCATTCATACAACATAAATTGTCCAGCTATTCTCTGGTTTTTTAACATATAAGTTACTTCTCCCTTTTTGCTACTACAGATAAAATAGCAATGGAATTTTTGTGTAATTATGACTTTTTATTTTTTCCCTTCTTATGAATATGGTTGGGAGATAAAGCCCTAGCTGCAGGATTATGCGATTGTAAAGGCCGTTCAGTGCTTCTGCCTGCAAATCTCCACGTGGCTTCTCCCAAGTATTTGTACCAAGCTTCAGTTTCACTGACAATGTATTTGGAGCACCTCTTGTCCAGGAGGTCGTGTCACATTGAATTTGATCATTTTTTTTCCTACGCTTTGCCAAAAGTCATTTCCCTTCTATGGGCCTCAGATCTCTAACGTCCCCTCTAACTCGAAGATTCTGTGATTTGACATCTTGCCTCTAAAACTTTCTGTGTGAAAATGAACAGGTCATTTTATGCCTTTCTGAGCCTCGGTTTCCCCCTCCATAAAATGAGAATAATACTTCTACTACTGACCTCACAGGACTTCTGTGAGGATAAAACTTTAGGAATCTTAAGATGCCTTATAAATATGAGCTATGACTGTTATTGACTTGTGAGTTTCAGGATTGGAGCAGGTGACAGCTAAGGTTCTTGCTGGCCCTAACATTCAATGACAGCTCCCCTAGGACTTTTTCAAAAAATAGTTATTTATTTATTTTTAACATTCATTAAAATTTTTTTTTGAGTTCTGAATTCTCTCCCTTCCTCCTGCCCCCTCCTCACTGATTGGAAAGATAAAAAATGAGACATCAATTACACATGTGAAATCATGTAAAACATTTCCATATTAGCCACGTTGCAAAGAAAGCAAGAAAAAGAAGGAAAGTGGAAAAAAAATGCATCAATCTGCATTCAGTCTCCATTAGTTGTCTCTCTGGAGGTGGATAACATTTTTCATCACAAGTCCTTTGGAACTGCCTTGGATTATTGTATTAATCACAGTAGCTAAGTCTTTCATAGATTATCATACTTACAATATTGCTATTACTATGTACGATGTTCTCCTGGTTCTGCATACTTCACTTTGCATCAGTTCATATAAGTCATCCCAAGTTTTTGTGAAACCATCTTGTTCATGCTTTCTTATAACCCAATAGTATTCCATCACAATCATATACCACAACTTGCTCAGCCATTCCCCAATTGATGGGTATCCCCTCAATTTCCAATTTTTTGCCATCACAAAAAGAGCTGCTATAAATATGTATATATATGGGTCCTTCTTCTTCTCCTTTGATCTCTTTGGGTTATGGACGTACTAGTGATATTGCTGGGTCAAAGGGTATGCACAGTTTGATAGCCCTTTGGGCATAGTTCCAAATTGTTCTCTAGAATGGTTGGATCAGTTCACAGTTCTGCCAACAGCCTATTAGTGTCTCAATTTTTCTATACCCTCCCCAACATTTATCATTTTCCTTCTCTCCTACATTAGCCAATCTGATAGGTGTGAGGTGGTGCCTCAGAGTTGTTTTAATGTGCATGTCTCTAATCAATAGTGATTTAGAGCTATTTTCGTATGACTAGATAGTTTTGATTTCTTCTGGAAATTGCCTTTCCGTATCTTTTCTTCATTTATCAATTGGGGAATGACTTGTATTCTTATAAATTTGACTCAGTTTCCTATATATTTGAGAAACAAGGCCTCTATCAGAGAAACTCACTGTAAAAAAAATATTTCCCTGGTTTCCTGCTTTCTTGCTAATCTTGACTGATTGGTTTTGTTTGTGCAAAACCTTTTAAATTTAATGTAATCAAAATGATCCATTTCACTTCCCCATGATCCTCTCTATCTCTTGTTTGGTCATAAATTCTTCTATTATCTGACAGGTGAACTTGTCCATGCTCCCCTCATTTGCTCATGATATCACCCTTCATGTCTCAATCATGTATCAGTTTTGACCTTATCTTGTTAAACAGTGTAAGATGTTCATCTATACCTAGTTTCTGCCCAATTGCTTTCCAATTTTCCCAGCAAGTTTTGTGTAATAATGAATTCTTTCCCAAAGCTTGGATCTTTGGGTTTATCAAATGCTAGATTACTATGGTCATTTACTATTGAATTTTGTGTACCTAATCTATTCTGCAGATCTACTACTCTATTTCTTAGCCAGTACCAGATTGTTTGCATGATTACCTCTTTGTAATATAGTTTGAAATCTGATACTGCTCGGCTACCTTCCTTCACATTTTTTTTTCATTAATTCCCTCGATAATCTTGCCTTTTCGTTCTTGCACATGAATTTCGTAATTATTTCTTCTAGCTCTTCAGGATCAACATCTGCCAGTTTCTATTTTGGTCAGGACAATGAATGCTGGATTTTCACAGGGTGGCGATGGAACCCAGGAACCAGAGTGATTCACGAAGAAGAAATGAGGCCAGGCCCAAAGAGCAGCACTATTTGAGGGGCACATTACTGAGCAGGGAGAGGCCCATTGCCTGGGAGACCCCCCGCCAGGCAGCATTCCCACGGAGCCCCACTCCTGCTGTGGAGCCACCTGGGCAGCTGCTGGCTCCCAACCTCAGCTCCCAGCAATGGAAGGGCCCCGAAGAAGGCAGAGGCAGTCCCAGCAGCCCCTCCCAGGCTGCAGCAGCAGCACAAAGGGCACCCGGGGTTGGGTCACCAGCCAGGGGAAGGGAGGCAGAGCCCCTGGGCCCTTAGTGGTAGACTCTCCAGGGAAAAGCTCAGCAGCCATAGCTTCCTATTTGGACTCATGATGACAGCTAACGAGATGCCAAGCTCTGTGGCTTCTATCCTGCTATTGGTGTCCTTTAAATCTAGCACTCTGGGACAAAGGGCTGGTCACCCTGCCTTAGTTCCAGCTCTCCTCCCGAGCCAAAGGGGAGCAGTTGGGTGGATGCAAGTAGATTAGAGAGGAGAAAAAGGGTAAGACTGTATTGTTCTCACAGTGAAGTATTTCTGGCAATATTGTCCCCATTTTACTGGGACACAGAGATGTGACTTCCAACAATCCCACAGCTGGCAAAGAGGAGAGTCAGGATTCAGGCCTAGCCTGGCTCTCTCTCTTGTGTACCAGTCTTTTGCAAGAAGCAAGGAGAGTCTGGCTCTAGCATCCATCCCAAAAGGGGGCTAGCACATCTTGCAATGGTGACGCTGCTCCTAAAGAAGCACTGGGCCACTGACAGCACTGCAGAAGGGGTGGTCACGCCTAGGGAGAGCAGTGGAAAGGCTAGAGACCTACTTCAGGATTCTCCTTTACCTGCAGGTTTATTTTAGGAACTTTTTGAGTGTATCGCCTTAATCAGCCTTTAAGATTCAGCTCAGATCCCTTTCCAGCCAGCTGCCCAAATCATTTTCCCAAAGTACAGGTGTGAGCATATGCTACCCTACTTAGAGAGCTTTCGGGGGCTCCTATTGCCGCTACGGTCAAATATGGAGTCCTGGGCTTGGTTTTAAAAGCCCTTCACAGACTGGCAGCCTCTGACAAACAGCCAGGCCACAGTGTGCACTCGCTCAGGCTGTACTCCTATGCTTGGAAAGCATTCCCTTCTTTTATCTTTTATCTCTCCTTTAGTCTTTCAGAATCTTTATCCTCTTGGTTCTGTTTTCAGATTTCTTAGGCACTCACAAGAACACGTTGAGCTGGAGCATGGCAGCCACTCCTCATGTCACTAAAGAGAGGCTGCCATGAATAGGGAAAGAACAAAGGAAGGAGGGAGAGAGGGAAGGAGAAGAGGGAGGGAGGGAAGGAGAAGAGGGAGGGAGGGAAGGAGAAGAGGGAGGGAGGGAAGGAGAAGAGGGAGAGAGGGAAGGAGAAGAGGGAGGGAGGGAAGGAGAGAGGGAGGGAGGGGAGGAGAGAGGGAAGGAGGGAAGGAGAGAGGGAAGGAGAAGAGGGAGAGAGGGAAGCAGAGAAGGGAGAGAGGGAAGGAGAGAAGGAGGGAGGGAGGGAAGGAGAGAGGGAGGGAGGGGAGGAGAGAGGGAGGGAGGGAAGGAGAGAGGGAAGGAGAAGAGGGAGAGAGGGAAGGAGAGAGGGAGGGAGGGAAGGAGAAGAGGGAGAGAGGGAAGGAGAGAGGGAGGGAGGGAAGGAGAAGAGGGAAGGAGGGAGGAAAGGTAGGAGGCTGTTTTTCTGAGAGTGTTTTTTCACTTCACTGAAAGTTTCCTTTTTCCCTAAGAGCATGAAATACACTGAGCTCAGACAACCTGAACCCGGTTTAAAAAGTGTGGGGCTAGGGGCAGCTAGGTGGTGCAGTGGATAGAGCACGGACCCTGGAGTCAAGAGGACCTGAGTTCAAATCTGGCCTCAGACACTTGACACTTACTAGCTGCGTGACGCTGGGCAAGTCACTTAACCCCATTACCTAGCAAAAAAAAAGGGGGGGGCAGCTGGGTCTCCCCTCTAGATCAAGTTAGCAGGCATTTCTCCATAGCTCTGGAAAAAAGGAGGCACACCTGGGCCCATCCAATGAGATAATGAGCTTCCCGTGAAAGCCCTTGGTGGTCTCTAAAGTGCAAATGGAATCCCAGAACAAAAGAATCCAGAGAAATGGATAGTGACATTATTCTGATCATTTTCATGGGCTGCTTAACCTTTTTGTCCAGGACCTGAATCTTCAAGCCTTAAGTGGCCAGTTTACCCATGGCCCAAGCTGGCGTGGATTCGACCTCGTCTAAGACTCTAAATCCAGATTCAGAACAGTGGGCCAAATGGAGTATGCCAACATCTCATAGTGATGAATGTAAAGTCTTCCATGTGAGTTCTAGAAATCAGCTGTACAAGTATAAGATGAGGCAAGGACAGCTAAAGAAGGGTCTGGGAACTCAGGTGATAAGGAGGCATTATCTCATCCTTTAGACTCATAGCCCCAGTGCCTGGCACACAACCCCGCACTTCTTAAACGCTTGTTGACTGGCTGATTGCTTGAACACTGTGATAGGGAAGTGAGATAAATAGATAGAATATTAATTTATAATAACAAGGGTGACCCAGACTAAGAGAGCAGTTGTCCCACTGTGTTCTGCAAGGCCATCAATAAGCCACAGGAATCTAGAAGGGACCGGTCTGGGTGGTAGAGGTCCCTGTGGTCGGGCCGGTTGAGGATCAAAGGACCTTGTATATTTAGCCTGGAGGAAAGAAGGCTGAGATGCAACATGAGAGCTGTGTTCAAGAATCCAAGGGGTGACAGGTGGCACGGGGATTAGCCTCGTCCCTCCACTGTGGCCTGGGAGAAAAGGCCAGGGAACACTGGGTGGGAACTGCATTGGCTGGGCATTGGGAACAAATTCCAGACATCTAGAAGTGCTCAGCAGTGGAGTGAATTGCTGAAGGGGTGGAATGTAGAATGCTTCTTTCAGCTAGGGTGGGATTAGGAGGAAAAGGCAGCTAGGTGGCTCAGTGGATAGAACAGTTGGCCTGGAATCAGAAAGATAAAGTCAAATCCAGCCTCAGACACTTACTAGCTATGTGACCCTTGGCTAGTCATTCAACATCTGACTGCCTCAGTTTTCTCAACTGTAAAAGAGGGATAAAAATAGCCTCTCCCTTCTAGGATGGGCTGTTGGGAGGATCAAATGAGATAATATTTGGTAATAATACTGTGGAGGGGCAGCTTTGGGGCCAGGGAAGGCCTCCCTATGAAGGGAAAGTGTCTCTCTTTTCCCTAAAGAGTAAAGGAAAGGGGAGGGAAACTCTGGAGATTTTTTTCCTTATGGGGCTTAGAATTGAGACTTTGCAGCACTGTTGTTAAGAAGAATGTTTTATGAAGATTTCCTCGTTTGGCCTTGACTGTAGGATTCATTAACTTAGAGAGACAAGGGCCCTTAAAGGCCACCTGTTCCAACCTCCTTATTTTACAGAGGAAGAAACTGAGGCCAAGAGAGAGGAAAGAACTTGTCCAAGGTCATATAGTCAGGCAAGCATGAAGCATTTATTAAGCACTTACTATATACCAGGAGGTGTGCTAAACACTGGGAGTACAAAGAAAGTCAAAATCCAGTCCCTGCTCTCAAGGAATGCACAGTCTTATGTGGAGACAACATGTAAACAAGTGTGTGCAAACAAGACACATACAGAATAAGTGGGAAGTAATCAAAAGAGAGGAGGAACTAAGGAGTAGAAAAGGCCTCTTATAGAAGATGAGATTTTAGCTAGAACTTTTTAGAAAAATAAAATTATTATTTAATTTTTAATATTCATTTAAACATTTTTTGAGTTCTAAATTCTCTCCCTCCCGCCCCTCCCACCCACTGAGAAGGCAAGAAATGTGATATCAGTTATACATGCAAAAATATTTCCATATTATTCATGTTGTAAACAAAAGCAAGAAAAAAAGTAAAACAAAATTATGCTTCCATCTTCTTTCAGGGGGCAGCGAGGTGGTACAGTGGATAGAGCACTGGCCCTGAAGTCAGGAGGAACTGAGTTCAAATCTGACCTCAGACCAAACACTTGACACTAGCTGTGTGACCCCGGGCAAGTCACTTAACTCCAATTGCCTAAAAGCAAATTAAAAAAAAAATTCAATCTTCATTCAGATTCCATCAGTTCCCTCTCTAGAGGTGGATAGCATTTTTCATCATGAATCCTTTGGAACTGCCTTGGATCATTGTCTTGATGGCAATATGGGCCAGTCTTTCACAGTTAATCATCCTTACAATATTACTGTTGCTGTGTACAATGTTCTCCTGGCTCTGCTCACTTTACATTGCATCAGTTCATGTAAGTCTGCCCAGGTTTTTCTGAAACCATCCTCTTCACCATTTTTTTATAGCACAATAGTATTCTATCACAATCATATACCACAGCTTTCTCCTTTGATCTCTTTGGGATATAGACCTAGTGTGGTATTGCTGGGTCAAAGGGTACACACAGTTTGATAGCCCTTTGGGCATAGTTCCAAATTGTTCTCTAGAATGGTTGGATCAGTTCACAGTTTTACCAACAGCCTATTAGTGCCCCAATTATTTACAACCCCTCCAGCGTTTGTCATTTTCCTTTTCTGTTACTTTAACCAATCTGATAGGTGGGAGGTGGTGCCTCAGAGTTGTTTTAATGTGCATTTCTCTAATCAATAGTGATTTAGAGCTTTTGATAAATTTGACTCAGTTTCCTATATATTTGAGAAACAAGGCCTCTATCAGAGAAACTCACTGTAAAAAAAATATTTCCCTGGTTTCCTGCTTTCTTGCTAATCTTGACTGATTGGTTTTGTTTGTGCAAAACCTTTTAAATTTAATGTAATCAAAATGATCCATTTCACTTCCCCATGATCCTCTCTATCTCTTGTTTGGTCATAAATTCTTCTATTATCTGACAGGTGAACTTGTCCATGCTCCCCTCATTTGCTCATGATATCACCCTTCATGTCTCAATCATGTATCAGTTTTGACCTTATCTTGTTAAACAGTGTAAGATGTTCATCTATACCTAGTTTCTGCCCAATTGCTTTCCAATTTTCCCAGCAAGTTTTGTGTAATAATGAATTCTTTCCCAAAGCTTGGATCTTTGGGTTTATCAAATGCTAGATTACTATGGTCATTTACTATTGAATTTTGTGTACCTAATCTATTCTGCAGATCTACTATTCTATTTCTTAGCCAGTACCAGATTGTTTGCGTGATTACCCCTTCGTAATATAGTTTGAAATCTGATGCTGCTCGGCTACCTTCCTTCACCTTTTTTTTTTCATTAATTCCCTCTATATTCTTGCTTTTTCGTTCTTGCACGTGAATTTTGTTATTATTTCTTCTAGCTCTTCAAATAATTTTTTGGTAGTTTGATTCGTCTGGCACTGAATAAGTAAATCAATTTAGGTAAAACTGTCATTTTTATTATATTGGCTTGGCCTACTCATGAGCAATTAATATTTTTCCAATTGTTTCAATCCGTCTTTATTTGCGTGAAAAGCGTTTTGTAACTGTGCTTATATAGTTCCTGGGTTTGTCTTGGCAGGTAGACTCCCACATGTTTTATATTGCCTGCAGTTATTTTAAATGGAATTCTTCTTCCTATCTTTTCCTGCTAGGTTTTGTTGGTAATATATAGAAATATTGATTCTTAGTAAACATTTCTCAATTATGTTTTAATCTGGTTCCAGATACTCTGGGGAGTGGCCACGTGTTTGACACCTCTGGTGTGGAGAATTGATAAGAGGTAGAAAGAGACTGGAGGCAGAGTGACCAACCGGAAGGCCAGGGCAGGAGTCCAGGGGTGAGGAGATGAAGGCCTGAAGGAGGGCGGCAGCTGTGTGAGTGGAGAGAAGGGCACTTAGAAGAAAGATGTTGCAAAGGTCTAACTGACGGGATTTGGTAGCTGTTTAGACATGAGGGCTGAAGAAGTCTGGAAGTTATATAGACAAATTGTATTTCTGCTTTAACAGTTACTAGTTGTGGCAGGTTACCTCGACTCGGTCTGTTCTCCTATGAAGTGCAGACTGGCATGCCATAGCCAGCCCCTCACTGGATCCGAAAATCCTCCCTGTAGTGCTTGTCTTATGTCTCTCCTCCCCACTGTGGCTAAACTCCCTGAGAAAGCAAGCCATCTGTATTCGATGGCTCTACTTCCTTTCCTTTCACTCTCTTCTAAACCTTCTGCAGTCTGGCTTCTAACCTCCTCTTTTAACTGAAAGTTCTCTTTCCAAAGTTACTAGCCATCTCTTCATTGCTAAATCCAATGGTCTTTCCTCAGTCTCCTTTTTTTTTTTTTAATTTTCACATTAGTCATGTTGTATAAAAGGATTAGAGCCAATAGAAGTAATCACAATAAAGAAGAAACAAAACAAAACAGAAGAAACAAAAAGAGCAAATAGTATTCTTTGATCTGCATTCAAACTCCATAGTTCTTTCTCTGGATGTGGATAGCATTTTCCATCATGAGACCTTTGGAGATGTCTTAGATCCTTGCATTGCTGAGAAGGGCTAAGTCTATCAAAGTTGGTCATCATACAACATGGCTGTTACTGTGTATGATGTTCTGGTTCTGCTCACCTCACTCAGCATCAATCCCATACAAGTCTTTCCAGGTTTTGCTGGAGTCCACTTGCTCATCGTTTCTTATGGAACAATAGTATTCCATTACATTCGTATACCACAACTTGTTCAGCCATTCCCCAATGGATGCGCATCCTCTCAGTTTCCAATTCTTGGCCACCACAGAAAGAGCTGCTATATATATGTTTGTACCTGTGGGTCCTTTTCCCATTTGTATGATCTCTTTGGGATACAGCCCTAGAAGTGCTATTGCTGGGTCATAGGGTAGCTACATTTTTATAGCTCTTTGGACATAGCTCCAAATTGCTCTCCAAAATGGTTGGGTCAGTTCACAACTCCACCAACAACGCATTAATGTTCCAATTTTCCAGCATCTTCTCTAACATTTGTCATTTTCCTCTTTTGTCATGTTGGCCAATCTGATAGGTATGATGTGGTACCTCAGAGTTGTTTTGATTTGCATTTCTCTAATCATAGTGATTTAGAGCATTTTTTTATGTGACTATAGATAGCTTTAATTTCTTCATCTGAAATTGCCTGTTCATATCCTTGGGGATGACTTGTATTCTTATAAATTTAACTTAGTTTCTTTATATTTTAAAAATGGGGCCCTTATAGACACTTATAAAAATTCTTTCCCAGTTTTCTGCTTCCTCCTAATCTTGGTTGCATTGGCTTTGTTTGTGCAAAAACTTTTTAATTTTATGTAATCAAAATTATCCGTTCTGCATTTCATAATGTTCTGTGTCTCTTATTTGGTCATAAATTCTTCTGTTCTCCATAAATCTGACAGGTAAACTATTCCTTGTTCTCCCAGTTTGCTTATAGTATCAGCCTTTATACCTAAATCATGAACCCATTTTGACTTTATTTTGGTACATGGTGTGAGAGTTTGATCTATGCCTAGTTTCTGCCATACTCGTTTCCAGTTTTCCCAGCAGTTTTTGTCAAATAGTGAGTCCTTATCCCAGAAGCTGGAGTCTTTGGGTTTCTCAAACAGTAGATTACTATTGTCAGTGACTACTGTGTCTTGTGTATCAACCTATTCTACTGATCCACCACTTTATTTCTTAGCCAGTACCAAGTAGTTTAGATGATTGCTGTTTTATAATACAACTTAAGATCTGGTATGGCTAGGCCACCTTCCCTAGCATTTCTTTTTATTGGTTTTGTTCTTCCAGATGAATCTTGTTATTATTTTTTCTAGCTCTGTAAAATAATTTTTTGGTAGTTTGATTGGTATGGCACTGGACAAGTAAATTAGCTTAGGTAGAATTGTCATTCTTATTATATTAACTTGGCCTACCCATGAGCAACTCATGTTTTTCCAATTATTTAGATTTGACTTTATTTGTGTGAAAAGTGTCTCTGTCTTCTTGACCTCTCTGCAGCCTTTGACACTGTCAACCACCTTCTTCCGGATATTCTCTCTTCTCTAGTTCTCATGACTCTGCTCTCTCCTGGCTTCCTCCTGCCTCTCTGACCTCTCCTCTTCTGATTCTTCATCCATGCCATGCCCACTAGGTGTGAGTGTTCCCAAGGCTGTGTCCTGGGCTCTCTATACTATTGTGCTTGGCGATCTCATCAGCTCTTATGCATCCTATTATCATCTCCACGCAGATGATTCCCTGCTCTATATATGCAGCCTTAGTCTGTCTCTGGAGCTCCCGTCCTGCATCTCCAACTGCTTTTTGGATGTCTTGAAATAGATGTCCCAAACATATGTCCAGTTCAACATGTCCAAAACTGAACTCATTATCTTTCCCCTCAAACTTTCTTTGTTCCCAATTTCCCTATTACTACAAAGGGCAGCACCATTCTTTTAGTCACCCAGGCTCTGGACCTTGCTGTCTGTCATCTTTGATTCCTCACTTGCACATACCTAACGCAGCCAGACTTTTGTTGTCCTGTTGTTTCTAACTTCATCACATCTCCCATATACATCTCCTTCTCTCTACCTACCCAATGACCTCCCTGGTGCAGACTCTCATCACCTCAAATCTAGACTGCTACTACAGCCTTCCAGGTCTCCCTGCGTGACATCTCTCCCGATTCCGATCCAACCTCCATTCAGCCGCCACAGTGATTTTATTTTTTGTAATAGATTTTTGTTGTTATCTTTGTTTTTACGTCACCTAGATTTCCCCTGTATCCCTTCTGTTTCCTCTCCCAGAGAACCATCACTTATAACAAAGAATTAAAAAGAGGAAAGAGAAAAAAATCAGCAAAACTGAATGATCCATGAAAAATTTCTGTTGTATTCTGTGTCGCACACCTATGGACCCTCCCACCTCTGCAAAGGAACAGGGCCAGACAACTTCTCATATCCCTTCTTTGGAGCCAAGCTGCTTCTTTATCATTTCATAGCATTCATTTCCTGTTGTTCTTCTTTCCATTTACATTGTTGTAGTCATTATGTTGATTATTTTTTTTTCTTCTGGCTCTACTTATTTTACAAAGTAGTATCTTAAAATTGCAGGTCTCTTCACGTCTCCTCCCTGCTCAGTAAACTACGGTGGCTCCATATTGTATCCACAATGCAACACGATCAGATAAAAGGCCTTCAATGGCCTTGATAACCTGGTTCCTTCCTGAGTCTTCAGTCTTATATTCTACACACTCTCTATGACATAGCGACAGTGGCTGACTTGCTCTTCCTCATCCAAGATACTCTGTCTCTTGACTTAGGGCTCTCATATTGGTTTTCCTGTGCTTGGAATGTTTTTGCTCCTCAACTGTATCTCCTGCCTCCTGTGGCTTCCTTCAAGACTCACCACAAATCTCACCTTCTGCAGATTCTGGCCCCCCTCCCCTGCCCAGGGTCTTCCTTCTGAGTTACTTTCTCTCTAGACACGGACCTAGTTATTTCCATGTCTCCCCAATTAGAAGGTAAGTTCCTTGAGGACAGGGCCAGTGTTTTTTCCTCTCTTTGTATTTCTAGCACTTAGCACATAAGAAGTGCTTAATAAATGCTTCTCACTTGTCTGTCTTGCCTAAAGACTGGCCTTGGAGTGAGGAAGCCCTGGGTTCAAGTCCTGCCCCCTGCTATATACTTACTGGTTTGTGTGACCTTGGGCAAATAACTTAACCTTACACTGTCCAAAACAACTTTAAGCTACCAGTAAGTTGAATATCTACCTCAGTGGATGGAGTTACCAATAAAATCACAAGTCCAAGCCAAAAGTAAAAATGAAAATCGATTCCATGACTGGTATGAGAACATACTGGATAAATATTCAGGGTCTCCAGAAAGGAAAGCTATTCTTACATGTTTCTCGTTGGTGATTTTTAAAAAGATTTTATTAAAAGCTTAACCATGACGGGGCAGCTAGGTGGCACAGTGGATAGAGCACCAGCCCTGGATTCAAGAGGACCTGTGTTCAAATCCAGCCTCAGACACATAACACTTACTAGCTGTGTGACCCTGGGCAAGTCACTTAACCCCATTGCCTAGCCACAAAAAAAAAAAAGCTTAACCTTGAGCAGTACAACCACCTAAGCTTGCTTGGGGACCATTTACACTCCAATGACTTACAGTCAACTCATAAGGTATATTAAGAGTTTTTTCAGTTATTCCCTCTAATTGTTTTGGCTGTTTTGGAAATGAAGGTTTTAAGAGAGCTTTAAAACTCCAAGAGAGCTTACATTAAGTCCCTTATTTGACAGATGAGGGAATGGAGTCCCAGAGAAGTCAAGTGACTTGCCCAGGATCACACAAGGCAATCAGGAATTCAGCAACAACTGTGTAGGGGAGACTGCCATCTGTCTACTGTGCATCTATCTTGTATGCACCCAATTGTTTGCATGTTGGCTTTCCACCCTGGGCCCCACCACCACCACTGAAATGTGAACTCCTTGAGGTAAAGGACTGTGTTTTTGCCTTTCTTTCTGTCCCTACCACTTGATGCCTACCGTACAATAGGTGCTTGATAAAAGCTCATTGTCTACTTGGCCGGCATAGAGTGAAAATGAAGGTATATGATGATGAGGGTCACTTTGGCTTAGTGGAAAGCTGTGTTTCCAGGGTTTGCTTTATTTCAGCACTAGAGCTCTGGGAAGAATTTTACTCTCATTGTCTATGGAGAACTTTTGCTGGTACTAGATGCTGGGTTTTGAAATCCCCCGATGACATTAATATGAATCTGCGATCTCATCGACAATGATGAGACGTGTCAATGACACAGATCATAGTCCCTGCCAGACCTCTCATCCTGTGGGATTGCTGTCTATAGTCTCCCAGAAATCTTTACTGGATATACACACAATATGCTGGAGCTTTTCCTCGAGATCTGAGGCATAGCCAGTGCAAAGACACAGAGGCAGAGGACTGAGGGATGGCCATTGTGTGGCTACGAGGAGAACACAGAAACTCTCTGCTCGCCATCCATGTCTCTGGTGACATCCTTTATGCTGCTCCTCTTGTGCCACTCCTGGTTGGTAGTGTTTCTGCCTGCCATGTGCCTCATTATTGTCCTTTGGGCAGCTCTCAATCTGAACTCTTCAGAGGCAGTGATGTTCCATGACTCAGTTGGGTCATACAGCATCAAAGAAAGAATATTAGTGTTAAAAAGATGGACTTTTGTTTTAGAGAGAAACTTAGGGGTCCTTAGAAGAACTCGCCATCCTGCTTCCCTCCTCCTGTTCAGTTCTGGTCCCAGTTCATTGTCCATGTACAGAGTCTGTCCAGGATAGACAGTATAATGGTGGATTAAGTCCCTGGGTTTTCTATCCCACTCTATGTAGCACATAGTCACGGGATACTCTCTTTTTTGTATTAATTTATTTTGATTTATCAACAATCACTTCCAGAAGCTTTTGAGTTTTTAATTTTTCTCCCCCTCCCACCCCCCCCAAGATGGCGTGCAATCTGATATAGGCTATACATATACTTTCCTATTAGAACCAATAGGAGGAACCATCAGAAAGAGGAAAAAAAAAACAGAAGGAAAAAAAATAGCAAATAGTATGCTTCAATCTGCATTCAAACTCCATAGTTCTTTCTTTGGATGTACATAACATTTTCCATCATAAGACCTTTGGAGATGTCTTAGATCCTTGCATTGCTGAGAATGGTTAAGTCTATCAAAGTTAGTCATTTCACAACGTGGCTGTTACTGTGTACCATGTTCTCCTGGTTCTGCTCACCTCACTCAGCATCAGTCCATACAAGTCTTTCCAGGTTTCTCTGAAGTCTCCTTGCTCATCATTTCTTATGGAACAATAGTATTCCATTACATTCGTATACCACAACTTGTTCAGCCATTCCCCAGTGGATGGGCATGCCCTCAATTTCCAATTCTTGGCCACCACAGAAAGAGCTGCTATAAGTATTTTTGTACATGTAGGTCCTTTTCCCATTTGTATGATCTCTTTGGGATACAGCCCTAGAAGTGCTATTGCTGGGTCATAGGGTAGGCACATTTTTATAGCTCTTTGGACATAGCTCCAAATTGCTCTCCAAAATGGTTGGGTCAGTTCACAACTCCACCAACAACGCATTAATGTTCCAATTTTCCTGCATCTTCTCTAACATTTGTCATTTTCCTCTTTTGTCATGTTGGCCAATCTGATAGGTGTGATGTGGTGCCTCAGAGTTGTTTTGATTCAAATTTCTCTAATCAGTAGTGAGTTAGAGCATTTTTTTATGTGACTATAGATAGCTTTAATTTCTTCCTCTGAAAATTGCCTGTTCATATCCTTGGGGAGTGACTTGTATTCTTATAAATTTAACTTAGTTCTCTATATATTTTAGAAATGAGGCCCTTATCAGAGACACTAGTTATAAAAATCCTTTCCCAGTTTTCTATTTCCCTCCTAATCTTGGTTTCATTGGCTTTGATTATGCACAAACTTTTCAATTTAATGTAATCAAAATTATCCGTTCTGCATTTCATAATGTTCTCTATCTCTTATTTGGTCATAAATTCTTCTGTTCTCCATAAATCTGGCAGGTGAACTATTCCTTGCTCTCCCAGTCTGCTTATAGTATCAGCCTTTATATCTAAATCATGTATCCATTTTGACTTTATCTTGGTGTAGGGTGTGAGATGTTGGTCTATGCCTAGTTTCTGCCATACTCATTTCCAGTTTTCCCAGCAGTTTTCATCAAATAGTGAGTCCTTATCCCCAGAAGTTAGGATAAGGCATCTTTTGGGCACTCTCTTAGCACACACTTGTACTAGTGGGTCAGGGCCCCAGCTTGGGTACTTCTCCAGCTCCACCCCTACTCAAGTGGCAACCCTGAGGGGTTGTAGGATTTCTCAGGCCTTTAAATGGTGTGTTTCCCTCAATATTGATCACCTGGTGTTATTGCCACAATATCATTTTGACCTGTCAGTTGCTCCTTCATATCATCTAGTCAATTAACATTAATTAGCTTTTACAAAGTGATATTAAATGAGAAGATATAACAAGAACCCAAATCCCCAAACTTCCAAAAGCAGGAGGCTACTCTTCTCTACCACCTAGATTCCTGGAGATGGGGGACTCAGATTTGAAGTAGTGACTGCCCAAATTCACCCCAGCCATTCAATGGACAGAGCGTTTCCTTGCTTATGGGACGTGCCGGGCTGATACACTGCTATTCTAGGTCAAGCAGTTCCCTTCAGGGATGGCTCCTCATTGGCCTCACTACTGTTGGTGCTGCCAGAGTCCTGTGGCCTCCAGTTTCTAGACCTTGTGGCTCTTCCTCCCTTTTGAAGGACATAGGCTCATACTCTGGTCTGTTCTTTCTCTGAAATTCATTCACTTAAGATCAGAAAAGAAAAAACACAGCAGAGACAGAAGAAACAAGAGGTGTCATGGGTTTATGTACTTCTGTAGCTTTTTCTTCTCCTCTTCCTCCTCCTCCAATGTCAGCCACAAGGGAAAGAGCCAGAGCCCGGAGACTCCTCCTGGCTGGCAAATGTCTTTGAACATGCCCCAGTTCTGGCTTCCTCTTCACCACGTGGTTAGTGAACTGCAACTAGAGACAGAATAGGCATGCTCCACATCAGGGAGCTGGGGCCTGTCATCACACACTGTGGTGGCTATCTGGAGTCAGGCTCCCCAGCCTATTCCACTTGGGGATTGCCCCTGTTACACATGGACTGGATCGGAATTAGGCAGGGAATATTGTGCACCTTCTGTAGAATCCATCAAAAAGAGCAAATCCAAGCTTATTCTAAGGATTCGACTTTCAGTGGCCAGTCACCCAGTGACATACTCATCTGGGTCCATATCGTTCCCTAGCTTTACCCTGCTTCTTGAGGGCAGAGCCTTTTGTTTTTGTCTGTGGAGCCGCAGAATTTAGTGCAATGTTTGGCGCTGAGCAGGCATTTAATAAAGGTCCGGACAAATGAATTGAATTGAATGTTGGAGTCATTGGTGGGCTGCAGCCAAATCAAGGAACAGAACAGAAAGGCTTTGAAAGGCGCAGAATCACAAAAAGAGAATCTCAGAATCCTAAAGTTGGGTGGGAGTTCAGAAGATGTGTACCCAAACAGCAATGCTCACTGGGAAGTGATGTGACAAAAGCTGTGCTCCAAGGAGGGTCCTCTGGCAATGGGGCGAAGGCTGGCTTCTTGAGGGGAGAGACTGGCGTCAGGTCAGCCACTAGGAGACTTTTGGAGTAGACCAGAGCCTAGGCTCAGTGGCAGTATTGGGAGTGGAAAAGGGGCTGATATGAAAAGCATTTTGATGGAAAAATGGACAGGTCTTCACAGGGCTTAGGTCTGTGATTTTACTGATGGGGGGGGGCTCCCAGATGAAGAAACTCCCTCCACCAGTGCAGGTTGGTGCCTTCCCTGCAACTTAGAGTCCCAGAGAATTTCCTTGAGAACTGAGAGGTTAAGCAGCTTGTCCAGGGTCACAGAGCCAATATGTATCACAGGGAGGACTTGAACTCAGGTCTTACTGGCTTCAAGACCAGCTCTCTATCGATTGTGCCACAGCTGCCTCTCAAGGGCTTCATGACTGACTGAAGGCTAGGAATGAAGGAGAGGAGTTAGTCAGAGATGACTTCAGAGTTTGGAGTCTGTTGGTGTCATTGACAGAGAGACAAGGAAGGGTTTGGGGACAATAACCAATTTGGTATTTGAGGTGATGGTAGGGTATCCAAATGAGAATGGCTAGCAGACACTTGGAGGTGCAGAGATGCAGGATGGGAGCTCACAAGGGAGATGTGTGTGTCATCGGCTACAGTTACAGATGACAGCTGGACCCTTGAGAGCAGGTGCTTTCTCTGAGGGAGCAAATGGAATTAGAAAAGGGCCATGGGTGGAATTTTGGGAAATGGCCAAAGGTCACAGGTGGGAGGGGAGCAAACAGCTAAGGAGAAGTTGGAGGGGTAGCAAAAGAACCCAGGATGGTGTGGTAGCCAAGAGAAGAGAGAACTGGAAGAAGTAGGTAGGCCATACAGCTTACTGGAGGCCCAGGAAGGGCAGTGACTTTGCCAAGGCCTTATAGCCATTTCCCCAGTCATACAGGATTTATGAATAATTTAATTAAGAAGAATGTATGTATGGCATGTGAGTATCTTCATTGCCAGAAGAAAGCCCAGTTCTGTGTCAGGCTCTGAAGGGGCCATCCACACTGGCATTTTTTGCTCTTTTCAAAAAGCATTTATAACTGAGCCTCCAGTGTTCCCACAGGGGGAAAAAACCAACCCAGTTATGTCCCATTGGTGACTAGAATCTGAGCTCCTCATTCCCTGTGAGATCAAAACAGTGAGATCTTTTTTTTGTTGTTGTTATAGACTCAGACCAAAGCAGAGTCAGGCTTTGTTACATTAATGTCAGAAGTCTGGACTCTGGGGAAAATGTCACCAGCCCCGTGGATTCAAACCTGGCACCCATTACCAGGAATGCTGGACCTTAGCTTAACTGCCAGGAGGTTCACCCTGTATTCTCTAAGTTGATTTGGCTACTCACTCATTTTAGGCTCTAATTTTTAAAAATCTCCCCCCCTTGAGCCTCATAAAGAAACTGGAAAATGAAAGAATATTTCAGAAGAAATGTTCCCAGTCAGCAACAAAGAAAACTCCATGCCCCAGTTCCTTGCCCTGCACTAGGCTTCTCTTCCTTTTCCTCCCCTGGTCTCTCACTGACCTTAGATCCACTGGCTCTTCCTTCTCCCTCCAGTCCTGCCCTGCCCCCCTTGGCTTGGGGACTCATTCGTCTGTAGGGCTTACATTGTTTCCACAATCGCCTAGATGTTGAGAGATACTTCTTGCTTTCTTATTTTATCTGACGACTTATCTTTTCAACATTTACACTTCATTGCCTTTATTGCTCTTTCTGCTGAACAAAGTGAGGTCTCTCCTTCCACGTGGCTGGTTGGCATTCTGGCCAGTCTGCTTCAGGACAACTTTCAGAGAACTCAGACTAATTTTGCCTGCCTTTGTCATGACGCTGAAGAGGTGTGCCCTCAAATTCAGTTGGGAATTCTGCTCGCCATCTTGGAACAAAATTGTGCCTGAGTTTTCAAGAGGGTCAATCTACAGTTTTAAGAAAAATTCATTCAACTAATTTTATTTAACGGAATCTTCACCAAGGATGAGCATAAACCATAAACCATAAAATATCTCGAGGTACTATTATAGTGCATGTATATATGACGTGATCCTGGTTGGTGTGAATCTTATGTGTACAACCTGTATGAGCCCATGGCCCAGTGGAAGCTAGGATGGAAATACGTGCATGTCAGTGGAGGTAGGTGTGGGCCCCAAGTGCTGGCGGCAATGAAAGGATCAGAGCTGTCAGAAGGCAGGCTGAGCCAGACAGTTATTCTGTTGGCAGGCCAGCTCCCTGCTCTAGTGTGGACCCCTGGTCCTGAATCCCTGCTTTGGCCAGCGGCCTCCCTGCTCATCTCAACCTCGTGGTTGGGTGGCTAAGAGGATAATGATAGGGAAGCTGAGAAGAGGGGGGGAGTTTGGAGTTTTCTTTTGACCATGCTGAGTTTGAGATACCTGTAGAATGTCTGCTTCAAAATGGCCTCTAGGTAGTCAGTCAGGAATATGGCTACTGGAGCTCAGAGGGGAGAGAGCAGGCCTGAACGGCCAGCTCATACCTTAGGCATTCTCTTTCTTGAAGCTTTCAGCAACCTCCTGATGTGGGAGGGACTTCTCAAACCTCTCATCACACTTAGTGGGACCTCTCAGGCACCTGATTTCTCCACCCTACATTATAGTTACCTCTGGACCTGTCCTAGCTCGCTGTTAGGTTGCAGTTGGGAGAGTGACAAGAGCTAAGCCTTCTTTTAGTGCCCTCAGGGCCCCGAATGGTGCTCGGCACAGAATCAGTGATTGGTCAGTACCCGTTGTTTTTGCCGACTGATTGGCTGATGTGAAATATACCTGTATTGTACCTCTCCCCGCCTTTTGTTCCCTTCCCAGGCCTCTCATTAATGGAGCCTGTGCTGTGTCCCCCACTGGGTTCCAGCTCTTTGTCCCTAAAGCCAGAGGTAGAGGAGAGAAGAGGCCGGCTGAGGATGCTGCTGAGTTCTGCTGGAGCCTACTAACTGGGGTTAATCACACCTTCACTGGCATGATAATGATGACTCGGAGAAAAGGAGTCACTCGAGAAGGAAATGCCAAGCCTAGAGGAGTATTAAAAGATATTACACGGTCATTTATTTGAGCTGATGCCAGTTGTGAAAGCACTCTAGAATGTCTGCCCTGAGCAAGCATAAATTGGGCTAAAGAGCCTGGCAAGAGATGGAACCTCCCTTTTGAAGTCCAAGGCAGCAGTCTAATGTGCCCCTGGTGTTTGGGCTGGGATTTCTCAGGGGACAGATGTTATCTTGTTTGTCAGTAGGCATTAGCGCTAGAGAAACTGGTATTAGCATGGTTAATGGTACCTTAACTTGACTAGGCCTTCGTGGCCCTCATCCCACCATCCTCTTTCCAGGCCTTGTATTAATGGATTAATAGTTGGGGATCTTAACCACTGTGGGCTGTCTGGGATGTGAATTTAGGTCAGTCAGATGCTGCCTTGGAAGGCTCTGCTGGTGGTGCTTAAGTACCTCCAGCCCCAGTAGCCACTTGAGACTTTAGTTTCTGTTGGACATTTTCCTAGTGGCCTGACTGATAGCCATTCTGAACATTCCTGTAAGAGGCTTGAACATTCCTGTAAGAAGCTTGCACTTCTCTTTGGCATTCCTTAGACTAATTATCTGCTTGCTCCAACTGCTGATGTTTCAAACGGTGATTTTCTACATGTTTAATTTCCTTTACCACGTTCAGTGGGAAATTTGGATTTCTCCATTTTGGAGAGCAATTTGGAACTGTGGCTATAAAAAAATGTGCATACCCTTTGACCCAGCAGTACCACCTCTAGGGCTGTATCCCAAAGAGATAATATAAATGGGGAAAGGACTCACATGTACAAAAATATTTATACCAGCTCTTTCTGTGGTGGCAAAGAATTGGAAATTGAGGGGATGCCCATCCATTGGGGAATGGCTGAGCAAGTTGTGGGTTATGAATGTAATGGAATACTATTGTGCTATAAGAAATGATGAACAGGCAGACCAGAAAAATCTGGAAAGACTTGTATGGTCTGATGCTGAGTGAAGTGAGCAGAACCAGGAGAACGTTGTATACGATAACAGCCACGTTGTGAGATGACTAATATTGATAAACTTAGCCCTTCCCAGCAATACAAAGATCTAAGACATCTCCAGAGGCCTCATGATGGAAAATGCTATCCACATCCAAAGAAAGAACTATGGAGTGTGAATGCAGATCGAAGCAGACTATTTGCTATTTTTTTCTTCTGTTTTCTTTCTTGTGGTTCCTCCCATTGGTTCTAATTCTTACTTACAACATCACTAATGTGAAAATATGTTTAATAGGAATGTATATGTACAGACTATATCAGATTGTATGCCGTCTTGGGGAGGGAGGTGGGGAGGGAGGAGGGGGAGAGAAAGTTAAAACTCAAAAGTTTATGGAAGTTATTGTTGATAAATCCGAATAAATTAATTAAAAAAAAGAAATTTGGATTTCTTGGTATTAAATACTATGCACATACTTGCAGGATCTTCAGCAAGGGGCACTCCTAGTGTGAGAACTCCCTCTCATCAACTAGATTACATCCCCTGGTGCAGGATTTACTAGTTAAATTCTAGGGATTTGCCTGAGGCATGTAGAGGTGAGTCCCAAAGCTATAATGGTAAGAAGTGGGATTTGAACCTAAATTTGGGGGAAGCCAAAGCTAGCACGATAACTACTGGAACAATGTGCTTCTCTATTCCTCTGCATTTGTTGTTATTGTTCAGTTGTTTCACTTGTGACTGACTCTTCGTGGCCCCATTTGGGGTTTTCTTAGCAAAGATTCTGGAGTGATTTGCCCTTTCCTTCTCCAGCTTGTTTTACAGATGAGGAAACTGAGGCAAACAGGGTTAAGTGACTTGCTCAGGGTCACACAACTAGGGAGTGTCTGAAGCTGAATTTGAACTTGGGTCTTCCTGACTCCAAGCCCAGCACTCTATCCACTGTGCCACCTAGCTTCCATTCCTATGCATGTACCATATTAGAATTTGAATTGGCTGATATTCTGGGCATTGGGTGGATTGACCTTTTTTCTTTTAAATTCTACAAAGGATTTGTAGAATTGCTTGTGTCTTTCCTTCTGGCTGGAGGTGTGGTGCTGGTGTTCAGGGTTTGGCGGTTCGAAGACTTTGCTTCAGATCCAGCCTGGGACATTTACCTTCTATCTGGGTCCACTCAGAACAACCTAGATCTCCTACTAAATCATATGAGAGTAAGGGGAGTAAGCTCCTACTCCTTAGTATGGTATGTACAATTACTATTGGGGTCTGGAGAGAGTTTGGATTAGACCCCCCCCCCCATTTTCCCAATGTATTCCAGGAGAGAATGGGCTTTGCTGTTCTTTCCCATTTAAGTTCGACCACCTGATTGGTTCCATTCTCAGTTGCCTTTGAGGGCTACCAGTCTGGCTAAGGCTATTAGGCCCCTCTGGGCCCCAAAGCACAAGTGTGACCAGGTCATTCTCTTCCCCATGCCCTTCAGGAGCAAATGCAAACTCCTTTAGTATTTAAATCCCTTCACAACGTGGCAGTGGCTGTCCTTTCCACACTTGCTGCATGTTTGTGTTCCAGCCATACTGACCTACTTGCTCTTCCTTACAGAGACAAGTCCATCTTCCATCACCATGCTTTTGCCTGGAATGCATCCTCTCATCACCTCCACCTCTTAGAATCCCTTGCTTCAAGGCTATCTCAAGCACCACTTCCTACCTAAGACCTTCCCTGATATCTGCACCGCCTCCCCCCCCAGTTGTTAGTTGTTTTTCCTAGTATCACTTTGAATTTACTTTGTATATAGTTTGTGTTTGTCCGTGGGTGGGTTTTTTAAAATTTCTCTGCATATAGTTTGCATTAATCTGCATATTTTTGTTTCTCCCAGAGAATGGCGGCTTCTTGTTTTGTCTTTGTGTTTGTATCTTCAGCACCTGGTGTCGAGCTGGAACACAGAAGGTGTTTAATAAATGTTTAGTGAGTGGATGAATGAGCCTTGTGTCTGGAATCAGTACATAACCCTCTTTTAGGATTCTTAAGGATTTTTTTTAAACTATACGGACAGGCCTCGTTGCTGATCGATGGAAAGCTGGGCTCAGGGTCACAAAGACTTGGGTTCCAGGCCTGCCCTGCTCCATACTGGCCAGGCTTCCCCTCTTAGAGCCCAAGATGCTAAGCTGTAGACCAGGTGGCAGTGGGCCGTGGTCCCATGTGCTCCTTCCTGTGGGTCCTTACATCAGTGAAATCCCAGACGTGGCCAAGAGGAAAAGCTGAAGTTCCTGGTGTGTGCAAGAGCAAGAGCTCTGAGAAGCCGAGAGCTCAGAATGATGTGACCTCTATTGACTACTGTTCAATTTATCGATTGAGCTAAGACAGCTGTGGGGAGACCAGGCTATCCAAGGGAATGTGTTTGATCAATCAAATGACTTTTTAGTGGCTGTTCCCAGAGCTGGATATCCAGATGCTGGCCGAGAGCCATGTGGTTTGGCCAAGGAGGTGTTCTCAGTAGGCTGAAGGTAGTTTCCTGGCTGGTCCCCCTAGATTTCCTGTTTTTGGCTTATGACCATCTCTTGAGGGCATTGTGATGACCTCCTCCCTTGCCGGGCCCATCCTGTCCCTTGATTCCCTGCATGAGGTAGCCTTCTCTGGCTTCCCAAGATTCCTCCCCCCTTGGTTTCAAGGCCTCTTATGTTTTCACTTGTCTCCTTTACTCATCCTCCTAGAAGCTGTGATGCTTCTAGCTCAGAAAAGTTCAAACCTAATGCTGTGTCCTGAGCCACTTGCCTGAAGCAAATTCACTTGTACCTTTTTTGGTGAAACTTGGTTCAGTTACCTCTTCTTTAAGATCTCATGGGGGTAGTGGAAGGGCTATTTGACTTCAGAGTCAGAAGACCTGGGTTGGAATCTAGCCTCTAGCACTTCCTAATAATGTGACCCTGGCCAAGACACCTCCTTTCTCTAAGACTTGCTTCAGGCTAGTAATACAGGGCATCCTGTACAAACAGGTGCCCCTTCCGGGTGGCTGTGGAGGGGATGATGTCTGGGGAGTAAACCTTCCTCCCCCATCTCCCTGCCAGCTCTGATTAGGCCACAGTCTACAGTGAGTTGTTCTTCTGATAGCTGCCCCAGGTCTCCCAGGGCAGGGGCTGAGAGCCATTGGCCTGCCTGCTGTTCCCTGGACATTCATCCAAGCTCCGCTGGCTGATTCATCCCTGGGCTCACTCATAGCCGTGGGGCTTTTCTAATCTTCGTATATCAAAAGAGTTTGAAAAACTGAGCCATCACAGCAGATGTTTCTGGCCACCACAGGCTCTAGACTGAGGCAGGAAGAAGGCCTCCCTCATGCTCCATGGCTCTCCTTTAGGGGAGAGCCTGACTCAGTTAATTGAATGTCCAGGCTACTTTTAGGATCAGAGGCAGAGAAGGCAAGTCTCCTGTTTAGGGGGAGGGGATTGGTTTCTTGGCCTTAAGGTCACAGGCAGGGAGACACTGGGTTTTTAGCTTGGAAAATTCCAAGTCTAGAAGCTTCCAGGTATCGAGGGATGGGATCTCATAGAAGAGGTCAGGCAGAGAGGCCGAGCTGGGCCTTTATCCAGCCTGCTGGATAAAGACTGGGCCAAAAAACCCAGAGGGTTTTCTGGATGGCAACAACATGATAGACATTGATTACAGTCATGTAAACAAAAACAATTTGTTAAAAGCCAAGGAATAATCACATGCCTTGTGATGCTCAGTTGCATTCCCATATATTTTTGTCCTTTTGAGAGGTGGGGGGCTAGGGGTGCAGAATGTCACATCTGCAGTCACTTTGGGAATCAGTTTTATTGAACTGCTTTTCTTTGTTACAAGAACCAATGGGGGGGGGAGTATATCAGGAAATGACTATGCTATAAAAAATGAAACGCTCTAGTAAAACTTTTTTTTTAATAAAAAAAGAAAAGAAATACTTCCAAGGAATTTCAGTGTCGTTGTGGACCCTCTAAGTGAAAACGTGAATAGCCATTCTTCTTGGCTAGAGTCATACTCACACATCTTTGATATAACTAAAACAATGTATCCACATAGTATTTTATAGATTCATAAAAATATTTTTGTGGATTCCAGCTGCTGCCAAGCTAGAACCAAAAGAATATTCCCTTGCTATTTAAGCAAAAAGGTCAATTTGCCAGTTTACCCCAAGGAGAATAAGCTTTAAACAACAATAGTTAACAACGAAAAACCCCAAACACCAATGATCAGAGGTAGAGTGTGTGTGTGTGTGTGTGTGTGTGTGTGTGTGTGTGTGTGTGTGTGTGAACTGTTTACAAGAGAGGCCTCCCTGTTTTCAGGGATTGTAAGTACTCAGGGCCTGAATTTAGAAGAGATGCAGAGTTTGAATATTAATAGCAGTTGGAAGAAACCAATTTTACCCTCTAGGGATGGGGGTGGAGATGGGGGAGGGGCAGGGCCAAGCGGTGATGGTAAAAAGCACTGAGGCTAAGTCATTCATTTGTACTTTACTTATTAGGAATTTGTGATTATTGCAGTGGGGTGTGAGGCAGGACTAAAATTTGATGTGATACAGAAAAATGTTACTAAGAAAATTAATGCTGTAAACAGCACCTCAGGGGGGAATGTTTAAATGACTTAAAAGAATGAACTTGTTCAGCATTTTACAAAGATTTTAATATGCAGTATTGAAAATATTCATGTGCTAATTTCCTGTATCTACTTAATAAACCAGGGGCTCTTATATTTCACAGAATTGCATTAAATGAAGGTATTGAATTATTGGGTGAAATCACTAATTTATGTCAAAGAAAATTGTTTTTGTCTTTACAATGCCATTCTTCAAATTCATGTTCTAGACTGCCCAGGATCACTAAGTCTCATCTGTCCTGCCTCTTGTGGCTATACTCCTTGAGAAGGTCACTTATAACTGGTGCTTCCATTTCCTCTCCTCTCACTCCCCTCTTCCCTCTATACAGTCTGGCACACAACGTCTTCCTTCAACTGTTCCTCTCTCTCTCTCTCTCTCTCTCTCTCTCTCTCTCTCTCTCTCTGTCTCTCTCTCTCTCTCTCTCTCTCTCTGTCTCTCTCTCTCTCTCTCTCTGTCTCTCTCTCTCTGTGTCTCTCTGTCTCTCTGTCTCTCTCTGTCTCTCTCTCTCTCTCTCTCTCTCTCTCTCTCTCTCTCTCTCTCTCTCTCTCTCTCTCTCTCTCTCCCTCCCTCCCTCCCTCTCCCTCTCTCCCCTAATGATTTCTTAATTGCCAAATTTAAGGGCCTTCCCTCAATCTTCATCCTGCTGGACCTCTCTCTCTGCAACCTGTGACCCTGTGGATCACCCTCTTCTTGACACTTTCTCCTGGTTCTCCTCCTACCTGTATGACTGTTCCTCCCCAGTCTCTTTTCTTGGATCTTCTGCCTTGGTGTTCCAGTGACACCCGCCTCCGTACTGTTCCTCACAAAGAGGTACCCCATCTCCTGTCTTATTTTCTCTGGTCGTCCCCCATGCCTCTTTCCAACCTTCTTTCTGCCTCGTGGCTTCCTTCCAGTTGTAGCTGGAAGTCCACCTTCCGTAAGAAGCCTTCCCCAGTCCCCCCTCACAGTAGTCTTCCCTCGGAGATGATTTCCACGTTGTCCTGTCGACATGTTGTTTGTACATATTTACTTGTGTGTTGCCTCTCCATTGGATTGTCTTCTCTGGATTGTGAGCTACCTGAGGGCAGATACTGTTTTTTCCTTTCTTTGTATCCCCAAGTGTTTAGCACAGTACCTGACACATAAAGGACACTTAATGAACGCTAGTTGACTTGACTTGACTAAATGAAGATGTTAATATCTAATACCTGAACTCAATATGGTGCCAAGTTTCATGGATTCTTGCTCCATACCATTTCTTGAATCATTCTTTTCTCTTCACTCTTATGATGGCTTACCCTTGGCTAAGCTATAGTTACCTCTCCCCTAGACTATTGTCTTAGCCTCCTAATTGGTCTTCTTGGTGTAAGGTGAGGTTGATTGATTTACTCAACCCCATCCCACTTAAAATGATAAGATAACCACTCGGTCTCATTCACAGGCCTTAGACTAAGGGTGAAAGTCTTTGACAGCCATTGATGGAGTGAAATGAGGCCAAAAAGGAAGTCTGTTCCACTTGGCTAAGAGATTTCTCCATTTCCCCAGCACACCAGACACCCCCCTCCCAGTCCCATATACAAGTATCTGTGACTTCTCCGTTTCATTTGTCACCCTTATTTGAATATTAGCTCCTTGACAGCAGAGACTATCTGACTTTTCTGTGGTATTCCCAATACTTAGCACAGTACTTTGCACAGAGTAAAGGATTAATAAATGCTTCATTCATTCATTCATTCAGTTGGGGAGTTCCAGTGAGTGGTGAATCATTCCAGGAATTGTTTGAAGCTTGGTTTCGCAGCATACCCCAGAGGAGGAACCACTTGGAAGGGATCTCCTCCCTCACCCCCTTTAGCCTGAGGAAGACTTTGCAAGCTTTGAAGAGACTGGAGGAATTTAGACTCCACATCTTCCCATTGGTGTCCTAGCAGCATCTCCAAGGCAGCTGATTGCAGTGCCAACATTGGGAACCAAGGACAGCCTGGATGTAGCCTTATGACTCCTCAGGGATCCCAGCAAAGAACCCCCCCCCCATACCTAAAGGGAACTTCTTGATTATTCCATGAATGAGAGAAAAGGATTTCCAACAACCAGGAGCTATGACCTACCTGTTGCCATACATTTTTTCAAAGCTTGAGTCCAGTTTCCCCTGGACCTGGTAAAATAATCCAATAATCCTCCTTAAACACAGATCTGACCATGTTACTTCCTTGCTCAAGAATCTACTGTAGCTCCCTATTGCCTTTAGGACAAAACAGAATCTCCTTAGCTTGGCATTGAAACTGCTTCACAGCCAGGCTCCAGCCCACCTTTTCACATTTTTCTTCTTCATGTACTCCAAGTTGTAGCCAAACCAACCTACTTGTTCTCTGAACAAATAAGCAGCTGCATGGTGGAGTGAAGAGAGCCTAGACTGGGAGTCAGGAGAGTCCCAAGTTCTAATCCTAACTCAGATACTTACTAGCCTTGTCACGATGGCCAATAAATTTCAGCTGTCTGAGGTTCACTTTCTTCATTTGTAAAGTGAGGATAATAGCAGCTGGCTCCCAGCATTGTTGGGAAACTCCAGTTTGCAAACCTAAAAGCATGACATATGTCAGATAGTGGTCTGTGACTTGTTCCATTTCCCACCTCTGAGACTTTGCACAGATTGCCTGGAGTGCACTCTCTTCTCTTTGCCTTTTGGAGTCCCTGGCTTCCTTCAAGGGTCAGGTCAGATGCCCACTCCCTCCTGATTCCCTCAGTTGGTAGTGTTCATTTACTCACCAGGATTTACTTTTCTGAGTAAATGTTGTAATGTAAGTTCTTTGGGACAGCAAGGTGGCCAAGTAGATAGAATGCCAGGCTTGGAAGTCAGGAAGACCTGAGATCTAATCCAGCCTTAGACACTCCCTAGCTGTGTGACCCTAGACAAGTCATTTAACCCTGTTGGCCTCAGTTTCCTCATCTGTCAAATGAGCTGGAGAAGGAAAGGGCAAATCACTCCAGAATCTTTGCTAAGAAAACCCCAAATGGGGTCATGAAGAGTCAGACAGGACTGAAAAGTTCTTGGAGGGCAGAGTCTATTTTTTGTTCTATCTTTTCACCTCTAGTGCCAGGCAGAGAGTAGAGGCTTTGAGCATGTCTGCTTCCAAGTGTCATGTGCTCCTGAATGCGGGCGCAGCGTGCGTGTGTCTAGGTGTAGTCTTTGGGGAACCACTTTCCTGGTATCTTCATATGCCAGCGCTAGGGAGTCTTCGTTTTGCATATTTTAGCAGTGGCTGCTGAGGCTGGTAAGCCGTCACTTCTAAGTCACATTCCAGCGATTGTTAATGAGCTTTGGGGAGCTTACCAAGGAGTCACCAGGCCCAGTTAGGGGCAGCTCCAGAAACAGATGACAATTTGGAGAAGGTGGCTTCTTTAAAAATGGAGGCTGGGCGGGTGGAGGAAGGGAGGGAGGGAGGGAATTTAGAGCAGCTGCTCAGCTCCTAATTCTTGGCAAATAAGCACAGTTCTAATTTCCCTTGTCCCTGTTATTGGTGACATGTTTATGGAGCTGGGATCTTTAGTTCCCAAGGAATTCTTTTGCTCCCTCTAAAATCTTCCCCACACCCACAGGCATTAAAAGGAACAATACGACAGAAGCCTGGTAAAGTGAGGGAAGAGAAGATGAAGTACTTTGAAAACAAAGATTCTATTTTCCCTGACACTCTCACCAAAACTAAAGCCCCGCCCTGTAATCACACTCTCCACTTACTTAGCCCTTTTCATCTCAAGATCTCAAAGTACTTTCAAGCTATTACTTCATTAATCATCCCAATCTTCCTGTGAAGTGTTAAGTGTAAAGTATCATTATCCCATTTTATAGATTAGGAAAGAGACAGGCAAGGTGAGTGCTCAAATTACATAGTAGAGGAGCTACCTAAGAGACCCTCCTCCCCTTCCCTCAGTCCAGTGCTTATGCTATACGTGAATCTATAAAGCCCCAAATGAAAACATTTTCTAACAATTTTCACAATGAATGGGAAGGGGATGGTGATGACTGAAGGATAAATGAGTAGCCAAGTATAGGCTCTGAGGAACTTTCTACTAACTCTCACTATCATAGACAGGAAGCTGTATCTCCAACCCTGGGGAATCAGAGGTGATTTTCTAATGCCATCAGCTTGAGTCCCCACTGGTGTGCTTGCCCCTCAAGGTAATCAGTTGAGAATAATTTTAGTCAGCTAGCCTTAAGTGGCCTTTAGAAAGAGGTATTTACTAAGGTAGTACAGTACGAACAGTTGGCACAAAACATTTCCCCCCACAGTCTGAAACACATGCCCCGCAAGTCCATGTAGAGTCCCAGGGAAAGTGGGCTCATGCTGAGAGAGCACATGTGGCAAAGGGGTGCCTTACAGTTGTAAAATCTTCTGCCCTTTCAAAATTTACAAAGTTATTTTGTGATCAAAGTGGGGAGAGTAGCAAAGGCTCTTCTCCCCTTCCCATAAGCCAAATGAGTCCCTCTCAGGAGCTTACCTGGAACCACTTCTACTACTGAACTGGCTTGTTTCTTGACCACTGGTTTCCAAACTGGCCCCACAGGGCACAAACGAATCTCCTCAACCAATCTTAATCTACTTCTAGCACTGAAACATTTCATTTCATCCCATGGCTTTCACTCCTTCCAAAGTGATTAAGGACTTTTCCAATAATAAATGTTGATTCCTATCATTTGTTTTGAAATAACTTACATTTCCCCCTATGTGCCCACTTCCCCCAGGACCAAGGACTTTTCACTCTGATGGATTGGTCCAGTACAGGTGGCTTGTCATCTGAAGATGGTAGAGGGATTGATTCACTTTACCTCCACTCTTAAAAGTATACAGGGAGAGCTGAGGATCACAGATTTAGAACTAGAAGGACCTCTAGTCCTTGGGCTTATTAATAACCTTGTTACCTTATTACCATATCTACAGGAATGAAAGAGAAGGAAATAAGGCCCAGAGAGGTTAAGTGATTTACTAAAGGTCACGTAGGTTAGGATTGGAACCTGGGTCCTCTGGTTACAAATTCAGCTTTCTGTTGATCTACCTGGTGAGTTATGTGAAAGTTCTAGTTTAGTAAACTGAACCACATTCAAAAGCCAAGTTGTCCCAAAAATCTTAGTGCAGTTTTAGATTGGTATGGAGAAGCTTCTGACCTGAGGTGCTACTCTTCCTGAGAGGTGACTGCCTCCTTCGATGTGAGTCATTCACGGTCATGCTTTGCCTCACACGCACCTTGATTCACTTTCTGGACTTCTCTTCACCTGCCCCTTGTCCCTACAGGCATCCTTTTCTCACTCTCCCCACCCTCCAGGCCATCCTGCAATTCTCCCTGTTTTTCAGCTTTCCTCTATGTGTCATTTTACTCCATTAGAATGTAAGCTCCTTGAGGGTAGGGATTGTCTTATCTGTTTGTATTTGTATCCCAACACTTAGCACAGTGCTTGGCACTTAGGGAGCGGTTAAGAAATGCTCTATCTACTTATCCCTCTATCTCTATGAAATCTTACATATGGCATTGGTGTAGCTCATGTCTGGCTTTCTCCAGATGTGGGTAAAAGGGGACCTGGCTCCTTATTTCAGGAAAGCCACAGCTGTGTTTCAATGCCCTCCCCCTCGCCACTGGATGCACACTCTGCCTTCTCCCTTCTCACCTCCACGCATAAACTCTGCCTTTGTTCTTGGATAGGGTCTACTCATCAGATGGTCCCACTCAACAAGTCCCATCCCTGACCACCACAGTCTGGGGACATCTCCCAAATCGAATGGAAGCAACTTCAGAGTGAGGACTACCTTTCTTTTCGTATGTGTATCTGCACTGCTTAGAACATATGAAGTACTTAATAAATGCTTTTTTCTTTCATTCATAAAGCATTCAAGGTAATAATATGGGTGTTGGAGAAGCTAGCCTCTATTTCTTTCTCTCGACAGAAAATGGGGAAACTGAAAATTATTTACAAGAGCCCACAAAAAAGATATAGAAATCCTTCAAGTGCTCAGATAACCCAGAACCCTTTGTCAGAGGGGAACTAAACTTTGCCATTCTGAGTCCCTCCTTTCTACAGGGTTTTTCCCTGACCCCTCCAAGACTCCTAATTCAACTCTGTGGTTTAGACTCATCCCCGAAGGTAAATACACTTTGGGACAGGTGAACAAGCAACATCCCTTTCTGTTCAACCTTCATCGTCCTGGTCACCCCCTGTCATGGCAAGGGGTAGTTGAGGTCTCCTGATGCCTCTGTGATATAACTTCAGTCCTTCTGCTCCAAGGACTCTGTGGGCAATCCTCTTCTTTTTCCAAAAGATCTGATGCTCACATCCTCAAACTTAGGAACCCTAAATTCCGGAATTCTGCTGCTTGTAGACATTCAAAATTCCCACTTCTCCACACAGGAGTCCTAGGAATGGAAACATTTGTCTATGCACTTCCTGCTCAGGCCACATGGATGGGCACATGTCTGCTTCTACCATATGCTTCTGTAGGAAATCTATCAACACCTTGGTTGGTATTCTATTTTGGATTGGGAAAGTAAATGCTCAAGATCTCTCCTCTGGGCCTGAGTGGGCATGCACATACAACTCCCATGTATTCCTGCCCCAAGGCAGCCATTATCGGTTGGGGGAGGAAGAAACTGTGAACAAATAGGCATCTGGCGCTCCTCCACCATCACTGTAACCCCCACCCCACCCCCGCCAGCAGATATGCTCTACTGAACATTCGTCTGCCTTCAGAACAGGGAAAGTCCAGGAAAAAAATTCAGTTGAGGTCCTCTGGCAGGCCACCATTGTAGAACATGGAGTCCTCCTGAGAGGCAGTTGGGAAGCAATCAAGAATTCTCTGTGTTCTCTCAGCTAGGAATCACTGGGCATGCCCACACTTTCCATGGGGATGTATCTTCAATAAATACTCATTACTGGCAATCTCATCAAGCTGATTGGGGAACTCATGAGACTGATCAGAGGTTTCTCTGGGCATGTCAAGAAAAGGGGTTGAGAATGTAACATCTAACTGAGCCCTTACTTAAAAGAAGGTATCTCCATTCTCTTGATCTTTAAAAAAAAATTAACTTTTTCTTTAAAGTCTGTCAGAGGGAAAAGTTGAAAGAAGAGAAGGGAAAGGGGGGGGGGGATTCCCTGCACATCATCCAGGCTGGAATGGATGGTATCTACTCAGTCACGATGGATCAGCTGTACAACATAGCCTACCAGCACGGGCTTGAAGACCTCCAGGGAAGTGGGTGGGGTGGGGGCGTGATGAAGGTGCCATCCCTGGAGGCCATTCTTTCCACTTGTCAGTAGCTTGTGGAAGTTGTGCCTCAGATGGAGCTCATAGCTATTCATGCTCTGGTGTAACCATTAGCTATGATTATTCCTGCCTTTTGGTAACTGCCAAGTTCTGTTAAAGACCCCCTCCTTCCCTGAAACAAAGAATATTCCTTGGGTATGGTTGTGCCCCGTGGAACAGCATGCCCTCTGAGAAATTGAAAGTGAGACTCACCCAAATGGGTCACACAGAGACATGTTACAATGAGGAATTATACACAGGGCTGTATAAATAGATAGGACCAAGTAAAACAATGAAATTTACTGAAAGGCAAGGAACCTTATGACTTTTTACATCATTGACCATGCAGTGAGTCCTCTCTTTGCTGCAGTCCTCTGTTTCCTACAGTTTAGCCTTGAGTTCCCAAGATTTGGGCACTGTTCTTTCTTCATTGTTAATTCTTCATCATGAAACCACACTTTTATAGCACAGAATACTAAGTATATTTTGGATAAACAGTCCATTTATCCAAGTCTAATCTTGATTATGGCCCACAAGTTTTCAATGGGGTTCAAATCAGCAGGTTGGTCTTCCTCTCTTGGATACATTTCATCATCTTCCATAACATGCTGCAGCTTAGTGGTGCAGGAATAGTGTTGGATTTGGAGTCAGGAAGGCCTGAGTTACAATCCTGTCTCAGACACCTAATAGCTGTATGATCTTGGGCAAATCATTTAACCTCTGTCTCAGTTTCCTATTCTGTAAAATGGGGGATAATAACTGCACCTACCTCCCAGGGCTGTTGTGAGAGTCAGTTTAGAAACCTATTATTACATGTTGGATGGTATGAGGAACTGCTGCAAAATTCCATCTCCATTTGGAAATTCTTATAATTCTGGAATAATTCTGCTACTCAGTGTACCATATGGCCAGAGTGAGGGATAGCCAATGGACTGCCAGTTTGCTCCATTGAGGTCCTTGTGATGCCAAGAGAAAGTAAGGAAAAACCCTTGCCTGCTGGGCAGCCCCTCTGGCAAACTCTTTGGAGGACACGGACAAGGGTTGTGTGGTATGGAAAGGTGTGGATGAGTCTGTCTGTATCACTGCAGAGAATGTGCACGTTGATGAGATCACAGACCACTGGGGTATTGGAGGCCCAAGAGGGCTTGCAGGAGAATCTCTGTCTAGATTCCAGGGCATGATAATTCTTGGGCAACTAGGTGGTACAATGCATAGATTACTGAGCCTGCAGTCAGGGAGTCCTAAGTTCAAATCCAGCCTCAGACATTTACTAGCTGTGAGCCCTTGTGTAAATCACTTAACCTCTATTTGCCTCAGTTTTCTCAACTGTAAATGGGAGATAAATGGGCAGCTATCTCACAGGGTTGTTGTGAGGATCAGATGAGCTGAAGTTTGTAAAGTGCTTAGCATGTAGCATGCTATCTAAATGCTTATTTCCTTCCCCTTCACCTGAGAACCACAGGTGAATTCAAGCGGGAAGCAGAGGACAGTTAAGCTAATGGGAAGTTAGTTCAACAGAAACTGAGTGCCAAGGAAGAGAAATGGGTGTCTGGGGCAGCCTGAGATGCTTGGCCAGGACTGCAGCTCATCTTGAGTAAGAAGTAGCGAGTGAAGGTGAGAAGAGAGAGATTGCTCCTCAGCTGCTTTGGGGGGGGGAAGGGTCAGTGGCCCAGCCATGCTGGTCTGGAGGGAGAAGCAAGGCGGAACTAGAAAGAGAAGAGGGTCAGGAGCCAAAGAGCAACCTAGAATCAGGCGGCTAGCCAGAGCCATCCGCAACTGGGGAAGCATATTCTAGCAGAGACAGGTGGGAGCTGTTGAGGCAGATTTAAGCTGAAAATAAAGACTTCCCAAGAATCTGAGCTCTCATGGCTCTGTCAAGAAGAAGTCATGTTGACTCAGCAATAGTACTACTAGGGTTGTATCCTAAAGAGATCAACGAAAATGGAGAAGGACCCACATGTACAAAAATCTTTGTGTGGTGGCAAAGAGCTGGAAATTGAGGGCATGCCCATCAAGTGGGGAACGGCGGAGCAAGTTCTGCTGTATGATTGGGATGGAATATGATTGTACTAAAAGAATGATGAGCAGGATGCTCTCAGAAAAACCTGGAAAGATGTGTATGGGCTGATGCAAAGTGAAGTGAGCAGAGCCAGGAGAACGCCATGCACAGTGACAGCAACATTGTGTGCCCATCAACTGTGAATGACAGCTATTCTCAGCAATACAATGATCCAAGACAATTCTGTAGGACTATTGATGGAAAATGCTATCTGCCTCCAGAGAAAGAACTGCTGGAGTCCGAATGCAGATCGAAGCAGACTTTGTAAACTTTCTTTATTTTTCTTCAGGTTTATTGCTCTGTGTTTCCTTTTGTAACACGGCTAACGTGGAAATATGTTTTCTAGGACTTCACATGCATAATCTGTATCTAATTGCTTTCCTCCTCAAGAAGGAGGGAGGGGATGGAGAGACAGAATTTAGAGCTCAACATTTAAAAAAATGAATGTTAAAGAATTTTTACATGTAATTGACAAAAATAAAATAACAGAGAAAAAGCTATTAAAAAAGAACAAGTCATGCCAGGCTACCTTTATTTTGGGAGGGGCAGGGTTGCTAAATTGGCAAATTAGGGGAATGCTATAGAAAGAGCTAAAAATCTAGCTTTTAGGAAAGCATTTGGATGTCTTCAATGCTCTTCTTGGTGGAGAGATGTGGGCTAGGTGACAGTATGATGAGGTGAATTCTAAACCTGACCAGTCGACTCAAAGAATAGTCATAGGATTTGAAGCCACCTTGGTAGGTCTCAAGTGGAGTGCCTCAAGTGTGCTTGGCCCAGTGCTGAGTAATATTTTTTATTAATAGTTTGATTAGAGTCAGAGATGGTATAGGTATTAAAATTGTAAATGAAAATTGCTTTGGCCAGTTCTCTGGAGCTGAGATTCAAACCCAGGTCTCTCCTGGTTCACAGAACCCCTTTTTCTTTTCACTGCATGATACTGAATCCACCTCCATGCCTACAGCTAGCAGGGATATTGAATGTATGGATTAAAAAAGATCTCTACAGCCTAGAACCCTGGGTTGAACCAAATAAGATGGGGTTGAATAGGGACAGATGACAAGTCTTACATTGGGGTTCAGAACATCACCCTCGCCAGTATAAGATGGGAGAGGCATGGATGGCTAGATGGCGGTTCATTTGAAACAGACCTCTGGGCATTTTAGTGGACAGCCCACTCTATGTTAGCCAACAGTGGCATGGCTGCCCAGAACACTTGGGTGACTGTAGAATGCCTAAGGTGAAGCATAACCTTCAGGAAGAAAGCAGCAATAGTCCCATATCATGAGTGTTGTGTTCATATCTAATAACCACATTTTAGGAAGGACACTGATAATCTGAACATTGTCCAGAGAAGGGAGGCCAGAATGGAGAAGGTTCTCTAGTCCATACCATGCAAGGACCTGGGGATGTTTCCCTTGGAGAAGAGAAGACAGAATAGCTGTTTTAGTTCTATCCCTCTTAGGCGGAAGAACTCTTCAATTTGCTCCTTTTGCTCAGAGAAGGCAGAAGGAGGAATTTGCAAAGAGGCAAATTCAGGCTACTTATGAAGAAATGCTTCCTCCATCCTAATGAGTAGTTGGTGATTAGAATCGGATTTCTAAGTGTAAGAAGAATGGGCTGCCTTAGCCCCATACTGGAGGTCTTCAGGTACAGGGGCTGCTTGCTCACGCATAGGTCACACTGGATAGTTGCTGAGAACCCTTCCAACTTAGAGATTTGGTGATTCTGCAAAATGATCAGAATGGGGTTTTTGTAGCTGCCTGCTGTGTGCAGGACAGGTACAAGCAAATATGCATGAATGAATGAATGAATGGATGGATGAAAAACCATTTATTAAGTACCTACTATGTGCCAGGCACCATGCCCAGTGCTGGAGATACAAATATAAAAAGGAAGACAGGCCCTAGCCTGGTGCCTCACTTCCAACCTCCCCCTCTTCCATAATCACAACAAAGCTGATATTTCTTTAGGGCTTTAAGGTTTATAAAGTGCTTCTTGTAACACTCTCAAAGACTCTAGCTGGGGTTGTACCATTTTAGAGATGAGGAAACAGAGGCTCTGCAAGTTTATGTCTTGCCCCTGGTCATCAATCAATCACTCAATGAATCAATCTGTCAGCCAGTCAATAAGCCTTAATTCAGTTCTTACAGTGTACCAGGCACCTTGCTATGGCTCTGGGGAGTACAAAAAAAGCCATACTAGGCCTTATTCTCTCTTTAAAAAATTATTTATTCATTTATTTTTAGTTTTCAACATTCACTTTCATAAGATTTTGAGTTCTAAATTTTTCTCCCTCCCTCTCTTCCCCCCTCCCCAAGACAGCATGCAATCTGATATAGGCTCTACATGTACAATCATATTAAATATATTTCCACATTAGTCATGTTGTAAAGAAGAGTCTGAACAAAAAGGAAAAACCACAAGGAAAAAAAGAGCAAATAGTGTGTGCTTCCATCTGCATTCAGACTCTATAGTTCTTTCTCTGGATGTGGATAGCATTTTCCATCATGAGTCTTTTGGAATTATCTTAGATCCTTGCATTGCTGAAAAGAGCTAAGTCTATCAAAGCTGGTCATCCTCACAACATTTCTGTTACTGTGTACAATGTTCTTCTGGTTCTGCTCACTTCACTCAGCATCAGTTTCTATAAATCTTTCCAGGTTTTTCTGAAGTCTACCTGCTCATCATTTCTTATTTCTTATGTATTCCATTACATTCATATACCACAACTTGTTCAGCTATTCCCCCAACTGATGGGCATCCCCTCAATTTCAAATTCTTTGCCACCACAAAAACAGCTGCTATACATATTTTTGCACACTTGGGTCCTTTTCCCTTTTATATGATCTCTTTGGGATACAGACCTAGAAGTGCTATTGCCGGGTCAAAGGGTATGCACGTTTTTATAGCTCTTTGGGCATAGTTCCAAACTGCTCTCCAGAATGGTTGGATCAGTTCACAACTCCACCAACAATGCATTAGTGTTCCAATTTTCCCACATCTTCTCCAGCATTTATCATTCTCCTGTTTTGTCATGTTGGCCAATCTGATAGGTGTGATGTGGTACCTCAGGGTTGTTTTGATTTGCATTTCTCTAATCAATAGTGATTTAGAGCATTTTTTCATATGACCATAGATGGCTTTAATTTCTTCACCTGAAAACTGACCAGGCCTTATCCTCAAAGAGCTTCTATTCCAAGGGGGAGACAATGTATAGAAATGAACACATGCAGTGGAAATGAGCCTGAAAGGGCCTGCCATTAGTAGCCTGGTTGATTAGAGTCAGAGATGGTATAGGTAACAAAATTGTAAATGAAAATCACTTTGGCAGTTTTCAGGAAAGGAACACCTGAGCTGAGACTTAAAAGAAGCCAGAGATTCAAAGATTCAGAGTTTGGGTGGAAGGAAGGCATTCTAGGCCCACGGAGTATCCAGTGCAAAGGTATGGAGACAGGAGAATCGCATCCAGGAAACAGCAGGTAGGCCAGTACGGCTGGATAGTAGAATATGTGGAGGGGAGTGTGAGGAGGCCAGAAAGGTCAGAAGGGGCTGCTTGTGGAGAGCACAACAAAAAGGACTTTGAATTTGATCCTGGGAGGAAACTGGGAGCCAGCACAGTTTATGGAGTAGGGGAGTGACACGGTCTGGCCGTGGTTTAGGGAAAACTCACTTTGGCTGGCTTTGGAGCTGGGATTCTGACTTGGATCTCTCCTGACTTCTTTTCCATGGCACCACAATGCACATGGCTTCTGCCATTGTTATCATAAGTATGGACCTACCAGAGTGATGTTAGTAGTGAAATACTGGGCAATGTGCTAGTCAAAACAGACAGTCATTTGATCACTGTTACTACAATTACACAGTTATTAAGGGTATTAGTCAATTTCAACTCCTCCCTATTACTTCTGCCCTGATTCCTTCTATACCTTGTTTTAGGGTCACAGGACCTTAGAAGACATCCAGTCCTACCTGCTTATTTTATAGAGGGGGAACTTGAAGCTCAGAGAGTGGAAGTGACTTGTCCAGGGTTACACAAATAGAAAGTAACAGAGCTTACACAAATCACAAGAGGTAGGGCCCACATAGATTGACCAACCCAAAATCCACAACTGAAGGGATCTCTACAAACAATAGAAGAGGAAATACCTAAGCCAACTGAACAATAAATAACTCACAAATACAACAACCTACTTTGAAACCGATATAAGTTAGAAAGAACAAAGCATGGGATTTTTTCTAACTGTAAATAAAATTAGATTTGGAGGTAAAAATGAATGTGTTATCAAGGGTAGCCCAAAAGTATAAAGAACACATAGAAATCCATATCTACCAGTAATAAGGCTTTTATTACTGATAAGAAACCATAATTACACAAAAGAAGAGTAAAGAGCACTTCAACACAGAGAGAAGGAGCACAGACTGTAACAAGAACTCTAGATATCGAGGCAGAGGACTTGGATTGAAAGGGTGACACTGTGGCGAATTATATAGATCAAGACTCATCTTTGTGAGTTCAAATCTGGCCTCAGACACTAACTAGCTGTGTGACCCTGAGCAAGTCACTTCACCCTCTTTGCCTCAGTTTCCTCATCTGTAAAATGAGCTGGACAAGGAAATGGCAAACCACTCCAGTATCTTTACCAAGAAAACCCCAAATGGGGTCACAAAGAGTCAGACATGACTGAAACAACTGAACAACAATCTGTTAGGTGGGAGTAGGGGATAGAAGTATAGAAGACAGAGGGCAGGCCTTGGAGTCAAAAATAATAAGAATAGCTAGCAATTACACAGCACTTTGTGGTTTACAATATTATTCCATTTGATCCTCCCAACAATCCTGGGATGTAGGTGCTATTATTATCCCCATTTTACAGAAGAGAAAACTGAGACCGGGGGGATGTTAGGTGACCTGTCTAAGAGTCACACAGCCAGGAAATGTCTGAGGCTGAATTCAAATTCAGGTTTTCCTGATTCTATTCCATTACAAAAACAAGTGGCACCCTGGCTTTAGCCCTGGGGTATAGTTTACTGGCTCCTGCTATAAGTTTTGGAAGAGGTGCTTATCTACATCAGTGCCATGAATTTCCCAACTGGGAGTTCCCTACATGGGTGAAATCAGAGGGCTGAACTGCCTATTCCTCCCTCTGCCCCCTTCCAAAACAAACCTCAAACCAAAGTCCATTAATTTACCTTTTCTGGGTTTGTTCCTCAATTTTCTTTTTATTATCTTTGCTATTATCTTATATTTAGTATTATTATTTTATCTGTTTGTTATTATGATCTTTGCTAGATTTCACTGTGTTTTTTTTTCCACTTTCATAGATGGTTTTAGACCTTGGATATTATTTAGCATTTTCCCTAGCTGTTGCTTCATCTCTTCTTCTTCCCTTTCTTTTTTTGTTTGCAGGCAGAGTTAAATGACTTGCCCAGGGTCACACAGTTAGTAAGTAAGGCCAGATTTGAACTCAAGGTCCTCCCGATTCTAGGGTCGATGCTCTATCCACTGAGCCACCCAGCTGCCCCTTTTGTCTTTTTTAAAAGCAGCTTTAGTGTCCTCTTTTCAGTTCAGTCTTGCCACTGGTACCTTTTTCCATCCTGTGCACTGAGGCTTCTTCTTCTTCTTCTTCTTCTTCTTCTTCTTCGGTGAGGCAATCAGGGTTAAAGTGACTTGCCCAGGGCCACACAGCTAGGAAGTGTCAAGTGTCTGGTCTGAGGTTGGATTTGAACTCAGGTCCTCCTGACTCCAGGGCCGGTGCTCTAGCCACTGTGCCACCAGTGGCCCCTGCACTGATGCTTCAGTGTAGATCTCTGGTCATTTGCTTTGCAGTTCTTTACTGATTTGGAGGGTTTCTTTACTTTGTTACTTATTTTGTTTCCTTGGCTGGGAGTTGAGGGGAGGTTATGTGCTTTCTGTGGTGGAGGTGGTAGCAAGCCAGAGGATGGAGAAGGGAGGGGAGTTTTCTAGAGAGTGGCAAGCGGAGGGACTCATAGTAGGGGAATCCCATCCAGGTGAGATGCCCCAGCTTCTCCATTGTGGCTCCATCTTCTGTTGCTGGCGGAGAGAGTGGGCTACTAATTAGTGTGGAGCCCCACTAGCCTTTGTCACCTAGCTGAAGGCTGATTTTGGAGGAACACTTGCCACTTAGGAGGATGTAATGATCACAGGTTACAGTGTCATATTTAGGGTATCCCCAGTTCTGTGATCCTTCTAATTCTACAGGGAAAGTAATACTTTCTTTCCCAGAGGATTCCCCAACTCTCTAAGGGCTCTGAGGCCATTTCAATTAGTTTTTAGTTTGGTCCGTGGAAACAAAGAACCTCCTTCTGTACCCCCATGGGCTACAGAAACATGAGAAAGGGAGGAAAAAGATGGGGTTGATAAAGACATTTGGGAGTCCTTCACAGTGGAATGATAACAGAAGCCATGAGAACAGATGAGACCCCTCCAATAGAAACAGTGTACAGAGAGAAGAGCAGAAGAGGAAAGATTGGGGGAGCACGGCTCCTTAGGGGATAGGAAGAGGAAGAAGGCACAGAAAAGGAGATGGGAGGAATAATCAGAAAGAAGGGGAGCCAGTCAGTTGTGGCATCATGGACAGAGGAAAGGAGCATTTCAAGGGGGTAGAGACCATGACGGAAAAAGCATTTATTAGGTGCTTATTATGTGCCAAGTACTGGGATTATAACCAGAAAAGCAAGCGGGTCATTGTTCTTCCAGAATGAAGATGGAGGAAAGTCCATTGAATTGGGTCCTTAGGAAGTCAATAGTGACTTTAAGTAAAGAGGTGAGAGCAGGATATTAAGGGTGAGGCCCCAGTGGGAGCCTCAGATCCTAGATTTAGAAGCAAGTGACCTCAGGGGTCATCTAGTCCATCCCCCTCACTTGGCAGAGAAGTGGGCATGGGAGGCTTTGGGAGATTTAAGTGATTTGCTCAAGGTCAGACAAGTCGTATCAGAGGCAAGATTTGAATCTAGGTCCTCTGGTTTTAGATCTAGCAATCTTTCTACTACTGATGGAGTACAAGGGGTCAGCTCCCGTCTGGTGCAGCTACCTGTCAGGAGTGCACTAGTTTTGGAAGAGGCCATCCTAGCTCTGACTCTCCCAGTCACATCAAGGTGCCTTTCTGTGGTTCTTCAAGCCTCCTGTGACAGTCAGCTCCATATTTCTTTCAGCCCTTAAGCATGGATATATTTCTCCATTCTGGCTGTTTGCCTGGCTTGTCTAGACTAGTTTGTGTTGCACAGGAAGACAGTGGATCTCCTTTTGTCTAGCTTCTCTACTGCTGTGTAAGTGGAGCTCCAGACACCCTATGGGTCCTTGGTAAATATTAGTTCAGGAGTCCAGGTGACTGCACCCCATTAACACAGTTGACCGGAGGGACAGGATCAAGGTGCTGCAACATGTTTCAATTTGTTCTTTAATCAGTGTTAATGCAGTTACAACCTTTGCTCTCCCGGCTATCAGCCACACAGCAGGCACTGAAATGTTGACTGACTATGCCCTGAGAACATACTAGGTATTTACTCTGTGGCATATAAAGTCTCTGGTGAGTGAGTTAGGTAACTGAAACTACTCAGCCTCTTCTGGGGCCCTTGCTGCCATCTGGAGTGTGTGCCAGCATGCCTTATGTGGTGAGCGGGCTCTTCAGCCAGATCTTTATGTTACCAAGGCCTTACTGGTTTTTTTAAACAATATTTGGCCCCAGCCCCATGCTCAGGTTTTTTACTTGGCTTCTAAATTCTCACTGTTTTGCTTGTGTTTGTAATTTGCAGCTCTAGGTTGAAATACAAATACACCTAGGAAATTCCTTAACTAGTTTTCCGAGGCATTAGGGTACAGGCTTGGGCATTAAGGAGATCAGGGTTCAAGTGTGGCCTCTGACACATAGTAGCTGCCTGAGCTTGGGTTATTCACTTGACCCCTCAATAACCTTATGCAATTCTCCAAAACCTTCAAAATGAGTAGCAGATCTAGGTCAGTTCTCATTCAGGGAACTCCCTCCATGGATGATGTCACGGATTTGGACCAAAACAAAAACAAACCCCCACACTTTTAAGGGGTGAAGCAGGGATGGGAGCCTCAGATCACAGACCTTGAGGGGTCTCTAGTTCCTCCCCCTCATTTGCAGTGAAGGGAGCAGAGGCTTAGGGGGATTTAAGTGACTTGCTGAAGGTCAGACTAGTATCAGAGGCAAGATCTGAACTCAGGTCCTCTACTTTTAGATCCAGCCAGATAGGGCCATTCCACTTTTTAAAAACTGGAGTCCAACATTTCTTTTGGTGGAAGTACTCTGACTTCTGAAATGCAGACTTTGTTAACTGTGTCCTATTACTCTACCACACACTGCCTTACTCTGAATAGCTGGCCTAGGGTCTCTAAGCACGTTCAGCTCAAGTAGAACCCACCCCGTGCCCTTGCCTTATACCTTGGAGGACCTTCCCTTTGGATGGATATCAGCTGTATCTGTTTATTCCATTTTCTTTACATCCTATTTGTTAACCTTTTAGTGAAAGCCAGATGAAAATGATGACCTCTTGACACATAGCACTTCATAGACATCTCATTTGAGCCTTACACCCTCCCTTCCTGTTCTCCTACCTCTTATCCCCCTCTTCGGGTGCGGAAACTGAGACCCGGAGAGGTTAAGTGACTTGTTACTCATCCAGCTAATATTTGTGGTAGGATTTGAACTGTTAACTTCCACTAGGCCCAATGGAGTGAAATAAAACATGCATTTATAAAAGGCTGCAGTGGGAACTTTGTGCACACCTTGCCTCAGCTGAGGTGGAATGGGTTGAAAGTTTGCAGTGAGGGTGAGGGCCCCAATGTGGAGGGGGAAAGAGGGGTGAAAAGCACAGGTCCTCTCCATGAAGAATTTAGATCAGAAGGCGGCAGGAAAGGGCACGAACTTAGATAAGTATTCATTCAGCAATCATGAATCAACTGCCTTCTACGTACCAGGTACCGGGCTAATTGGGGAGATATAAAGGCAAAGACAAAATGTATACAGAGAAGTAGGTTAAAAAGGACCCCTGCATATTAAAGTAAATACAAAGTGATTTGTATGAAGGGAAGGCATAGCAAACTCTGTGTGTGTGTAATTGGGCTAGGCCTCCTGGAGGAGAAGGGAAAGGTGGGCAATGGAATTGTCCAGCCACAATGCTCTCTGGGAGAGTTTGAGGAGGAAAGGGGGAGTTGGAGCTGGGTTGAGCAGGAGGGGTTTCCTCCTTACAGGGCCAAGTGGTCCAGTAGTGAAGCCAGTTAATGTGGCTTTAATTGAGGGGGATTTCCTGTAGCCAGGTGAACAGGAATGAGTAGAGCTGGACATGGATTTGGGGTTCTGTATTTCTACCACGGTCTGCTAAAATCTAACAGCGGATGGCTAACAGTGGCTTTCTGGTTGGGTTGGATATGGGTAGCCAAAGAAAGGTTAAGGTGGGAGGTAGGAGAAAAAAGGCCAACCCCCAACCAGTTAGTAAAAGAGGGATCTGGGAACCAGAACCCTTTTACTGGTGGGTAATGAAAACAATACTGGGAAACCGGACCTGGGCTGGGAAAGCAGAGGAAGAAATAAGTGGTTAGCTATAGTGTCTGGACCCAGCACCGCCCCCACCCCATCAACAAACTTCTTAAAAAAAAAAAAAAAGATAAAAGCTAAAGCAGGCTCTTCTGTTTTTTTCAAGGAGAAACCTGGAAGTAGCAATAAAATGGTGAAAGCTAAATTATAGGAAGGTGGCCCCAAGAAAGGACCACAAAGGCAAAGAAAGCAAGCCTCTTGGCTCAGGAGCAGCAGGGGAGAGGACAAAGAAAGAGGTAATAAAAGAGGGAGCCAGCCAAGGAGAGGGCAGGGAGGCTGACCGGCGAGCCCTTGATGGGACAAATGGGGGGAAAGACAGAGTTGACGGCCCTGGTAAAGTTAGCGCAGGGCTGGCAGCCACCGCCGTGGCATCCTAGACCGATGCTGGGGTTGGGGGGTGGGGTAGGGGCACCGTCCTCCACCCTGGAGGCTGAGAGAGACAAAGGGCGTGCTCGTCGCGGCCGCCGCCCCTGCGGCTGACAGATAGGGTAGCGGGGTTTCAAGGTCCTGTCCCCCCAGCCCTGTGTGTGCTGCTGCTGCTGGTGGTGGTCGTGGCTCTGGCCCGGGCAGTGCCCGAACCTGCAGGAAGGAGCCCCGCACGGCCCCCCCCACCTCTGCCCCTGCCAGGGGCCCGCCGCGGGTGGCACTCCCCAGTTTGCGCAGCGGCCATCCCGGGGCGGCCAGGCCTCATAGGCCATGTGAGTTCGGGTCCCCAGGCGCACGAACTCCGCCAGTCGGCCCGGGGCGGGTTCTTCGGCGGGACAGCACGCTGCCCCTCCCAGCCCCCGCCCTCCCGCGCAAGCGCCGCCGGGGCCGCCCCCGCCGCCATGTTTCCAGCTCCGCCCTCTCCCTCCCCGGCCCGCCCCCTCTTCGCCTCTTCCCCCCGCTCCGGAGGTCAGGCGGAGGCGCAGCGGCAGCGGCGGCGGCGGCGGCGGCTCCCGGGCCAGGGGGGTGCTAAGGACGCGGACTTTGCCGAAGAACTGGAGCGCCCGCCGGTCCGGCTCGGGACCGAGCACCCACCGGCGGGGCTAGGGGACGGCACGGCAGGGCAGGGCAGGGCAGGGCACGGGGAAGCGGAACGACCGCCGCTCGGCCGGCCGGGTACACGCGGACCCCAAAACGCTGGGAAGCGACCGGAGCTGCCAGCCCGAGGGAGAGAAGAGCAGGGGGAGGAGGCAGGGCTAGGAAGGAGAGCGCGAGCCTGCCGGCCCCCCTCCTCTACCCCTGAAGTGCGGGTGCGGGCTCCCTCTTCCTGACACCCCCTTAGCGGTGCTCCCAGAGGAGAAGCGGCCCGACGGCCGCACTCCGTGACCGCGGTGAGTGATCCTCGGAGGAGCAGGGGGCCTGGAACCGACGAGCTGGAGTCGGAGGGGGGATACCCGAGAACTGCCAGCTGGAGGGGGGAAGTCCAGAGCCCAACGCGCTGGAAGGGGGACCCACCGGCCAGATCAGGGACCCTGGAGCCCCTCCCCAGCTCCCAGCTAGCCAGCACGAGGACCCTCTGCACAGCTGCAGGTCCAGAGGCATGGAGCTTCCCCTCCCCCTCCCTTCCCCTCCCCAGCCTCCTCTCACCCTCCCAATCTGGATCCGCGTTTTTTCCCGCCCCCTACCCCCAGCCTCGGCACCCTTCGTCGGACCGCTTAGCAGTAGTTAGAGGTGTCGGTAGGTCTCCTCCCCCAGCCTCATTCTCCCTATCCCCCCCCCTTCTCCTTAGAGCGCTTCCGACCCCCGAGCGCGGCGTTCAGTTTGCTGAGGGCTCTGCTCACCCTCTTCCACCTTGGGAGTCTGTGGCCGGCCTGGGTGCTCGCGCCCTTCCTTCCGCTTCCCTCATCCTGCAGCTTTCCCTCTCGGCGCTTCTCTGTTCGCTTCGGGTTCGGTTCGCTTCACTTTGGGGGAGATTTGTTTTCCCTGAGGCGGGTATCTGAGCATCTGGGGGGGGGCGCGATGGAATGGTTCTTTAATAGATATCATCTAAGGTACTTACAGTTTGTCTTTTGGCGACGCCTTTGTGGTAGGAATGGAACTTCCCTCGAAGTAATCGGGGCACCTGGCACTCCTTCGCATGCTTTCTCCCCAAAATGCGGAGCGCCCGGGGAGTAGGGAGGCGGGGCAGGGCGGGCTGCTCGGGAGCGTCGGCAGGGGAATGACTCCTTTCCTTCTCCAGAGATTGACCGGGGCTGGGCCGGAGGGCTGGGGGGCGCGAGGTGGGTATTGGGGGTCGGCGGTTTCGCGCCCCCAAAGAGCTTTTACTGGTTTGGAATAAAAAAGCAAGTAAGCAATGAGGATTGTCTGATTAAAGTGCGTGTTGGAAGCGTTTAATTGTGGGAAGCTGAAGGGCGCCTTTCCTTGGCCAGGCACCTGTCTAGGACAAGTTTTCTTTGCTGGGATTTTGGAGATCCGGACTTTGCAAACTGTCGGACTCGAAAGATCCCTTGGGAGGGGAATGGGGGTCATCAGTTGCTTTCTGTAGATTTTACCGGGTCCTGTTCAGTCTTTGGATCATTTCAGCCTTTGCATGAGCGGTTAGTTAGAGTGTATTACACCCTTCCCCCCAGTCCCGGTCCGTTGCTCGACTTCCCCCTTCCCAGATTCCTCGAGCTCCACCGTTGCACCTCCTCTCCTTGACTCCCCTACTGCTGGGACTCGCAGCCCCAGTGTTCCGTCCTCCCCCCACCCCGCCCCGGACCTATAGATACAGTGTTCAGTTGGACCATTGGTTTGGGATCCCGCGGGCTCAGGGCTCGATTCGACCATTGGGCTTCCCTGGGACCCGGTAGTATTGCGTCGCCCTCCTCCCCCCGCCCCCTACCCCTTCCCTTTCTCTAAAGCTCTTGCCGTTCGTTGTCTTGGAGGTGGAAGGTAGAGGAGAATGGGGGCTTCTAGCAGTCACGTGTGGGCCTGCGGTTTAAAACAAAAACATTGGCTAATGATCCCATTTTTTACAATAAGAAAAAAATTTCGAACTTTGATCTGACAATTATATGTAACATCTAATCAGTATCATATTTAAATGTTAGTCCTCCCCTCTCCGTCCCCCCCCCAAAAAAAAAAGCCCATTTCACTCCAACCCCCGCACATTCAGCCGGTTTGTAATGACCTGGGCACCGCCACGGCCGCAGTTTCCACTAATTGGCAGCTTTCGCAAAAGAGAAACCAAACTGTGACTGAACGTAATAGCTGAATGTCACTGTCCTGGAAGCGGCCCTTTCTTTGGCTGGGGAACAATGGGGCAGTTTACCCTCGAGCAGCTCAGGGTGTATTTTTCTAATAGATAAATACAAGCCTTGGTTTCCCAAGGTTGTTAATCTGCCATTTTTATGGACACACTTTGCAAAGTGTGGTGTGAGAATATGCAGAGTATAAAATTGTGAAGAATGTCGTTTATAGGAGACCAGTAGAGAGTCTATTGCTTACCAAGAGAGTTTGATTACACAGAGGTGCAAATAATTTGTAGTTTTCTATTAATTCTATGTGGGAAACTAATGATTTTATTGTAGTATGAAGGATGGGGCGCTGGAGGGAATAAGGAGGCTAATCACAGAAATAGGGCCGCCTTTCCCAGACTCTAATTTCCCTGGCAACTCTTTCTCCCAAGTCGTTAGAAGGAAAATGAGGAGTATTTATTGAAAGTGACCGTATAGTTCAAAGAAACTCAGTAAAAACTATTTTTGGAATTATTTTGACCTGCATGAAATTTGAAATAAAGATTTCGCCCATCCCTTACTATGGTAATGGAAGGTCTTATGTTTTCCACTAAGACGTGTGTCTATAACTTATTTGAGTTCCTTTGTCCTGGATTTCTTCTGTGTGGATAAACAGCATCATGCCTTAAATCCCATTTTGAACAGTATATTATCCAATATTGGGAAAAGAAGCCACTTAGAGGGTGAGTTTGGCCATGGTAACCCCTCTTCTTGGCCAGAGGCCAGAACTTGATGCATTTAATACCACCTGAAACAAATGGGACTTTTTCTGGTTCACAGGATATACACATATCCATTATATATATACACACAGATACATATATACATACATACATACCAGGAGGCATTCTCCATTTTGTATTTGTGAATTTTATGGTTTAGGCAGATTTCACAATATAATTAGAAGGATTTTAATTATAATTTAGTTTTCCTAGAATTAAAATGTAAACTTATAGGTTGATCTGAAGCCACAAGAATTGAGATTATGGTAAATTTGTTTGATTTTTGTTGGTAAGGTCATAGAATTTAGAAAAAAACGGGCCATAGAAATCAGTTGTGCTTAGCATGGGGGTGGGACCTTTTTTTTTTTTGAATATTTTGACAATTGAATTTCACTGTAATTAGTTTCCTTTGTGATTCCATGTACTTTATTTTATTCATTAAAACGTCTGATTCTGAGAAGAGCTCCCTCACACGAAACTGTCTCACCCTAAGAGAAAAGGTCTCTCACCCTAAGAGAAAAGGTCTCTCACCCTGAGCTTGGTCTAGTCTGAATGGAGCTTCCTCATTTGACATTTGATGCGTCCTGAAGGTGCATCCCGCCCTCCTACCTCCCAGGAAGAGCATGCTCACCTGAGCTTAGACAGCTAAGTCCCCACTAAGGTGCAGAGGCCAGATTGGAGTTCAGGCCTTCAGGCTTATCCAATTGAACTGCCTCTCCATTTGGATGATTGCTAAAAAGAAATGCTCCAACATTTTTTGTCATTGTTGTTCTTAAATCTTTTGGCCAAACCCAAAGTTTCCTTACCCTTTGAGTTAATCTGACGTTTGCCCAAGGTCAAACTTCCTGATCTGAGGTCTGGACACAGAAGCTAAAAGAGATTTTAAAAACAGGGAAAAATTTCTATTTTAGAGAAAACCAATCTTAAAACGTAACAATTTCCCAAATGAATAAAGTTCTTAGCAGTTAGGAGGTTTTATAAAATAAACTACTTTTTAAAAAATCAAATTGACTATTCATTTGAACTTTTTTGAGGTTTATAATAATGTGTGATGTTTTTCTGCATTTTTGAAATGTTTATTAGCTTGAAACTTCAAGGTTTATCTTAAATTTATTTTCCCAAAACAGTGCTTTATTGCAGAATTCTGAGTGTTTTTCCTTATGCATGGAGGCATGACTTGGACTTTAGAAATTTCCTTAGGGGCCTTAAAAAATACTGTAATTTGGCTGATTTTATTTGGGGAAGGGGGAAGTGTTGGTATTTTAGTTTTGTTGGTGGGAGGAGCTCCTGGTGTGGAAGCTGCTTCTTCTGATCAAGTTCTACAACTCACTTTTGTTCTCAGAGAGCCTTCTGGGGCCCTGAACAGCAAGTATGTGTAAGAGGCAGAACTTGAATCCAGTTCTTCCTGATGCCAACGGCTTTGGCACCATGCCACCCGGTTTCCTCTTACTGTTAATTGCCTGAGACTCTCTTTCCCTGGTAAAAGCTGAGGTGGCATTCTGTTCGTTGGTTAAATGATTAGAGCTGCACCCGGACCCTCATGGCTTTTGCCTTTTCTACAAATCACATTCGGATTGTGGGTCGATATTATGGGAAACTTGACGACGTTTAAAGAAGGGGGAAACAATCTTTTTATTTATTCAGATCTGAGAAGACTGAAGCTGCATCTTCTAGAGAAGGGAATTCTCTGGACACCACATCATCAGCCCCAGGGCAGCTTGGGGTGTTGGGAAGAGTCAGAGATTCCATTTCCCTAACCTTTCTTCCAGGTGCCCTGTGAGACCCTCTGGATTTACAGGCAAAAGTGAACCATCCCATTTTCTCAAGGAATTGTTCTGGGGGCAGAGATTGAAGTATACAGAGAAGTCAATGAACTGTGATGGTTTGGGGGAGGGGAACGTTAAAAACCGGCCTTTGTATAGGAGGCGAGATCTGGATTGATCCTTGAGGGGAACCCAAGATCCCAAGAAGCAAAAGAGAAGAGGGAGAAATAGCCTGAAGGCCAACATATCAATATCAATATATCAGGCTAGCATATAATCAAATAGAAATTTCCAACCTTGAGGGCAGAGAAATTTTCATCTTTTTAAAAAATTTTATTAATTTATTTTGATGTATCAGTAATCATTTCCATATGCTTTTGAGTTTAAAATTTTTCTCCCCCTTCCTCCCTACCACCCTCCCCAAGACGGCGCACAGTCTGATAAAGGCTATACATTTACATTCCTATTAAATATATTTTCATTAGTGGTGTTGTAAGTAAAAATTAAAACCAATAGGAGGAACCATCAGAAAGAGGAAACAAAAACTCAACAGAAGAGAAAAAAATAGCAATTCAACTTCCATAGTTCTTTCTTTGGATGTGGACAGCATTTTCTGTCACGAGGCCTATGGAGATGTTTTAGATCTTTGTAATGCTGAGAAGGGTTCAGTTTAACAATATTAGTCATCGTATAACATGGCTGTTATTGTGTACAAAGTCCTCTTGGTTCTGCTCACTTCACCATCAGACCATATAAGTCTTTCCAGGTTTTTCTGAAGTCAGCCTGTTCATCATTTCTTATAGCACAATAGTATTCCATTACATTCATATACCACAACTTGCTTAGCCATTCCCCAATGGATGGGCATCCTCTCAATTTCCAATTCTTTGCCACCACAAAAAGATCTGCTATGAATATTTTTGTACATGTGGGTCCTTTTCCCATTTGTTTGATCTCTTTGGGATATAGCCCTAGAAGTGCTATTGCTGGATCAAAGGGTATGCACGTTTTTATAGCCCTTTGGGCATAGCTCCAAATTGTTCTCCAAAATGGTTGAATCAAGAAATTTTCATCTTTGAAGGATGCTTGTTGAATGAACATAGTGTCTGAGGGGAAAGAACGTGAAATAAATCCAGATGTCCAAGTAGAGATGCCTGGCAGTTGGACAGTCATGAAGGGGCGGGGACAATAAAAGCTTGGGAGAGATAAGAGGACTGAGTCTTTTAGTCATCTCAACAAAGATGATTAAGCCTGATAACATCATCCAGAGTGTAGGGATAAGAGAAGATGCCCATCTTAGGGGCTGACATGGGGTGATGATGCAGAAAAGAGCCTGAGAAAGAACAGGCACATAGATGGGAGCAAACCAGATTAGGAATGGTGTCAGGAAAACCTTGGGGGGAGAGAGAAGTCTGGAGGAGATGTTCTGCAGTGAAAAGCTGCCAAGAGGTTAAGAAGGGTGAGGAGCAAGAAGAGGCCATTGGCTAGACCACTGAAGAGATCCTTGGCCATCAGTGTGCTCAGCTATGCTGGTTGTTGGCCAGCAGGCACAGTCACAGGATTGTAGCCAAGCCTTTTGAGCCAGGTAGATGCTGCCAGAGCTGATGTGAAGAGAACTTTGGTGGGAGATCCAGTGAAATGGTAAAATGTAGGTAGTGTAGAGTGAGCCAGAGGACCCAGCTGAACTCTTGGCTCTGAGTTTTACTGCCCGAATGACTGTGGCAAGCCACTTGTCCATCCTGGCCCTCAGTTTCCTCCTCTGTGCAATGAGTAGGTTGGATGAGATGACCTTGAGAGATCTTTTTCAGCTTTAAAGCTCAGGTCCTGTGAAGCTTCAGATGGAGTAACTGAGGTATGGCGAGGTTAGGTTTTGCCTGAGGCCTCATGGCTAGTCAGTTTGTGCCTGGGCGTCCTCAGGGAGCACACCTGTGGTATATTGGAAATAACTTTCAATGAGATAGTCTAAGGCTTCCCCAATCAGGAAAATGCTGGAGCACACCCATTTCTAATCCCATTTTCCAGATGTGGAATTGTAACCTCTGCCCTTCCTTTGTCTGTCCTAGCAGCCTGGGGATGATTAGCGAAAGCTGCAGTGCTTTCTGACAGTCTCAGATGGCATTTGAGGATGCTTACTTTGCTTGCCCAGGATCACACAGTAAGTGTCAAGTATCTGGTCTGAGGTCCGATTTGAACTCAGGTCCTCCTGACTCCAGGGCCGGTGCTCTATCCACTGCGCCACCTAGCTGCCCCAATTCCCTCCCTTTTTGTTGTTGGCGGTTCTTGTGCTATAGGGGATGAGTGTGCTTTTGTTTGTATGAAAAGCATTCCTTTCCTTTTGGGCCTATTAGGAGAATGGGCTGTTTCATGTTTTCAAACATACAGATTACCAAGTTGTTTGCCCGATTCTCCTGTTCAACTCTTGAATGTTTGCTCTTTATAATTTCATGGTCCAAACCCCCTGTCTTTGCCCTTGCCAACTAGCAGAAGCTGGGGCAGCAGGTGGGGAGTACGTGTGCAGCATCCAGGCCTGAGAGTGGGCAGAGGTTCTTCCTTGAAGCTACTCGACGTTGGCTTTTCTGCCGTGGTAGGGGCAGTTCCCTTCAAGGCCTTGTTCCTGTGCCATCCTCTTAGTTGTCAGGCATTGCCCCTCATCATCCTCGTAGAATTGTGGCCTCTGCGCTGACCTGGGTGCAGGAGAGTTGTGTCTCCCCTCCCCTCCCCTTCCAGCATTGGGAGAGCTGGGCTCAGGATTTGCTGATGTGCTGCTTTTCCCTACTGCCCTCATTCTTCTCCATGATGCCTTGCATCAGTGGAGTGCTTTCAAATACATACATTTCAAAGCATTTTCATAGCTATTCTTACTTGCCCTTTACAGGGATTGGGTCTGGTAGTTATTATCCTTATAATACCAATGAGGGAGTTGAGGCAAAGAGAGGTTGTACCATGCCCAAGGGTACCCACACCCTAAGCCAGAGGTGAGAACAGGCCTTTTACCTGCCTTTCCACTCTGTCCCAAGCTAGCAATGCCCTCAGGATGTTAATTTCCAGCCATTGGTGGATTGATGAGCGTGATAGAGCTGTTACTTCTGCTTCTTCCCTGGGGTATAGGCTCTTAATGGTCCATACCAGTGAGGTTGGGAGAGCTTCTCCAGGGCATGCATGTTTGTGTCTCCCACAGGCCCTTCATGTAGTGAGTGCTGGCCTATTTATTGATCAGTGGATCTGTACAAGGACCCTGTGTGATAAGGAGGGTTGGAATGAGGAAGCAGACACAGAAATGATGCTATTCCTCCTCCTCCCCGTAGTAGTAGTAGTAGTAGTAGCAGCAGCAGCAGCAGCAGTAGTAGCAGCAGTAGCAGTACTACTACTACTACTTAGTACTACTACTGCTGATGCTGCTAACTACTACTACTAGCTTGTATTTCTGTAGCCCTCTAAGGTTTGCAAAGCACTTGCTCCATGTTATCTCATTTGAGCCTTGCGCTAGTCCTGTGAGGTAAATGCCATCTTTATCTCCATTTAGGAAATTGAAGGTCAGAGAGCTTGTGACTTGCCAGGGTCCTCCAGGTAGGAAGTATCTGAGGCAGGATTTGAAATCGGATCTTCCCGAGTTTGCCATGGTGCCATGTGGCTGCGTCGATGAGAGCTGGTGACAGGCCAGATCCCTGTCCTCATGTCCATTCAGTTGTTGAGTCGGTCCGGTTGTGCCCGGTGGCTCTTCATCACCCCATTTGGGGTTTCCTTGGCAGAAATCCTAGAGTGGTTCGCCATGTCCTTCTCCTGCTCATTTTACAGATGAGGAAACTGAGGCCAGCAAGGTGAAGTGACTTGCCCAGGGTCACACAGGAAGTGTCTGAGGCTGGATTTGACAGTCCTCCTGACCCCAGGGCTGTTGTTTTAGCCACTGTGCCACTTGGCATCATTGACTTGGAGCTCAAAGGGACCCTAGAACTCACCCAGGTCTATGCCCCCAATTTACAGGGGAGAAAACTGAGGCCCTGAGAGACTAAGAGGAAGCTGGCAAAATTGCCAGAGTCGTGATGAACTTGGAGGTAGGATGACTGAAGTCAGATCCTAGCAGTGTGGCCCTGGGCAATTAAGTCACTTAGCCGCTCTCAGCTTCAGTTTCCTCCTCTGTAAAATGGAGATACTCATAGAACCTACCTCCCAGAGTTTTTGTGAGGACCAAAGAGGTAATATATATGTAAAGTGCTTTGTAAATCTTCAAATGGCTCATAAACGCCAGCCAGGCTCATTGCCGGATGTTCCAGTGGTACTAAGTGGCTGGGCTGACTTTCAAACTCAGCTCCCCTTCCTAACTCCCAGTCTGTCATTCTGGCTGAGGCCTGCAGTGTGAACTCCATGCTTTGGAATGGTGATCTTCTCTCTGACGGTAACCTCCTGTTCTGTTACCTCTCATGTGGTTTCTTTCCTAGATCTCTTCTCCATCTTGCTCTTCTGATGAATCCCTCACCTCTTCCCTGTCTCCACTTTGCTCCCTAGGACCTTGCTGGGGGTCCTACCAGGGGGCAAGGTGTTGGAGAATTAATTTGAGGACTGAGGGAATGATGGGGCTTTGCCATCCTCACTTCTTGCCATTAGCAGCATTTCCTGACCTCCCAACACTTTGAGCTCTCTAAGGGCCTGAGGGGAAGAGAGGGAAGGAAGTGGCCTGAGCTTCATTTTCCCTTCTGCTCATGTCGTGGGGGGTGGGGCTGCAGAATCCACTCAGTAGAGCTTGAAGCACTATTGGCACCGTGGGGTTCTTGTTCAAGCATCCCGGAGGGCCTAGTGCACCAGTGTGTGCCAATGAGTATGGGCAAGCTGGGCACCACAGTGCTGTGAGGCAGCAGGGGGGCCCGGTCATTGTCTGCTCTCTAAGCTTGGCACTTCTAGTGCAAAGTGGCAACTGGTTGGCTTTTTCTTTCTAGGTATGTATCCTGCTACTCCAAAGAGATTGAAAATTCTTTGGTATTTGTTTATGTCATCAGTGCCTTACCTAGTTGTTGGTATACAGTAGGGGCCTCATAAATGTCAGAGCATGCTGGCTGACCTCTCCTTCCCCTAGGACCTGACTTAGCACTTGATTTTTTTTTGTCTGTCTCTATAATTATATAGATTGGTCATGTTGGACCATGTACCATGATCACCTGCCTGTCTGTCGTATCCCTCTATGAGAATGTCCAGGCATATGAGCAACAGACCCTATGTCTCCTGCTCCTCTCCCCTTCCTCCCCTCCTCCTCCCCTTCCCTGTTAGAGGTCATCTTATTTTAAACACAAGGAAACAGGTGCAGAGTGGATAAGTGACTTGCCCATAGTGTCATGGCTAATTAATGGTATAACTGAGATGTGAAGCCAGGCCTTCTACTTCCCAATCCAGTGTTTCTTCTGGGGCCTCTTCCTGTATGAAGGTATGTTCTCTTAACTAAGCCCCCTCAGCATGCCCAGAAAGTTCCCCTAATGCCCTGTAGGGTGAGGGGAATGAAACTGCTGCCTTCTTTTGGACCCTGGGTACACGCTCATCTGCCTGAAAAGTATGTTTCATCCAGTTCTGTCCAAAGAGCTACTGTACAGAGCTCTGCCTAGAAGCAGTAGTAGGAAGGAAGTGTGCCCTTTAGAAAAGGCATCTTCGTCATTGAATTGAATCTCAAAATGTGTTCATTAACCAGAAGACTGGGACTCTTGCCTGCTGGGGAGAGGGAGCAAGCCTGAAGACCTCACTTGCCTGGTCTCCTGCTGCCTGGCACTCTGATGGCTTCACCCCCTTGAATGGGGGTTTGCGTTGGTTCATAATCACCTGGGGTTCCCATACGCTCGGCGTCAAATTGCAGTTTTGAGCTTTTCGAGCCATTGGGAAAAAATGTCATTATTGGTTGCTGGCTTAACAAATGATATCCTTTCCAACTGACAGAGGAAAAGTGGTTAAAAACCATGTGATTTGTGGTGAATGAGATACTTCTGGAGAGGGTGAGTTGAGTTTCAAAAGTAGCCAAGGGGGTTTTGAAGGGAGGTAGGCTCACCTGCTGGAGGATGGGAAGGGGATGAGGTGGAGAGAGCCCAGGGGAAGGAGGAGATGGGGTGGGGGGAACACCAGATTTCCACATTGATTTTTAATGTCAAAGGGCCCTGTCAGAACCATTTCCCAAGGCTTGGCATTGTTTTGGGCTGCTACTGACAGTATCTCACAAGGACATGGATAGAAAGGATGTCCAAGGGGCTGTCAGAGAATTCTTTGTGTGGGCCATCTTGAGGCTACAAAAAGAGATGGGATGGTGGGTGAAATGTGTAGCTTCCTAAATTGATTTTTCAAGAGGGAGGAAGATTTAGAAAGAGAGTGTCATTTTTTTTTTTTTAGGCAATTGGGGTTACGTGACTTGCCCAGAGTCACACAGCTAGTAAGTGTTATGTATCTGAGGTCGGATTTAACTTCAGTTCTTCCTGACTCCACAGTTGGTGCTCTATCCACTGCCCTACCTAGCTGCCCCTGAGAATGTCACTTTGAATCCCCCAACCCCCTAATTTGCTCGGTCTCTGATGACTGTAGCAGCACTGCATGGCGGAACTCTGGCCTGAGAGCCAAGGAAGACTTGGATTTGGATTCTGTGTTGGAATCCTTCTAGCTGTATGACCGTGAGCAAGTCCTTTGGCCCAGTCAGTGACTTGGCACAGTGCCTATCCTAGCGTAGGCACTCAATAAATCTTTGTGCTTTGGCTTGATAAAGGCCCATTTTCCTCCTCTGCCAAATGGGGGGATAATAAACCTGGTAATACCTACCTTACAGGATGGCTGTGAGGTTTAAATGAAGTTTCCCCTTTGGAAACTTGGAAGTGTCATGGATATCAGTTATTATTATTACTATTACTCTTGGCTGTAGCTCTGGGGCTGAATATGCTGAACTATCTCTGGCCCTTACCACCTTGTTGCCTACCCAACCCCTTAAGTTGTCATCTCCATTTGAACCAGAAGGGTGAGGGGTCACTGTGCTATAGGCCTTCCTACGCTTAGCTTAAAAAGCATTCGTTTCTGAGCATGAATTCCTTAAGTGGTTGGCTAGCTGCTGAGGAGTCATGGTCCCCGTGGTTCATCTGGGAAGGGGAAAGGGAGAATCTTTTGGCTACCTAGGAGAAAGGCAATTGGATTGAAGTCACAGAGACTGATGGTTGTTGGGCCTTAAATATGATGCCTTTTGGGTGTATTCATCTTCCCTCTGAAGGTCAAGGGGCCTCAATTCCAAGAGGGAATGCAGTCCTGTACTTTGTCACTTGCAATTACACGTAGCCATCACCACTCGGGGGAATTGAGGCACAGAAATGCCCATTCCAAATGGACTTTCTTGTGCCTGTATTCGTACTATAGATGCAAGTCCCAAAGACTCTAGTTCTAGAGGTTAGCGTGGTGTGCAGTGACCAGGGCTAGGGTGGGGGGGAAGGGAGGTTTTCTTGGAACAAAGGCTTGGGCCAACTGGGTCTAAATGCTTGTTTCAGGCCTAGAACTGCCGCTGTAAGGCAAAGCATGGTTACCCACAGGAGTGGGGCAGGCTGAAAGTGCCAATAGAAACAACCATTTAAGTCAGCTTATTATCAGTTACTTCATAATATGCGGGCACTGGGGGTATGCCCCTGACGCGATGCAGTTGGCTGAGTTTAGGGCACCTTGCGTGCTGTCCCACAGATATTCCCTTGGTTGCTTCCTTGGGCTGAGAGACCTTAGGGGAGATGGAATGACCATTGGTATGATTAAGTATGGTATTTCTTTTGTGACCTGTGTTTAACCAAGCATATATCTTCACAAGATTAGAATCAGTGCCATAGGGAGTCTCATCTTTTTCATTATTTCATAGCTTAAGGGCTGGAAGAGACATCAGAAGTTGTCTAATCCAATCCTCATATTTAACATGTGTACATATTTTACAGAACTGGGGCCCAAAGAGGTTACTTGGCTTGTCCAAGGTCACATCATTAGTAAATAAAGCTGAGATTTGAACTCAGCTCATCTAACCGCAAAACTAGTGTTTTCTCCATTGCACCACACTGCCTAGCCCTTGTCTCATTTGTTGTAAACATCCTTCCTTCTGTTGGAAATCCCTGCCACAAGTGTTCTTTCACACCATTGACTGGCAATGAAACCTGCCTTTTCCCCTTGATATGACTTTGTCCCCTGAACCCCTTTGCAGTGGAGACCATAGGCTGGGGGCTCTTAGCCTAATGTTCATGAATTAGTTTTTTGGGGCTTTTTACTCTTTTGCTAACTACATTTCAGTTATAGTTGGTTTCCTTTTGTAATCCTCTGTATCTTATGCCTTTAAAACCAGAGTTCTGAGAACGGTCCATAGGGTTCACCCACCTGCCTGCCAGAGAGCTCCATAACACGAGTATGGTGGCAACGCTTCTGTCTATGCCACTGCCCAGTAGGAAGAGTAATTTTCTTTCTAGCAATCTCTGATGACATCACTCACCATCTCCGAAACCTTCAACAGCTCTCTGTTATCCACCAAAGGAAGTACCAGGTCATTGGCTTGGTGGTTGAGATCACCTGTCACATTTTCAGCCGAGCTCTTTGGTGTTTTCCTGCAGCACCCCCCCCTCCCCATTTGTCTAGCTGACACTCTAGCCAACTGGACTGACTACTTATCATTCCCTGACTGTGTCCTGTGCATGCTTTCCCACTTCTGGCCCTTTGCCCACCTTTGTTCTCAGGCCTAGAACTCAGCTCAGGTACACTTGCTTCCACCCCTTGATACTTTCCTGGCATAGCACCTTGAGTGTAATAGGCATGGAATGAACACCTGCCTGGGTGAATGAGGAAACAGATATGCAGGTGCTTTGCCAAGTGTATGGCTCTGTCTTGATGGCAATAGTTGGCGTGATTTCTACATCTTACATATCTGGGCCAGGCTGCCTCCTGGCAGTACTCAAGCAAGCTTTCAAGCACAGGAAGCGTCCAAGAGATGCACTCAATGGTTGACTTTTTAGACAGTTGATTGTAAGGATGCCCAGACTCCAGAGATAACTAGAGTTCCCTGTCCCCAGGAGATAAATATACATGGTTACATAGTCGTACTTCCTGGAAGAAATTCCTGGTTTGATTTTGGGTAAAGACAACTTGTGAAAACTTGAGAAAGGGAAGGGCTGAAGGAGGGGTGAGGAGAAGCATAACATCGTGTCCAGAGCACTCCACTTGGAGCCAGAGGACATTTCTGCAAATGCTTACTTTCCTGTACATTGCTGGGTAAGTCACTTCCTCTTACTGGCTTCAGTTTCTTCATCTGTGAAATGGGGGTTGGACTCAATAGAGAGGGAAACTTTAAGAGGACTTGGAGCCCATCCATTCTAGGGTCTCTGTTGTGCCAAGTCTTTGACCCTCTTATCTTGTTCCTGATTGTGAGTGTGTGCATGTTCATTCATGTGCACCTGTAATGCAACAAACCCTTGGTCACTATTCCCCCTTGACTTATCCAAAAGACCCAGATCTTTTCCTGTCCCAGGAGGAAGCCTAAAACTTTCTCGAAAATGAGGGAGTTCCAAACAAATGTATCCACCTGTGGCCATCCATCCATCGAGGCTTTGAGGAAAGCTCTGAGGGAGAGCTGAGCTGGTGAGCTCCTCAGGCCTGGCCTCCTGCCTCTTGCTGGGCCTGCTGGCCCACTGGACTGCTGCAAACTGCCTATCCCCAGAGGCCTGGTGAGCTAGAGCTGCAAGATCCAGTAGGAGTAAGGGTCAGCATCATCTTTCAACCTGAAAAGGAATCAGGACATGTTTCTAAAATGAATTGTGAGCGAAAGATACATACCTAGAGTATATACCCAGAGTTCATTAGTGCAGGTACAATGGAAAGATTTTTTTCTTCATGGAGCACTTTTCTTCTGAAGCCTAGTTCATCAGATTATCTCATTTGCCCACATCACATTCTTTTTAAATTAATAGGGGCAGATATTACTGGTGTTAGTACCCTGATATTACAGCTGGAGGACCATTCTCTGCACCATGAAGGTAAATGGCTGGTTGATGGGCAGACCACCTGAGGTGAAGCTCTGATCAGATCCCCTCCCACCCCAGCCCATTTTGAGGCCAGAGCTTGACTGTAGTTCAGGTCCAAGGTCCTTGGATACTCTCTCCCCTTCAGTTAATGTTACTGATAGGAAACTGAAACCTCCGACAGAAATGGGAATAATGCCTTTGCCCACCTGCTTGGGACCTTTATTATAAAGTATATAAGAATGGATTGATAAATATGTGTGCTCTATTAAAATGCATCCTGTTTTCTACTTAGAAAACAAGGCAGTGCTGACTGTTTAATGGAGAAACTAGCTAGTTATACTATACTATACAAGGAAATATGTTGCATCAAAGTACATCAGAGAACCTTGATCGTGTTAAATGTGGGCCTTTTTGAAATGAGTTAACAGGCACTGGTTGCCTGTTGTGTGCCTCAGAGCACTGTGCTTGGCACTGGGGGGAGGGGAGGCACTGGGGGGAGATATTTAAGAGCTCCGTGCCCTGTGGTCAAGGAGTTGGCAATCCACTTAGGAAAGACAAAGTACAGGAGAGAACTTCAGGGTGCCTGTGTCAGAAAACAGATTCTTGAGGGCTGTAAGATAGAGCACTGATTAGAATGGAGTGGGAGTAAATCTGGGGAGGCTTCCTGGGCAAGGCAACTTGGCTGGTATTTTTTTAAAATGTTATTTCCCTATAGCCCTCCTTTGGGCAGTGTGGTACAGTGGATTCAAAGGCACTTGATTTGAATCTTGCCTCTTCCAGTACTTTTAAGTGGCCAAGTCACTTCAGCTCTCTGGGCCTCAGGTCCTCATCTGTAAAACGTTCACTTTGGATGATAGAGCATCCGATTTCCCTTTTGGCTCTAAATGTATGATCCTGCAAGTCCTAAGTACGGTTAAGCCAAGTAGATGGAGCTGTTTGACGATGACGTCTGCCTCATTTCATGCCTACAAGGGCCAGGGGTTGTGTTCCATTGTTCCCTATAGTCAAGATTGGTCATTACTTTGTTCTGAGGTTAGCTATCTTTTTATATGGGAATTTCCCTTTCTGTTTCTGTGCTCGCTGTCAGTATTTTCTGGATTCTGCTGATTTCATAGTTTCTCTGAGTTTTTCATCTTTGTCATTTCCTGGAGGTCAGTAACTTTCCATCCCATTCACGCATTTTGTTTAGTCTTTCCTTACTTGATGGGCACCCATTTTGTGCTGCTGAGAGCTGATTGTACCCATTGATCACTGATCCATGGGGAACAGTTGTGGGGCTTATAGATTTGTATTGGTTCCCTGGAGATCTTGCCTCTGGGAGCTTCATCGGAGATCTTGCCTCTGGGAGCTTCATCAGAGCTCTTGAATGTGAAGAGATTTTGCCCCAATCAGCAATTTCTCTCCTCCCTCTTGTTGCATCGATTGGGTTGTACAAAAGCTTGGTAGCTTTTTGTCCAGCATCTGTGACTTTATCAGTGTAAGGAACTCTCTCTCCCAGCATGGTACCAGCACTTTGCTCCTACTCATACCCATTTTCTTTCTTGACGCCTTCTGTCAGCTGTCAGGTCACTCACCTGGGTTCTGGGTCACTCAGCCCTTGCAGGTTCTTACAGTCTATTTTCCTGATGCTTTGGATGGCCACTTCTTCAATTTCCTTTTGATCAGTGAGTGTAGTCTTTCACATTGTGGTGAAGAGGAAAGATGGAGGTTCAAACCCATCTTCTGCCTAGCTCCGTGACCTTGGGCAAATCATTTCACTCGGGGATAATTAGAACATCTCTAGCTACCAAGGTAGTTGGGAGGATTCAGCGGAATGGGATCATGGCCATGAGACCCACTGAATCTGAATGGCAGCGGGGACACAGATACCTACTACTGTCAAAAGGTAATCACAACTTCATGAAACCTATGAGAGAACTAGGTTTATTATAAGAGGAATGGACATGCATATAGAACTCAAACAGTTCACAATCCATACAGAAGTTTGCATATTTATAACAGTAGGACAAAGGAAGAAAGGCAAGTTCAGGAGATCCCTTACCATTCCTTCATATTATCCACAGTGCTTTTGTGACAAGGCTTTCAGCTTTGGGTGCTTCAGATGAAGGCTTTGAATGATTTCTCTTCCCCCTCACCCCCCAAAGCCCTCCCAACTCGCCACTAGATGTCTTCCTATGGATGCTCTTGGCTCAACCAAAAGTAGTCGGGGGAAGGGGGAGCCAGGTGGAAGTCAGACAGCTGTTGGTAGTAAGAGTTAGAAAAGTGGGGGTTGGGTTCTTTGTTTATTTTTCTCCTTTGCAGAATCTGTGAGACTTGGGTGCCTTAGAATGGGGGTGTATGTGTGTGTGTGTGTGTGTGTGTGTGTGTGTGTGTATGTGTATGTGTATATATTTATGAATCACAGCTACAAAGTCGGTTTTTCTTTGGGGGTGGGTGGGGAGAAGGAGGAGGAGGATAGGCTTCATATAAAATGTTTTGTTTTTTAATTAAGGCATATGATTTTTAGAATCACAGATTCAATGTTCCAGCTCTTAATAAGTATATTCTGGAAAAATGGAAATTTCAAAGGGTAGGGACAAGTAGGAACGAGTTGTAGAATGCTGCAGAAGCTGATCCCCTTCCTCTGAGATTCTTGCTTTTTTATTTTTAAAGAAACCTTGACTTTCCTTTTCCTTGTGCAGTAGAAAGAGTCCCGATTTTGCAGTCCTGCAAACCCTGGTCCTGATGTGGGACACCCAGGAGGCCTTGGACAAGGCTGGACTTCTGGGTAATTGGACATAAATTACGGGAGTTAGGCTCAGGGGCCTCCAAAGGCTTTTTCAGCTCTAAATCTGTGATCTTGTGACCTTGGGCCACTGAGAAGTCAAGTGACTAGTCCAGGGTCACAAAACCACAGGCAGGTCACAGGCAGAACGTGAGTCTAGGCTGTCCTGAATCTGAGGCCTATAGTCCATTCCCTCTGCCACATTGCCTCTAAATGGGTCACCATCTTGTGAGAAGACTTTCTTAGAGATAGCAAGTTACCCATTGCCTTTCTGATGACTTTTCTACCTAGGGGAGTTAGCCATCCTCTCTCTGAGGGAAAGAAGCCCTTTGGTTCTTGATTAGAATTATAAGCAATCAAACATAGCAGCGTGATTTTTTTTAGGCTCAAGAAGGATAACTTTTAATTGTGTTTTTGGAAAATAATCTCTGGCCCTGACCAGTTATTATATAGAAAGAGAGCATGGAATAGTGGAGGTAGCCAGCCTCAGAATTAGGAAGACCTTGCCCCTGCCATGTACTGGCTGGGCTACCTTTGGCAAGTTACTTGGACTTCTCAGTGACCCAGACATCTCTAAGATTCTCAAGATACCAGATGGGTTACTGATTTGTATTGGTGTAAAGAGTTTCCATACTGGGAATTCCCTACTCCAATGTCTTAAAAAAATTCCAGCTTCCCCCAGATATCCAGAATATTTATAGTTGCATTGTTATTAAGCAGAGTTCCTGTAAAATGAGTGGTTTTGATCTATTGTGACTTTTCAAAAACTTTTGGATTTTGAAATTTTCCAATGGACTTTCTCGAATTTGCTAGTCTGATACCATGCTTTGCTAGAGTTCCCTCCACAAACAGAACTTATTCCAGTCCAAGGTGAGCTCTAGTAACTGACTCTGACCCCAAGTCTATTCAAACAATAGCCTCTTGTTTTGGCTTTTGGCACTGATGGCTGAGGTCTAGCAATGGGCACATCTTTGTAGGTAGGAGGGTAGGGCATTATCACCAGGGACATTTCCAGTAGGGAACTACTAATGTCAGCAGTAACCGTGGAGTTTGAAAAAGATCATTCTGGACTTGGAATCTGTGATCTGCTATAGGATTAATTTTTCACTATTTTTTGGTAAGTAACTCAGCTTTGGGCAAGGGGGCAGTCAATGCTTGTACTGTAACTTCAGGATTAACCTTTGGGAGAAACCCCTTAACAAGCATTTATTAAGCACCTGCTATGTATCAGGCACTGTGCTAAATGCTGGGGATTTGAAACAGAGGCAAAAGATAGTCCCTGCCCTCAAGGAGTTTACAATCTAATGGAAGAGACAACAAGCAAACCAGTGTGTACAAATGGGCGCCATACAGGATAAACAGGAAATAATTGAGAGAAGTTAGCAGGGCTTGGGAAAGGCTTCCTGTAGACATGGAGTTTTAGTTGGGACTTAAAGGAAGCCAGTAGGTGGAGATGAGGAGGAAGAGTGTTCCAGAAATAGGGGACAGCCAGAGAAAATGCTAGCAGTCAAGAGATGAGTGTCTTGTTCACGGAATGCCCAGGAGGCCAACGTCGTGGGATCAAAGAGGGAGGAAAGGTAGGAGGGGCCAGCTTGTGAGGGGCTTGGATTTCATATTTGATCCTGGAGTTGATAGGGAGCCACTGGAGTTTGAGTAGGGGTGGGGGTGACATGATTGGACCTGCAAAGGCAAGTTTGACAAAGAAAGGCAGAAGACAGTTCCTGCCCTTGAGGAGCTCGAATCCTAATGGGGAAGAAAACATACAAGATAAATGCAGAGGAGATGGGGGGGCCTGGGAAGGGCCTTCTGCAGGGGTAGCAAAATGATTTGGTGCTTAAAGGAAGCAGGTGAAAAGGGAGAGCATTTCAGGTATGGGAGACAGCCATCGAAAAGGCATGGAGGGTGGGAGATGGAGCATAGTGTGTGAAGAACAGTGAGTGGGCCCAGCGGGCGGTGCTGGAGTATGTGCAATGTGCAGACTGTGGAGGGGAGGTGGGGCTTGCCCAAGAGCTGATGCTAATTGTGCCAGCAGGCACTCCTGGACACAGTGAATTCTGGGAAGACCCACCAGATCTTCAGGTGTTGATCCTTTTGTCTGAATGACTTTGAAAGGTGTAAGTTGCTGTAGTCAAAGACCTTGTTATCCTGTGGCCAAACTACTTGTAATGGTTCCCCTCCCCTCCCCCCCCTTCTCCAGCCTCTTTTTTTGTCCAGACAAGATAGGGAGCTCTCTTGGGACCAAACTCCATCTTTCAGTTCCCATTAGCAGCTGTTCTTCTCCTCATGGAAGGAAGAGGTGGCTTGCCCAATGTGACACAGCCAGTTTATATCAGGGGCGGGATTTGTACCACTGTACCCCGACTCTGAGGCTGGCTCACTATCTGCTCTGTGATGCTGCCTTCCTGGGGCCATGGTAAACACTTTTCCATGTTGGTGGAATTTGCGTTGGCCTGACATAGCCCCGTGTAGCATCCTGAGCTATCTTTACACCAGAGGAGCCTTTAGAGGAGTATCACAGCGAAAGGCTTTGAAAGGCAGTTGGACTTGTGCCCACTTGTAAAGGAGTTATTCTGCTTTACTTGTGTCAGAACTTATGTCCCTAAAATGGTTTAGCACGTCCTGGGCAGGGACCATCTGCCTCAGCCTAGGGAAAGGTGTGCCTGTCTGCAAATGGGCAGGTAGCTGGATGTTAATTACGTGGATACACAGAAGGAGCCCTCCGAGGCCATCGAGTCTAGCCCCTCAACTTTTGCCTGTGGTCTCAGGGCAGTGACAGGCAGTGGCTCTGTGGGCATTTGTGAGGGGCACACGAGCTTCCAGAATGAAGAGCCTTTGGCAGTGACCCTTGGATGGCTCAGTTGGTTCAGGCCGTTGATTGGGAAGCATTTCATTCAGGCTTCTCAGAGAAGACTGCATTTGCTCCCACTGAAGGAATTTTCCAGATAAGTTGAGGTGGCTCCTGGAAGAACCCAGATGGTTGCTCCCTGTGCCTCACACTCTTCACGTTGGGTACTTGGAAGAGAGAGAAGCTTTATTATAGGCTTGGCTTAGGTAAGGTAGACCAGAGCTGCCCTGGCTCAGTGGTGGTCTTTTCACGGCATGTGGTGCACTGAGACTGTGAGATCAGGAGGCAGAATGCCTGAGCTTGAATCCTCCTCCTGTTCTTTACTACCTGGGTGGCCTTGACCGAGTCACTTCCCTGCTGTAGGCCTTGGTTTTTTCATCTGTAAAATGACTTCCAGCTCTACCTGTCTGATCTTCTGTTATTGCTTGACCCAGGCTGGTAAGTCATATTCTACTGGAGGGGCTCTAGTCATGAGGCGTCAAGCCATGGCCTTCTGGATATATTCCAGTCACATGGGACATGGAACTCCCTGGCAGGCTCCCTGTTGTCAAGGGCTCCCAGTCTGCCCTCTACTCCTACCTCTCTGTGCTCATCCTCCACACATCCACTGAATGCCCCCTGAGACTCTCACTCCCCACTAGCATTGCCTCTCTCTTTCTATGTTGTTGGCCTTCCAGCATGCAGGATGCCCTCCCACCATTTCAGACGTGTGTCCCAACACTGGTACTGGGTGGTTTTGTCCATGTTTTCTGCCCAGCACCTTCACAGGTTGGTGATTACTCAGCAGTCTCCCCGAACATCACTTGCTCCAGCTGGCCATGGGGAAGGACCCTTCAGGTGTCTTGTGTTCAAATCTGTCTAGCATTTATTAAATTTATTTTTTATTGCTTGTTACATCTGCCTTATCAAGAAAGTGGTGACGGAGCCGATTTCCCAGAGGAAGGCTTTGAACATGTTAGGGAAAGACTTGGAAAAGAATTGCACAGGGTGAGATGGCACAGGATGGATTGCAATCAGCACCACTGTACTGAATGAAGATCAGAGAGTCTCTTTAGACCTGAGTCCTGAAGAAAGAGCTGTTCATAAGCTCATGTGCTCTATTCTCCAGGAGATGTAGGGAGTGGCTTCGTTCACTTTGGCACCAGAGTGCTCACTTTTTAAAAAAAAATTTATTTTAAAATCATTTATTTGTTTTTAGTTTTCAACATTCACTTAAGATTTTGAGTTGTAAATTTGCTCCCCCCTTCCCAAGATGATGTGCTCAGTCTTCCACTGAAGGAAGCCTACTTGAGCCTTATCTTGTTGAAGTGAACAAAGCTGCTCCCTATGTCTCGAGCTTCGTGAACAGCTCTCTCTTCAGGACTGAGGTCTAAAGAGACTCCTTTTGCTTCTGGGTTTGTTTTGTATTGACTGCAGGTCGGTCTGTGTCATGCATCCATGTCAAACCCGTGTTTGAGAATTCCATACTATCTCCTGCGGCGTCACAGTGGATAATATTGTAATTGAACTATTTTTCATCTCTTTCTTCCACTTCTTTGTCCTGGTTCCTAGTCTGTGTCCCCTGTAGGGTTTCATAGGAAATCTCTTTAAAGCTCCTCTGAGGAATTTGTTCTGGAAACCAACCTCTGCTCCATAGGGAGCCCAGGAAAGCCAGGGAAAGCCCACAGGGTAGCATTGGGCTTGGCATCACTGTTGGGGGCATAGCAGTGGAATGGCCTAAAGCCAGCTAAGGACGCTTGCTAGCTAGTGTGTGAGGAGAGGGAAGGAGGAGATGGGAGGGCCTTGGCTAGTGGGTGCCCTGCCTTTCTTTGCCCTGGTCATGTGGTCCTGGAGTTTCCCTGTCTTTCACACATCTGCCATCCAATCTTGTTGGCCTTTGGCTTTCTGCCTGCAGCCCCTCGATCAAGTGTTCTTAGCCTGAGGTCCATGAATTTGTGTTTTAAAATAGTGTGGTGACTGCCTTTTGATAGAATTGGTTTTCTTTGTTATCCTGTGTATTTGATGGTGTGCATTTCAAGCTATTACTCTGGGGGGTGAGGAGGGGGGCCATAGGCTAGCCTGCCAAAGGGGCCCAGGACCACAGAAAAGGTGAAGGAAGAGGGCCTGTCCTTGGCCAGACTCTTTCTAGAAGTCTCCTTCGTGCCTTTTTCAGCTCTAAAGAGGCTTGGAATGGGCTGTTGTGGTCTGGCTGCTCAGTATCTCCAGCTGCTGCCTGCCCATGACAGGTACCTAGGGAAGTCTAAATGCAAAGGAGGCCCAGGGACTGGGGCCATCCAGACCAGGCATTTCAGCCCTCAGCTCGGACCCCCTTGGAGTCTCTTTTACCCCATTACTCCTTCTTGGTAGGCCCAGGACACTGGGAGCCTTGGCTTTCCCTGAGCTCCCTGAGCCCTGGCCTCTGTCTTCGCCCTGGCCTCTGTCTTCGCCCTCTTGAGTTATACCATTGGATTACATTGGGTTCTTTGATTCTCTTAACAGGCTTTCCCACTACCTTGTGTTGGCCATTCTTTTGAACTCCATAGCATCCAACTGAAGAACCTTGGTGAACAGTGTGGTTTGGGAGCCTCAGAAAGGCTCTCTCTGCTTGGAAATTCTTCTTCTGGAGCTGCCACAATGCCACCATTCCCCATCCCCCATCCTCTAGCACCTCCCCTGCTCGAAGAGATAGGTTTTCCAGGAGATGCAGAGTTTGGAGCTGAGAAGATCAGGATTCATATTTGGCCTTTGACTAGTTGCACAGTAGACAAATCACTTCGCTTTTCTGAACCTCAGTTTCCCCTTCTCAGAAATGGATATGTTTATGGTCTCTGCCTTCCAGGGTTTTTGTATTTCAATTATAATACAGGGTTTCCCAAGTCTCTTAAAAGCGTACAGAGATTTTTTGGACACCCTGTAGATGTAAAGTACTTGGACGTCTTTAATGTGTGATACGGATGTCATTTATTATCATTAGGGGTCACTGATAAAACCTACCTCATTCCAGCAACACAGTGACCCAGATTAGTTTGATCAGATTAGCTAGTTGTAATCTTGGAAGGCTCTAAGAGTGTGCCCAGAACGGGCAGTTTCAGTGTCAGGGAGTGGGGCATGTGATATGGGCATCAGGGGCCAGAAGAGGACAGGGCCCATATGAAGAGTCCCAGGAATCGTTTGAGGGAACAGGAAGTTGTAGAATAAAGGCACCAGAGAGGGGCCAGCCTGGCACCTGGACAGAATAGCAGAGGCTCTCCAAAAGCAGCAGACTCATTCCTGGGCCTTCCTGGGCCATTGCTGTGGGATTCTTACCCTTTGCCTTCCCAGACCTGTCCCTGGGTCCAGGCCCAGCCTCTCACACATCCTAGTTTTGGGACGACGGACAAGTGAGTCAGTCTCACTGTCTCATATGCGCCAGGTACTTAATACATTGTTCCTTTTTAAGCAGCTTTGAAATACTATAATTTTCACTTCATTTGGGCGATCACTGAAGGAGAGCTATTATGTTTAAGTTCTTCAAAGTGAGACCTAGCTGTTTTTTCCCAGGACTAGTCTCATTCACTTGCTCTTTCCTTTCTAAGGACATCTTTTGATCATAAACACCTTTGCTCTTGGCCCCGAAAGCTCATTGGTTTGATAAATATTGGGATTGTGGGGCAGATCCTGAGTTCTTCCTCCCCAAATTAACATCAGTCCTTTGCTCTGATCCCCTATGTAGACAGCCATTGTCTCCCAAGACACGTTTTCCTAGGTGTGCTGACAGCATGTTGTGTGCCTTTGGGCACGTCTGCTTCTTCTGCGTAGGCTGTCTTCACCCTTGAACTGTGGACCTGAGCCACAGAGACCAAGCGCTCCCTTGATGGCCTGGCTGTCCATAGAATTTGGATCTGTGGGAAAACTGGAAACAGCTTCAGAGCCTCGCTGGTCATTTCTTGGTTGCTCTTCCTATCTATTTCGTGAGGTTTTCATTCCTCTAGTCTGAGGTTGAAAATATGGGTCCAGTCTTGTGCCATTGCCATGAGACCCTGCCGAGAGGAAGCAGTAGGTGTAGTGCAGTATTTCCCAATCCAGATGTTCAAGTGGTATAACATCAGGGTTCTCAACTTCTAGCTGCCGTGGTCTGTCTATGGCTCAGAAGCTCAGGGGTGGAGATCCTCAGTGAGGGAAGGACTGGAAGAATGCAGAGAGAAAAAGTTAGGAGGCTGGGCCCTTTGAGTCCAGTCTCACCAGCATTTCAGGCCCTGTGCTAGGCACTGGGGATTCAAATGCTAGAGGATAACAATTCCTGCCTTTAAACATCTTCCATTCTACCGAGTAGCTGAGTAATGGACAAAACACACACCAAGTACATTGAATTGCAGACATTTTGGGTGTCAGGGAATATTTATTGGTCCAGGAGAAAAAATCTTCATAAGGCAGGACTTGGTTCCAGCCTTGTCTCTGCTGCTCAGGACAGAAGCTGGGATGATCCATCAGGGCTTTGGAGAAGGAGGAGGGTACGCACTCACTGTTGTCCTCCTGTTAGCCTTTGGGACTTGCCTGCTCCCTCCCCTTTGCCTTACTCTCCAGGGGCCATGACAATGAAGCTGTTCTCTGGACTACCTTCCACACTGGGTGGGGTCCAAGCTTCTGGCCTGGGGAGTTAACTGCCCAAGAGGGGCTTTGCCCTGCTTCTCTCCTGTCCTCCTGTCAGCCTGCCATTGCTGCTGTGTCCTCTTGCCATGTGGCTGGCACTGGGGCTACAAAGACCAAAGCGATCTCTGCCCTCCAGAAGCTCCCATTCTCTTGGGAAGGATATAGTGTGTTCACGGGCAAATAGAAAACATATGGCAAGCAAATACAAGACACCTTCTGGGGGTGGGAAAGGCTCCAGCCACTAAGGAAATTCGAACAGCCCTCATGGAAGAAGTGCTGTTTGAGCTGAGGAGGGTGGGAATTCTGGGCACAGAGGGCAGACAGGGCGAGGGCACAGACATGGCAGTATCACGTGGGAAGCAGGCAGGGAGTAATGTCTAATAAAGCTGGAAAGGGAAGTTAGGGCCTGCTTGTGGGGAGCGTGACTTGGTGAGTGAGGCCTGCGTCCAGCATCACTTTGGCGAATGTGTGGAGTATAGATTGGTGAGGCAGGAAGACCAGTTTGTAGGCTAGTTCAAAAGTTCAGGTGAGAGGGGTGGGGGCTGGTGGTGATGATATAAATGGAAAGGAAAGGTGTTCATGGGAGAGATGTGGAGGCTGAATGCACAAGACTTAGGCAAATGACCAACTTTGGCAGATGAAGGGGAGGGAGAAGCCAAGGATGATGCTGAAGTCTTGAACCTTGGGAGCCCAGAAGAAGGTGGTATCCTTAATAATCACTAGGGAAATTTGGAAGAGGAGTAGTTTGAGGGGTGAAAGGTAATGAATTCTGTCCTGGACAAGTTGACTTTGAAATGTCCACCAGGCAGTTTATAATTTGGCCTTGACGCTCAGGAGAGAGCCTGGGGCCGGATTTAGAAGCCATTAGCACAGAGATGATAATTCAACCCATGGGAGTTGATGAGGCCATTGAGAGAGACTGTAGAGAGAAAAGAGACTAGGGCTCAGGACAGAACCTTGGAGAATGTCCAGAGCTTGGTGGTGTGATACTGACAAAGACTGAGCAAAGGAAACCAATAGTGAGTGAGAAGTGAAGTGGGAGAGGAGAGTCATGGCCAGCACCAAGGCTTCAATGAAATCAGGAGGGCTGAGAACAGGCCATTAAGCAACCCTCGATACCTTTGGAAGGGCAGCTTTAGTCAGCTGTTGGAAGCCAGCCTGCTTTGTGTAGATAGCTTGTTTTAGGTGTTGTGGAAACGTGGTCAGAGGAAGAGCCCCAGGACAGGAACTTGAATCCTGGCTCTGTCACTTACTAGCTGTGCATGACCTTTGGCACCTCTGGGTGCCTCAGTTTCTTCCTCCTTCAGCACCCTGACCTCCAAGCTCCTAAAACAACTCCATCGTTGATTGGTCCACTCTGGTGTCTCTGGTCATCTTTAGCCTCATATGGGAGGGGGAATCCTGGAGGCCCCCCTCTCTTCCCCTTTGGCTTCCCCTGATTTGCTTCTGGTGCCAGAATTGAGCTTTGAGAACTTTGGCCTTTGGGGGCTCATTTTCCTCATCTGTAAAATGGGGTCCCCATCTCCAGCGCTATCTACTTGTAGCAGACAGGATTGTTGGGAAGAGCTGATGATAGCATGGATGAGAAAGTGCTTCAGCTTTGTAGAAGCTGCCAAGAGGAGGAAGAGGAGGAGAAGGGGGTAGAGAGATGGGGAGACAGAGAAGGAAGAGGAAGAGGGGAGGAGGGGAAGGAGGAAGAATTCCTTGGAGCCAGTGTTTCTCTGAGTTCTTGACTCAGTATTTCTGTCTGCTGGGCTCATCTGGCAGTGTTTCCTATTCCCTCTCAGAAAATAATGGGAGATGGCTTCTAGTAGTGGTCATTACTGCAGCCTGGGCAATCAGTCTAGTGTTCAGCGACCCCCCACTGGGTGCAGGCCCTATGTGCTGGTGGCAGAGGACATAGAAGGCCTAACCAGGGGGAGGGTGGGGTGCTGGGGCCGGAGCTGTGCCTTGAAGAATGCCTCACACTCCATTTCTTCTCACAAGTGGCAAAGGGCAATTCGAAGTAATTTTTGAGGGCAGTGAGCTGCTCTTCCTGCCAGCTGCCTGGGGAATGGGAGAGCTGTATGGGCAGCCTGTACTCCTAAGCTGGGGGAAGCTGTACCACCGAAATCCAGGCCTAGAGTGGTGGATGGCAAACTCTTTGTAGCCTTAGTCATCGTGATCAATTTCCAAACTGTAAAATATTTATGATACTTTGAAGGAATATAGGGCTCTGGAGTCAGAGGATTCAGATTATCTTTGAATCCTGGCCTTGGGCAAGTCCCACTCTCTGTTTCCCCATCTGTAAAATGATGGAATCTGACTAGAGCAGGGCTTATTCACCTTCTTTGTGCCATGGACCCTTGGGCAGTCTGTCTGCCAAAGCCTAGGGATGCACAGTCTTCAAGTCATTGATGGAGATGTAGAGTTTCAGTTAGAGGTGAGTCAAAAGAAAGATGTCATTTTTTTTCCCTAAGTGTTCAGCCCCGCCCTCCCCTCCCCATCCATCTACGAAGGCCTTGGGGCTAAGAGACCTTGAATGAGGCCCTTCCCATCCTGTGCATGGACCTTCCTCAAAACATGTAGCATGTGGGCCTGCCTGCCTACCAACCACCTGTGAGGCTTTTTTTTTTAATTGGTCATGGGGGAGATAGAACTATATGATGTCATTATATAATTATTTTATGTAAACAGTATTTAATGAGCAAGAGGCTGTTAATAACCAGAGAAGACGAATTTTAAACTCAGAACCACAACCTAGAAAAGAAGGTAAAAGCACCAGTTCTTGAGGCATTTTCCAGTAAGGTGGCTGGCATAGAAACTGACTTTTAGAGCTGGAGAGGACCCTTGTGCCGTAACCTTGTGTTTTGTAGAGGAGGGATGGCAAGATGCAGAGTATCTGTAATGGTCCCAGCTGATGGCTGAATGGGGCCTTGAACTCTGGACTCCCACCTTCCAGTGAGGAAGGAGCCTGCTTCTCAAGAGCAGTTCGTGGCTTGGCTTTTGGGACTGGCCCAGCACAGAGCTGCTCACTTTCTCTTCCTAGCCCAGGCCTCTGGTTTTGAGTTTCAGTGATGTGTCAATGAAGAGGAGCCAAAGAGATGGGGTGAAGGTGTATCAAACATCCATGCAGCCTCTGCCCTTCTTTGAATACTCTAGGTAATGGGTTGATTGGCGACAGAGCCCCTTCCCCTTCCTTAACTTAGGAAATAGCCCAGTTGGGATTAGAAGCCATGTTGGTTTGGTTGTGGTAGGTCTAGTGGTCATGGCCTCTTGGCTGCCTCAACCTTCCCACTTTGAAAAGGAAGCAGTCTAATCCTAGTGGGGATGTTTTGGAAAAGCTTTGTGTGCCATTTGCACCCTCAGTTTCTTCCTTTCAGTGACAGTAATTTTCGATTTGACACGCCCCCCCCCTTGTTGTAATCAATGTGTCTGTCATATAGATCCACGAGGTTCTATGGAAACTGAGCTTGTATTTGGAATATATGTACACGCCTCACATGTAGACTTTAGTGTATCCAGCTTAAAGCCTCCCCTCTCTTCCCCCCAGGGCTCCCAAGAGACAGCTAGTCTTCTGTTGTTTCGTTTAGTCGGTCAGTCATGCCCAACTCTTTGTGACCCCATGGGCCATAGCATGCCAGGCCCTTCCATCCTCTACTCTCTCTGGAGATCTGGCCAAGCTCAGGTTTGTTTTTTCCACGACACTCTCTATCCAGCTCATCCTCTGCCGTCCCCTTCTCCTTTTACCTTCGATCTTTCCCAACATCAGGGACTCTTCCAGTGAGTCCCATTTTCTCATTATGTGGCCAAAATATTTAAGCTTCAGCTTCAGCATCTGTCCTTCCAATGGATGGTCAAGGTTAATTTCTTTCAGCATTGACTGATGATCTCCTGCCTGTCCAAGGGACTCTCAGAAGTCTTCTCCAGCAGCGCAATTCAAAAGCGTCAATTCTTCGGCTTTTAGCTTTCCTTATAGTCTGGCTCTCCCAGCCTACATTGCTACTGGGAAGGCCACAGCTTTGACTCTACAGACCTTTGTTGGCAAGGTGATGTCTCTGCTTTGTAGTCTGCTGCCCAGATTTGCCATAGCTTTCCTTCCAAGGAGCAAGCAAACGTCTTTTAATTTCATGGCTGCAGTCGACATCTGCAATGATCTTTGAGGCCAAGAATGTAAAATCAGACACTGCTTCCATTTCTTCTCCCTCTGTTTGCTAGGAAGTGATGGGGCCAGTTGCTAAAAGCTAGCCTAGCACTCTCATTTTACACCAGGGGAAAGTCAGGCCTGGAGAGGTAAAAATGAGTTACCCAAGGTCATTATCCATGTTGTCCCACAACTCACATTTGAACCCTGGTTCTTGGACTCCAAATCCGATGTCCTTCCTCATAAAAAGGCAAAGTTAATGTCTTTGAGAGCTTTTTTCATGAGCAGATAAGCTTAGAGGCAAACATGAAATCTTTCCCTAAAACTATACAAAAACTTGAAAAATCCTCAGAGAAGGGACTTTTCTAATCAAAACTTTGGTTTTAAAAGAAACATACTAAGCTAGGATCCTTAGTAAATGCCAGTGGAGTCTGGTGGATCTAGCCTAGCATGGAGACGCCTTGGCGAGGGATGGGGAGCGGGCCATAGAGTCAGGAGGACCTGAGTTCAAATCTGGCCTCAGACACATAACGCTCACTAGCTATGTGACTCTGGGTAAGTCACTTTACCCCAATTGCCTCACCAAAAAAAAAAAAAAAAGCCTTGTTTAACGGGGAAGGAAAGCACCAAGAAGTAGGGAGCCTGAGAAAGGCCTCCTGTGTAAGGTGCTCTCTGAGCTGAGTAGCGAAGGAAGGCAGAGATACTTACTTGTGTCCTGTTGTAAAGATGCCCCCCAGGAGCTCTTGTCTCATGCTGTCAAAGGAGCAGAATGCACTTCTGCACTCCCAGCATCAAACTACCTCCCCCCGCTGCTGTCTATTTCCCTTCTTGGTTCTAGTCTTCTGGTGTCTGGCAAGAATTTCTCATTTTTATCTGCTGAGCTAGAAGCTTTATTTTTGGTGTACCTTCTGAAAAGGTGTAAATCAGGTCATCAGTTTTTCATTCTTAAAGCTTAAAACTTCACTAACACTTTTTGGGACACCTCCTTGAAGTATCTATATGACATATGCCAAATGTAGAAAAGGTAGTTTGGGGAGGGAGGGCCCTGCTAGCAGCGGGAGTCAGGGTGGTCAGGAGTGGCATCTTCTAGAATGTGGTCCTCAAATTGAGCCTTGGAAGCCAGGGATTCCATGGGTTAGAGGAGGGGGGAGTACATTCTGGTCATAGGGGGCAGCTAATCCAGATGCATGGAGACAGGGACAGCGTATGGAATGACAGGCCAGCTGGCTTGTAGAGTGTGTGTGTGGGGGGGGGAGCAAAATAAAGACTGGAAAGGAAGGAAGGGCTTTCAGTGCCCCACAGAGGACTTTGTACGTGATGTTAGAGGCAATTGGGAGCCGCTAGAGTTTGAGCCAGGGGGATGTGATCAGATTAAGTGGAACTACAGCTTTGATTTCCCTTAAAATATTACTTATATCTTTGGTTTTTATATCACCTTCATTTCCAAATATATCCCTCCCTTTCCTCCCTTCCCCTCCCCAGAGACACTTTTTTTTTTTGGTGAGGCATTCAGGGTTAAGTGACTTGCCCAAGGTCACACAGCTAGTAAGTGTCAAGTGTCTGAGGCCGAATTTGAACTCAGTACCTCCTGACTCCAGGGTCAGAGCTTTATGCACTGCCCCACCTAGCTGCCTCCGACAGTTCTTATAATAATAAAAAAAGAGAGGGAAACAAAGCAGTTCAGCAAAACTAAGCAACATAGCAACTGAGTCTCGTGGTATCCAGCGCTTCTTAAACTGCGGGTTGTGACCCCATCCACGGTCTAAGAAGTGCTGAAGGGGTCACAAGGAGAACTTGGACTCTACAATCTGGGTTCCATAACCATAGTCCACCCCTCCCCACCAAAGAGTAAGGGAGTTGCCTTCTTGGCTCTCTTCTTTGTGGCCATCTCCCTCCCACACACACACGCATACACACACATCTAAAAATTTCTTATGGCCCAGTAATATTCCATTCCGTTCATGTACCATAATTTACCATTCCCCAATTTATGGGCACCTATTTTGTTTCCAGTTCTTTTCTGCCCCCAAAAGTGTTGCTCTAAATGTTTTGACGTACTGAGTTCCTTCCCGGAGCTGGTAGCCAGAATCTTGGCTTATCTACAGTATATCAGCATGCCACTCCACAGATCCTCCAGTAGTGCCTTTTCTCATTGTTGGTCATTCTTGTCAGTTTGCAGATGGCAGGAGAAACCTGTATTTGTTTTGATTTGCATTTCTCTTGACGCATTCTTTCTAAGGGTGGTAAGAATTTCCTTGAAAATGAGGAGCTTCCTCTCTTCCTAACGATATCACTTCTGGTTGTAGAAAGTGTGAGTGAGAATAGTCATTGACAATGCCGTGGAAGGTGGCATCCCATAGGTTGTGTTGGATTTCAGGGCTCATCTGCCAGATTTCTGTTCTGCATGTATAATGAATCCTTGAAAGTGCATCTGGCTTTAGCATTTTTTAGACAGTTTCATGGCATCAAACTTCCAGACACAACTGGGAATATTCTGGGGTGTCACGAAAGTGATAGTTATGCAGGGATCAATCTTTATATTCCAGAGAGGGAAAGATTACAAAGGTGGCAGATGGTACTTCTTTTAAAAAATCAGATGGCCAGGAAGCCATTGACAAGTGCTAACCCATATGCCTGGTTTCTCATCTCTAGAAAAACACAAGAAGGGAACAGGCAGCCTTTCCCAGGTGATTTCTGTGACTGGCCATATCTGAGCAGGCACAAAGCTAGTGGCGAGGTGGGCTAAGTGTTCATTTCTCTATGGCTTTCAGGTTTTCCTGAAGCATTCCTCTCACCTCCCCCATGAGGTAGGCAAGGGTTCTTATCCCTATTTATATGTGATGAAATTGAAGCCTGGAAGTCCAATAATAATGATGATAGCCTCAGTAAAATCCATGGTAATGAAGAAGCGATGGGTCTAACTGTTCACATTGGGCAAAGTGGCTAAAAACCATATGTGTAGCTGGGTGCATCACCCTTGGGGTTGATCAGCATTGGACAGGTGCTGCAGATGGGCGGGCAGCTGCTTGCCATGGAGGAGGGCAAGTGTGTACATCTCCTGGTTATCTCAGACTGCTTAATGCTGTGAGAGCTGGTCACTTTAACACCCGGATGTTTTCAGTGATGCTCTATGGGTATTCATCATGATGGAGCACCGTGGGCTTGGAAGAGTTGGGGGTAAACCCCAAAGGGCTATGAGAAGTTGCCTGGTCACCTACGTAGACTGAAGCATATTCCTGCCAGTCATGCCTTGTGCGCAAGAAATTGTCTCAAAGACAGCAGGGAGGACACGCATGAGTGAGCAGAACAGGAGCAGGACTGCTCCTGAAAGAGAGATGATAGCCAAAATGTGGATTGCCTTAGTGCTGTCATGCTTGTCTTCCTGAGGTGAAAGTCAGGCCTCCAGCCCATTGGAGGAAGCTTTGGTAGAGGATTTGGGGCTAGACTTGCTGGATACCGTGGGATGAGAAGGTGCCCAGATGATTTGGGACCTTCATTGAGGGATGGCTGAGGGGCCCTTTACTGATAGACTCATAGCTCTGGGAGGATCCCATTGTACACATGGGATGGAGGAGTGAGCGGTCCCAGGCATAGCAGGTCACGGAGTACATATTACATGTGTGCAGATTAGGCCTGATAGTGACAGCACACTTGTATTTTGTTAAGATTCCAGTGATTAAGAGTGTTAAAGGTTAGTGGTGGCTATGCATATTAAAAATTTTAAAACATGTAAAAATTTGAATGTTTAAATGTTGTTAATATATGTTGTATCAAAACAGCCTAAATTTGAATCATTTTTTATTCCATCAAAGTACAAAGATGTCGTAGGACAGAGGATTGTGGCTTCCAGTCCTGTAAACTGTGCCACCTTGTCAGCCAGGTGTGGCTCCTTGTCATGACCCTCTCCATCATGTTCGTGGGGTTCACGCTAAAGAAGCTGGGCTTGAACCCGGGGGTGGGGCAGAGTGGGGAGGGTGCAGCCAGCATTGTGCCATCCCTGCCAAGCCTGGGCTGGGCTGAGGAGAGGCAGCCAGCAAATGCCAGCTGCCCTTGGGAGCTGAGAGAAGGCCCCGACTCTACATGTGGGAAGCCAGCATTAACAGTAACAGCTGCTTTTCCAAGTTTATGGTGGGTGGGGGAAAGATGTTTTCTTCCTTTAGACCAATTCAGGCTAAATTGGGAAATCATGTGGGAAATGTGATGGGCCTGGCTTTTCTTGTTGAGGGTAAACAGGAAGAAGAAAGCAAGCACTGGTGGAGCATCCCCCCTCCCCAAGCCAAGATCTGGAGGGCCCTGTGCTCACCTGATGTTGACTTGTTGTGATTCTACCAGACAAATATATGGCAATTAACCAAAGGCTGTGGGATTGATTACTCTAGCCAGGTAAACTCACCGGTACAGATAGCCTGGCTGGGGTTAGGAGATAAGCCTGAGCCATGGTGAGGTTGACTTGGGGCCTAGAGTCGTGGCTACTGTTAGAGGGAGCACCTGAATCCACATTTTCCTGATAAGAAATACAACATTCTTATCTAGTATTCCAGGCCATCTCTATAAATAGGCATATAGCTCCCTTAAGAATCCATGATTTAATGTTAATCGGCACCATTTCACTTACCCATGACTTAAGGTAGTGTGGTGCAGTGGTGACAGCTCAAGAGGCAAGATGTCTGCTTTCTGGCCTTATTCTTTGCTATTAATTTGCTGTGCAACCTTGGGCAAGTCACTTTACTGCTATGGACCCCAGGTTCCCTTTTTTGAATGAAGACAGTGGACTGTGTGATATCCAAGGTCTCTTCAAGCTCTGACATTTTAAGTCCAACCCATTTCAGTTAGTTTTCTTTTTTCTTTTTCAAATTTCCAAAAAATTATTATTTATTTTTAAAGCTTTTTTCTTTCTAAAATTTGAGTTCTAAATTCTTTCTTTCTCTCCCATCCCTCCCACATTCACTGAGAAGGCAAACAATATGATAGCAATTATATGTGTGAAATCAGGCAAAACAGATTTCCATATTAGCCATATTTCAAAAAAACCCAAGAAAAATGAAGTGGAAAAATTATACTTCCATTTGTGCTCAGAGTTCATCAGTTCTCTCTCTGGAGGCAGATAGAATTTTTTCATCATGAGTCCTTTGGAATTGTCTTAGATCGTTGTATTGGTCAGAGTAGCCAGGTCTTTCACTGTTGATCATCATATGACCTTGCTGTAATTGTACACAATGATCGCCTGGTTCTTCTCACTTCACTTTGCATCAGTTCTCATAGGTCTTGCTATGTTGTTCTGAAACACCACCCAGTTTGTCATTTCCGACAGCCAAATAGTATCCCATTGCAATCATATGCCACAATTTATTCAGCCATTCCCTAATTGATGAGCATCCCCTTGGTTTTCATTTCTTTGCCACCACAAAAAGAGCTGCTAGAAATATTTTTGTACATATAGGTCCTTTTCCTTTTTCTTTAATCTCTTTGCTGGGCAAAGAGTATGCAGAGTTTTATGGCCCTTTGGGCCTAGTTGCAAATCGTTCTTCAGAATGGTTGGGCCAGTTCACTACTCTACCAACAGTTCATTCGTGTACGTGTTTTCCCTCATCCCTGCCAGCATTTGTCATTTCTGATAGGTGTGAGGTGGTACCTCAAGTTGTTTTACCTTAGCCTTTTCTCTAATTAGTAGTGATCGAGAGCATTTTTTCATATGAGTATAGTTAGCTTTGATTTCTTTTGAAAATGGCCTCTTTATATCCTTTGACCATTTATCAATTGAGGAATGGCTCTTATTTTTATAAATTTGACTCACTTCTATGCTCATTATAGATTTGAGAAATGAGGCTTTATCAGAGAAACTCGCCGCGCCTGCCTTCTCTTCCCTTTTTGATCCTGAGCTTCTTTCCTCTAGGCTCAGGCCCTACTTGTAAGTTCTGTCCTCTCCTAGCTTAGCTATTAAGCAGCTAGCTTCTCATGTTAATGAATTCATTGCTCTTCGTACCTTTCTGTTCTCGAGGTATGTGGGGGTGGCTGTAAAAATGTACTTAAAATACTTGTAGCCCTTCCCATTTCCCCCTTAGAAGACAGTCATAGGGGAATGACTGATGTAACGGTTTATTTATGAGCCTGGCACTAGAGTGGGCACTGTGTAATGCTTATTGATTGATTCCTCTTAGAGGTGTTGGCATCTTCAAGGCAAATGCTTGTGATGGCAAAAGGAAGAAAGTTCTGATGATGGAATTTCAAGTTCTGACTGGTGATTGATTTGAGACCCAGGGGCTGTCCCAAACAATCTTGTCATATCCCATGGGCAGTAGCACAAAGCTGCTCCTGACAAAGTGCCCTGGGAGGAGCTGGAGCAAAGAGTGGACAGCTTGGAGGCCTGACTTTGTGCTTGGAGATCCCTGCGTCCAAGGTGTTAGAGGAGAATGGAAATCATGAAGATGGGAGATGGAGCCCAAGGAGACATAGGCTCCCCCAGGGCAGCCACGGGAGGGGCAGGCCACAACAAGGTGAGAGCAGTCAATATTGCAGAAGAATCTGGCATGGAGAGGACTGGGAACAGGTCAGTGGATCGTTCATTTAGTCATTGGTTTGAGGAATTCACTCACTTCAGTTCAGCCAGTGCCTGGGTGCTGGGCCTACAAGGACAGTGGAAGGAGGCCTTCACCTCCCGAAGTGGCCATTCCACCAGGTGGAGGAGGGGTGAGGAATGACATGTTGACAGAGAGATCCAGTGGGAGCACGGAGTGATTCTGGCAGAAGAAAGCATTCAGCACGTTGGCTGGAAGACACACTTCCTGTTGCAGGGGGCATTTGAGCTGAGCTTTGAATGCACCTGGGCCTTCCAGGGGGGCAGTTAGGTGGCTCAGTGGCTAGAGCACTGGGCCTGGAGCCAGGAAGACTCATCCCTGAGTTCGAATGTGACCTCAGACACTTCCTAGCTGTGTGACCCTGGGCAAATCACTTCACCCTGTTTGCCTCATTTTCCTGTATCTGTCAAATGATCTAGAGAAGGAAATGGCAAACCACTCCATGATCTTTGCCAAGAAATGGGATTGTGAAGAGTGGGACACGGCTGAAACAACTAAGTAATAATAAGGAGACAGACATGGAGAAGAAGTTCCAAGAGACAGAGGGGAGGTGGGAGAGCATTTCAGGCATCGGGGTAGGCGCCAGCCTCCATCTTGTGCTGCGTAGACTGTGATGTGTGGGGAGCTAGCAAGTAGGGTGTTTTGGCCAGAACCTAGAGCCCATATATAGGGGAGTGAGGAAGTAGGTCAGGTTCAGTAGGGGTGTGCTGGTGGTGGTGGGGAGAGACAGATAGGACGTTGGGTGGGGCCTTTCAGAGTCTGGATTTTTGGGGTGGAATAACTGCCAGAGTCCAAGGCATGGTTGTGCTTGTGAGCAGTTTGGGGTATGGGTGGAGTTTGGTGACATGGGTCTTGGGGCTATCAGGGAGGGGCTGATAGGTGATGGGCCGAGGGGTGAAGCTGGCCGTTGGGCTCAGTGGTTCCGCTTTCCATTTGGCTCTGGCCTTTCTGCCTGATTTTCTTGTCTCAGGTTTCCTGGGGCCGTTGTCTCCCTTCTCCTTTGCCCCATTCCATGTGGGGCATCTTCCCTCCCTCCCCCTGCCTCCCCAGTAGATGATAAGCTCTTTGGGGGCAGGGACTGGCCTTTAAAGTTTGTGTGTCCTTGGTGCCTTGTGCACAATAGATAGGCACTTAATAATTTTTTAAAAAACGCATAAAAGCTTCAAATGCATTCTCGAATGCGATGGTCACATTGTAGGGGCAGATGCAATGTTTTTTTCTTTTTTTTTTGGCTAGGCAATTGGGGTTAAGTGACTTGCCCAGGGTCACACAGCTAGTACGTGTTGTGTGTCTGGCACAAGATTTGAGCTTAGGTCCTCCTGACTTCAAGGCTGGAGCTCAATCCACTACGCCATCTGGCTGTCCCAATGTTTTTTTTCCTAACGGAACATATCTGGTTTTATATTAGGGTTCAAATCCTAGCTTTGCCACTTACTAGTGGCATGACCTTGGGCAAGTCACTTCACCTCTAGGCCTCAGTTTCCAGATCTGTGAAATGAGTGTGCTAGAGCAGATGAACTCTGAGGTCCCTTCTAGCTCTGAGTCTGTAATCCTATGGAAATTGCATTTGACCAACAGAGATGTATGTGGTAGAATGCTTTCTGGATCCTGTCTTGTCTGCAGCTCAAATATTGATTGTTCTCAGCGCTATGCTAGATAGACATTGTGGGGAACATGACATGGAGTCATTGTCCTTTCAGAAGAGAGAGAAGGACTGGAGGAGGCTAGGAGGCCAGGCAGAGGATCTTTCCAAGAGAAGGGCCTGCAGGGGAGAAGCCTGGCCTCTATATCTCCTGAGGAAGGCCTAGCACCCAAGGCAGCAACAGAGAATCAGAGTGGTGAATAGAGTTAGAACCCCCATGTAGGAAGGAGCCTCTGTGGATGTCTCCCCACCCCACCCCCAAGCCCTCAGCATGGCTGTGATTGTCTTTTAGGGCAGCAAGGTCAAACTCTAATCGAAACAGGGCCCCCCTATGTATGGTTTAGTGAATAAGGATCCCTGAAAGGCATATAGACTTAGAAAACCACATATTAACATTCTCTCTCTTCGATTGTATTTGGATTTTTTTGTTAAATATTTCCCAGTTACATTTTAATACAAAGCTGGACCCTGGGTTGGCCTGACATCTGTGCTCTAGGACATTTTCCAACAAGCTTTTGCTGGAAGACCTTGAGTGAGGGGCAGGCTTGCTATCTGCAGACACAGCCTGTTCCATTTCTGGACAATTTAAGTTGGTAGGAAAATTTCCCTTGTATTCAGATGGGCCTTCCTGTGACTCCTGGCCAGTGGTCCCTGTTTTACCTTGGGGTAGGCAGGACTAAGTCACAGAAGCCAAGGGAAAGAGGAAAGTTTGAAGAATAGAGAGACCAAGAGGGTCAGACATGTTAGTAAGATCTGGGAGAGAAACCGAAAAAAGAAGGCTGGATTACGTGAGGAGGAGGCTTGTGCTGCAGGAATTTGAGGAGGGTGGTAGGTAGTTGAATTTCATTGTTGTGAAGGAGGTGGTGATGCCTGTGGTACTTGTGGAACACCTGCAGATCAGAGGCCGCCTCTTGGCTTTGTAGAGGATACACTGAGTGCTTCACCCTGTGGCCTCATGTTGGCTTAAAGCTCCTCTGCCTTTGCTCTCATCTGTGGTTGGTGTTTATAGCTGTGAAGTGGGGTCAGAGTCAGGGGAAGAGGGCCAAAGTGGAGTCAGAGTACAGGTTATGAGGTCCAAAGCAGAGTTAAAGAACCTAACCCTAATTCTGACTGGGCAAAACCAAAGTGGAGTAGACTTGTCCTTCCCTGGGCAGATGAAAAGGTTAAGTAACTGCTGACCTCTTGGCACTGGTTGGCAAGGCAAGAGCGAGGCCAGACTGTTGCTGTGCACATCTAGATCCCAGCCCCGAGGGCTTAGCTCTGGTTCTCTCAAACCATGGTGGGATCAGAGCTGCCTAAGCCCCATGGGTGTACAGAATTTGGCCCAGTGTAGGATGTTAGTGGTTCCGTTCAAACTCCTTGGGAGCAGTGCTCCGTAACTCCCCAGAACTGAAACCACAAAGGGCAAGATGGCAAGTATAAATACCACCTTTGTGGGCCCTTTGACAATGACCTCTGTCTCTTGTTCTCCCAAATAATCCTGGACTTCTGGTTTGCTTCACAGTGGCCTTTAACTCTAAGCAGGGAACAGTTGCTGACAGTGTGTCATGTTGATGCCACTGAATTTTACCACTGATGAACGTGGGACTCGTGTGTGTGTGTGTGTGTGTGTGTGTGTGTATATGTGTATGAGAGAGAGAGAGAGAGAGAGAGAGAGAGAGAGAGAGAGAGAGAGAGAGAGAGAGAGAGAGAAATGTGAGGCAACATGAAAAAGGAGAGAACCTTCCCATCTGGGCAGTGGCCAGGATTAGGGGAGCCTGTACCTGAGCTGAGCCTTAAAGGAAGAGCCCATCTGGATCTCCTCTTGCTCCTTGATTCTTGGTCGAGCTCACTGGTCCTCCGTGTGCAGTGTGTGCCCACGGATGCCCAGAGAAACCGTAGCTCCTGCCCTGAGCAACATGTACTTTGCTTTGTCCTCTTTATGTCAAAAATGATTTTCATAAACTTAAGCTGGATATCAACATAGCTAATTAAGCTTGCTTCATAGCTCCTCAAATTTAAGGGAATTTCAGGACACAGGATCTCCCTTCCAGTCACCTCAAGCGCAAGTACGATGTACATTTTTTATTCAGCATGAATGGTTAAGTTGATTCTTCTGGGTCAGGGGTTCTTAAGCTGCAATCTGTGAACTTGTTTGAAAAAATAGTGTAATGACTGTATTTCTGCATGATGGGTTTGTAATGCTATGTTTTTTATTTTATGCATTTTAAAAATGTTGTTTGGTGTCCATAGACTTCACCAGCTTGTCCGGGGCCCACAGTGTGTTCAGGGCTTGATCCAATCAGCACAGGATCCTGTAGGAATGGGAGCACGATCACTCAGGAATTCTTCTTTGTCTTTGCCCTCTGTGCAGGACAGCTTTTCCATCACCCCAGAGATCTTCCTCTTGTCTGCTTTCATTGATAGTGACTCCGAGGGGATCACTGAACCAAATGAACTCCATGGTCACATCTGGCCTAAATAAATGCTTTCATTCTTGTCACACGTCACAAAGGAGGAGCCACCCCATTGGAGGAGGGCCTTGAAGCTGTCCTTTGTCCCGTAGGATTGAAGGCTGTTTTGTGACCCCTATATACAATAGCTGCAGCAGAATCTCCTATTTTCTCCACTTTTCAGTTAGTTCTGTGCTTGGAAAGATGGGGTCTGGTGTGGACAGTTGTAAGATGGTGATAATAATAACCAAAGCTGATGCTTCTGTGGTGCTCACTAGAGCACTTTACATACATCATCTCATTTGTTCCCCACAAGAATGCCAGGAGATGAAGAATTGAAGGGGAAGCCAGTGGCTTGTGGCCATGCTCCCTCTGCTCTTCTCCTGTGTGCAGCGAGGAGAAGCTTCCCCAGCTGCCCAAGACCATCCTCATAATTTCATAGAGATGACAAAGTAGGCCTATGGGTCAATGGTTGCTGCTTTGGTCTGCTTTCCTTTGGGGGAGGAGGTAAAAAAACATCTCTGAACTTTCCCATTGTTTTCTAATCATCCTTTTAAGAGTTCTGGAAAATTGGTTGCTCCAAGCCATTACTATTGTGTTTGTAGCATTGACTTCTACTTGTAGTTTGGTCAGTGCTAGCTCCTCAGAAATTCCCAAGGGCCTTTGCTTTGGCTTCCTCACTGTGCAACAGATAGGTGGTATGGAGGGTGGTAGAGGTGGCACGGGAGAATAACTCCAGGAGCGTCTGTTCTGTTCCACATTTCTTTGCCTCCTCGTAGTTTCCCCCACTGATACTCTTGAGGAGACTCTGGTTTAGTTGTGTTTCTTGGCAAGAATCTACATTCTCTTCTCTCTCTCTTTCTCTTCTTCTCTTTTTCTCCCTCTTTTTCTCTCCCCCCCGCCTCTGTCTTTCTGTCTCTGTCTCTTTCTGTCTCTCTTTCTCTGTCTCTCTGTGCCTCTCAGTCTCTCCTCTTTCTGTCTCTCTCTCCCCCCTCTTTCTTTCTTCCTCTTTCTCTGTGCCTCTCTGTCTCTCTCTTTCTCTGCCTCAGCCTCTCCTCTTTCTCTTTCTCCCTCTTTTTCTCTCTCTGTGCTTCTCTGTCTCTCTGTCTTTCTTTTTTTCTGTGTGCCTCTCAGTCTCTCTTCTTTCTGTCTTTCTCTGCCTCACTTTCTTTATCCCTCTTTTTCTCTCTCTGTGCCTCTTTCTCTCTTTCTCTGTGTCTCTGTCTCTGTCTCTTGCTTTCTGTTTTTTCCCCTCTATCTCTGTCTCTCTGTGCCTCTCTATCTCTCTTTTATGTCTCTTTTTCTGTCTCTCTGTAATAGACCTTAACTGCTTTTGCTGTTTTTTTTTTCTGGTAATAATACCATTTCTTAATCTTCCATTATCCTTTGTTATTTTTTTTTAAATACTTGGTAGACATGCCTTTTTTTTTTTCTAGTCTCACTAACCATCAGCAGACAGAGACAGACAGTCACATTTCCCTGGCTGTGATTGCCCTGCCTTTGGCCCAGGGATGCTGTTTGCCAGATCAGGAGATTTCTGAGGTTTTTAAGCCTCCTCAATATGGCAACTGTTTTTCATCGGTTTCACTGCTCCAAGAAATGGTGTGAGGCGGATGCCTTTGCTTTGTTGCTTTCTTGTGTTGGGGAGGTCCTGGGCTCCTTTAGCAGGTTGGTTTGGCGCTGCTGTAATTGCTTGTGTCCTCTCACCTTGATAGTATCTTCTCATTTGACAATGCTTTGGACTTTTGTTTTATCCGTTGACCTGGGCACGAAGAACTGAGTCCAAACTGACTACTGTCAAAGTCCTCAGTCACTTCTGATCAAAAATACAGTAAGCAGCCCTTCACTTAGCTGACTGATGAATGAAATGCCTGTTCAGAAGAGTAAGTAAGTCAAAACAAATGTATACAGGACAAGGTAATTGAATGTGAAGTTATTTGGGAGAGTAGGCAAGCAGGTGGGCGTTCCATGTTAGGAAAATCAGGAAAGGCTTCTCTCACAAGCTGCATATTGTAGGAGAAGGGGCATCCTAGGAGGCTGAGGAGTGTAGGGGAGGACATTCTAGGCCTGCAGCAGGCCTTGGGCAAATGGGTCTCTGGGTACCTCTCAAAGACTGGAAGGCACCAACCTTCATTGAGAACTTCCACACTTGGAATTTTCTGTGCTAAGGAAAGCTGAGAGCCACAGAATTGACACTTTGGAATGGTGGTGCTGGAGAAGACTTCTGAGAGTCCCTTGGACAGCAAGGAGATCAAATCAGTCAGTACTTAAATTGATTCAGGCAATTCGCTGGAAGGTCAAACACTGAAGCTGAAGCTTAAATCCTTTGGCCACATAATGAGAAGACAAGACTCACTGGAAAAGATCCTGATGTTGGGAAAGATTGAAGGCCAAAGGAAAAGGGGCGGCAGGGGATGAGCTGGATAGAGAGTGTCATGGAAGCGGTGGGCATGGGCCTGGGCAGACTTTGGGAGATAATGGAAGACAGGGGTCTCAAAGAACAGAACGCAACTGAACAACAACAAGATTGAATCACATGTCCAGTTTCTGATCCCATTTTAATTTGAAATATTTTTGGGCCCCAAATAGGAGCACTTTACCTGAATGTGCCACGTTGTGTGTGTGTTTACCAACCTATATCCATAGATGTACATACATGTCTATGTGATATCCATAAATGTAAACCATTGACATATCTTGTTGATTGAGGGAAATAAAAAGATACCACTCTGTAGAGCTCTATTTTAAATTTCTGCTCCAGGCTTATGTTTTCTAATTAGTCAAATGTTGATCCAACATGCCAAGGAAGGATACAAAGAGTTAACTTTTATTTATAAAACACTTTGAAGTTCAAAGTGCTTTCTGTCCCTTATCTCTCTATGTCCAAATGTCTATACTTGTTTCCTCCGGGGCTGAAAGTAGCGTGCATGCCCTTCTACCCCACTAGAAAAGGATTTTTTTCCATTGGAGTTCACCATGCTGTTCATGGCATAATTTTTTGGGGAGGGGGGAAGGGGTGCAGTTTTAAATTGAACATTGGCCTTTTCCTTTCAAGTACCCTATTGAATTTACCTAGTGAATCAAACCCCTTTTGTGTTCTACCCTTGACCCTGTTGCCCTCTTTAGCTCTGGAGAGATCTGGCCCTTAGTTGTGAATTGATTTGCAAACAGGGTCCTTCAGAGCTTGAACTCCTTTGTACTTAGATAATGAAATGCTCCCATAGGAGAGCCCTGGAGAGCTGGACCCTTGGTATGGGCTGAGCCTGTGTGTGTGTGTGTGTGTGTGTGTGTGTGTAGGCATTTTCTAAGATGCCATTCATTGCATTTTGCTTTTCAGACAGCTTGCAAATTTCCTTTGTTTGGCCTCTTCTCCATTTTCTTAAGATGATTACCATGATATAGCCCCACTTAGAAAGGAATTTGAACCTTGGACAGATGCCTTCTGTGTCTTTAGCCCCAGGAAGCAAGACCATTTGATAGTGTGGAATGAAGCCTTAACTACTAGCGACCAAGATCGATCTCTTTCCTAGTAGGCCTTGGAGGCCACGAGGAAACCTCCGTGGAGGCCTCGGAAACCTCCATAGAGTCAGTGGCCACAGAGAATCAGTATTTGGCTGACCCAGGCGCCTGTGGCTGTTGGGCTATGCCCTGGCTCCTCTGGTTGCTTCTTTTAAAAAGAACTGTCCTTGCAACATTCCCAGTTTCTGACATATCTTTGGGGAAAAACTCCTTCCTGGCAGAAGTGGCTGAGCTATTATCTCCTTGCTGAAAGGGCAGGAAGTTGGAGCTCCTTGCCAGGCAGGAGCCTAGAGATCCTATGCACTGGGCAGTTGAGTTTATGGATACTTTATGAAGTGAAAACAAAAAGCAACTTGTATAAAACAAACTGTTTCATGAAGACTAAAGTTGTAAACCTCTCATATTTTGTAATTTCGTGGTGACTTTCATTTCCAGATGACTTTCTCCAATTTATTTGAGTTCCAGCAGCATACTGATTGGTCGTTTTTCTCCATGTTGTCCTGCTCAGGGTTTTCTCTTCAGATCATTTGGCCAACTTTTATCTGGGAACGTGGTAGGGTGGGGTGAGGGCTGGCACTGACTCCAGCGTTGGTGGGGTAGAGGAAGCTCTGGTTTGGTGGTGTGAAGACTTCTGGGCCTCCAGTCTCTACCTCCCATGTGCTGTTGCGTAACCTTGGTCAGGTGTTTTCCTCTTTGAGGAGCTCATGTTTCCTTTCTGTGGAATAAAGGGAAAACTGGCTGGGCTGTGAGAGCCTTTCCACTTCTGGCTTTCTCTTAATTTAATCACAGCTTGTGCATGAGTGGTGCCTTGGTGCCAGGGCCTCAACTGGGTAGGCTGGGGTGAGGCTGAAATTAGAACTTTTCCACAATGGGAGCCATACAGCAAACGTTCACTGGGCTATCTCCTGAAGGGGCTGGTCGTCTCAGGCAAAGATTAGGTGGCCCCTTGTTGAGGGAGGGCTGTAGAGGAGGGGACTCTTGGTCATGTCTGGGTTGGACTAGGTGACTTCTGAGCTCTTGTCCAACTCGAGTCCTGTGGCTGAAGTTGGTATTGGGGAGAAAAAAACTGAGAGCATTGCAATTCTGATAATTTCAGAAGATAGGTTTTCCTGGTTGGCCCAAGCAAGTGTGGGAGGGCACTCTGAGAATACAGTCTAAAAGCATAGACAATTGTTTCTGGCTCAACCAGTGTCTGCTGCAATATAGATGCTTAAGAAGAACCTGAAAAAATAACTTCAGAATGAAATGACATGGACATTGGGAATCATTTTCCCCAGAAGCCATTTCAGCAGCTTCAGCTTAGGGAGCACTTGCATCGGTTGATAGAGGTCTTCTAGTGCTTTTCTGTGCGCATCACACAGATCATTTCTTATGGCACAACAGTTACTCCGTTACACTCATGTACCACAGCCTCTTCACCCGTTCCTTGACCACTAGGTATCTACTTTGTTGCCAGCTCTTGGTTGACACTAAAAGTACTGACAGAAATATTTTAGGGAATGTGGGTCTTTTCCTTTGATCATTTACCTATTTGGTTAAGAATTGGAAATTGAGGGGATGCCCATCCATTGAGGAATGGCTGAACAAGTTGTGGTATATGATTGTAACGGAATACTGTTGTGTTATAAAAAAATGGTGAGCCAGTGGATTTCAGAAAAAAACCTGGGAAGACTTACCTGAATGAACTCATGCTGAGTGAAATGAGCAGAATTAGGAGAACATCATACACAATAGCAGCAACATTGTGTGATGACTAACTTTGATAGACTTAGCTCTTCTCAGCAATGCAAGGATCTAAGACAACTCCAAAAGACTCCTGATGGAAAATGCTATCCACGTCCAGAGAAAGAATTGTGGAGTCTGAATGTAGATCAAAACATATTATTTTCTCTTTCTTTTGTTGTTTTTTTCTTTCTCATGGTTTTTTCCTTTTGTTCTGATTCTTCTTTCACAACATGACTAATGTGGAAATATGTTTAATAATGATTGTACATGTATATAGCTCATATCAGATTTCATGCTGTCTTGAGGAGGGGGGAGGGGGGGAAGGGGGAAAATTTAGAACTCTAAATCTTATAAAAATGAATGTTGAAAGCTAAAAATAAATTAAAAAAAGAGAAGAACTTTGCTTTTTAGCTATATATCATGTAAATAAGATTGTAAGGGTAATAATGTGACCTTTTAAATTGTGTTAATTTTGATGTTCAGTTTTTTCTTTCTTTTCTGGCAGGGGATTTGCCTGGCGTGAGGTGATGGACCATTCAATCCATAGAGGCGAGCTGCTAGCTGCAATCAATGATCGGTATGTTTCTGAACGCAGTTCTTTTAGAAATGAGATAAAGGATTTATTAAGGGCTCAGTATGTGCCAGGCACAATCTTTCTGCTCCTTCAGCCTCCTTGTATTTATGAGGGGCCCTATGAAAATTTGCTGATGTGATTGGATAAAGGATACAAGTAAATAATTGTGTTAGAAGTTGAACTAACGTGGAGGGAGAGGTTGTGCTTAAAAATCTCAATCAAGATAAGCCAAGTGTATTATTCTCAGAGGAATTTGATTTTAATGAATGCTGACTCCTTCCAGGTTCCTAGAGCCCCCCACCCCATAGCATGTGGGTGACCAGAGGCTTTGGAGAGCTTTGTTTCACATTGTGCTGGTTATATCATGACCAGCCTGAGCATTGCTCTGGCCTCTAAGAAAGAGCACAAGGCCAAGGGAAGGCCTCCAGACATTGGGGTAGACTTTCTGGAGGATTGCTGGTGGGACTTGGGCAAGAAGGGCATCAGATGAGAACATATCACAGGACTGCAACCTGATTGAATAGGGGGAATGGCCACACTGATGAGATTCCAGATCCATCTGAGGCCATTTAGAGCTTAGCATCCCCTGGCCAAGAATAGACATTTCAGCAAAGTTTTCTGTAAAGCAAGACAGTCCCTAATAAGTGAATCAAAAAACAAACAACCCCCTAGGAAAAAAAAAACCCTCCTGTATAGTGGCATGGAAATCCCTTTGGATACCTCACCCTGGTGTGAAGGAGACCACAGTTCCTCAAAAGACTGTGGGCAGTGCTCAAGCTCTGACTGTTTCTCAGGTTGGGAAGTCTTTAGGGAGAGGGCTCATGCCATTACTGGCTGCAAGGCTTGTTCCCACAGAGCAGCCTGGTGAAAATTTGAAAGGCTTATCAGCTTGTTAGCATCAGGGTTACTGGAAGATACTGTGTTTTGGGGCCACAGTGATTGCCTAATGTCCCCCCTCACAATGTGTTTTCAGGAGTTGCTTTTTCAGACAATCAGACCTAAGGATTGAAATTTTCTTTTAAATATAAATGTGTGTGTATGTGTGTGTGTGAGGATAGGAGGTGTCTTAATGTATTTTGAATATTAGTCTAATATTAGTCTAATAGGAGAGTTGAATATTGAACTGAATATTAGTCTAATAGGAGATACCTGTTAGGAGTCTTTGAAAATGCTGAGATACGTATTATGTGAACATGAAGGCCAAGTTTTTAATACATTGTTACTGATATATTTTGTATTTTTACATTGCCATAATTTCCCCCATTATCTTTCTCCCTCTCCAAGAGCTGTCTTATATAACAAATATTTTAAAAACAAAAATAAAGGGGGAAAATCAGCATAACTGAGCATTACATTAAAAAAAAAGTCTGAAAATAAGTGGCACACTTGTGGACCACCCAGCTGTGCAGAGGGGTAGGCTTGGGGTGTTGGGGGAAGTTTTCTCACAGCTCTTCTTTGGCATCATTGATGTTCTTTGTAATTTTACCTCATTCACTTGGATTTTTTTTTTCTATTTGCATTGTGGGAGTTACTGTGTGCAGTGCTTTCTTGGCTTTACTTATTTGATTCAACATCATGTAAGTCTGTATTTATTACACTCATTGTTTTTTCATCTTTAATATTTTATTTTTTCCCCAATTATATATAAAACAATTTTTAGCATTCCTTTTTTTTTTTAAAGTTTTGAGTTCCAGATTCTATCCCTCCCTCTCTTCCTTCCTCCATGAGATAGTAAGCAATCTGATATAGGTTATCCATATGTAATCATGTAAAACATTTCTATCTTAGTCATTTCATGGAAGAAAATTCAAACAAAACAAAAAAAAGAAAGTGAAAAACAGTGTGCTTTTGTCTGCATTCAGACTCCATCAGTTCTTTCTCTGGAAGTGGGTAGCTTTTTTTTTTATCATGAGTCCTTTGGGATTGTATTGGATCATTGTATTGCTGAGAATAGCTAAGTCATTCACTGTTGTTCATCATACAGTATTGCTGTTACTTTGTACGGTGTCCTGCTGGTTCTGCTCAATTCATTTTGCATCTGTTCACGTCTTTCCAGGTTTTTCTGAAATCATCCTGCATGTCATTTCTTATAGCCCAATAGTATTCCATTACAATCCCATATCACAGCTTGTTCAGCCATTCCCCAATTGATGGGCATCCCCTCGATTTCCAATTCTTAATTGCTACAAAAAGAGCTGCTATAAATATTTTGTATGAATATACTCATTCTTTCTTTCAGAAGGCTAATACAGTCAATATAAGCCACATTTCTGCCTTTACTCCTCCCTTTGAAATTGTTTCTTCTTTGACAGGAAGTGGGAAGTTTTCTTAAATGTTTGAAAACACTCAAAGCTATCAACATCATGACAGAATGTTTCAAGTCTCAAAAAAGAAATGCAAATTAAAACAACTCTGAGGCTTCAGTTTACTCTCATAAGATTGAGAAGAATGAAAAAGGATGAAAATGGTTAATGTTGGAGGGAATGGGCACAGATAAGTACACTAATACACTTCTGGTGGAGCCCTGAATTTGTCTAACAGTTCTGAAAAATGATTGGAATTATTTTAAGAATTCATTAAAACATACATATCCCTTAACTCTGTGACCACTGTTGGCATATAATCCAAGAAGGGCAAAGATAGATCCCATATATCGAAAGATATTTATAGTAGCACTTTTTTTTAGTAGCAAAGAACTGCAAGCAAATGATACTCATTGACTAGGAAATAGCTGAACAAAGTATGGGATATGAAAACAATGGAATATCATTATACTAATGTTCCATTATATGTATTCGTGTGCCACAATTTGGTTAGTCATTCTCTAATCAATAGACATTTACTTTCTTTCTAATTCTTTGCTATCTCAAAAAGTATTGCTATCAATGTTTTTGTGTGTATGGGGACTTTTTTCTTATCGGTGACCTTCTTGGGGTATAAGCTTAGTGTCTCTGGGTCAAAGGGTATGGATGCTTTAGTCACTTTATTTGCGTAAGTCCAAATTACTTTCCAAAATAGTTGTACCGACTCATTGCCTCACCAGCTGTGCACTAGTGTGGTTGTCTTCCTGTAACCTCCATAACTTGGACTGTTCCCATCTTTTGTCACCTTTGCCAATTTGCAGGATCAGGGTTGCTTTGATTTGCATTTCTCTTATTAGTGATTTGGACCTTCTTTCATGTGGTTGTGAAGATTTTGCAATTCTGCTTCTGAGAACTGTTTGTTTGCATCTTTTGACCATTTAGCTATTGGGGAATGGCTTGTGGTCATATATATCTAGAGCTAGATCTAGACATGTTAAATGTTGATAGTTTTGAATACCAAGCCCTTATTAGAGAAATTTAATACGAAGATTTTCCTCCCATTATGCCACTTCCCTTTTCCTTGCATCACTTTTGTCTGTGCAGAAGCTTCTCAGTGTTGTGTGATCTAAGTTATCTATTTTCTCTTTTGTAAGTGCCTCTAGTGCTTGTTTGATTAAGAATATATTGCCTCTTGATAGCTATGGCGGAAATTGATCTCTTTCTCTTCTATTTTTTTTATAGTCTCATCTTTAATATTAAGGGCATGTGTCCATGTAATCCATGTATTGTGGAATATGGTGTAAGAGGTTGGCCTAAGCCTCATTTCTGCCAGATTGCTTTCCACTTTTCCCAGCAGTTTTGATCAAACAAGGTCTTCTTTTCTAAGTAATTTGTGTTTTCTACTTTATTGAATATTGGGTTATTGAGTTCCATTGTTTCTGATGCTGAAGGGTGAGTATTAGAAGAAGACATGCTAGCTTGTCCCAATGGCCTGCCTCAGGGGAATGCCATTGTCATGCTAGGTTGCTGCACCCATCGCTCTCTGAAGTATCCATCGAATTGTAAATGGAGGCTCTTTCATTCAAGCCAAGTGCTCAATACAAATGACTGGATGTGAGACTGAAGGAAAGCCAGCAGATATTGGGGGGGTTGCCCATCCACTTCTCAGTGGCATTCAGGAGGGTGACTGGATGGGGTCTTTTGTCAGCACTTGCTTCCCATGACCCTTTGAGGCACTGGCTGCTTATAAATGAATGTCGATAGATTTGTTTCCGCTGTGTAAGCTTGTGGACTCCTGTTTATCCTTGCTTAGGTCAAACTGGGACAGTGAATCAGAAGGGAAAATCTGAGGCTCGAAGATGCTTATGAAGATGAGTTTATCTAGGGCCGTTTACCTAGCAGCAGTAGGTAAACCCTGATCTGTTATGTTTGGATAACTGGAGAGGGGAATGCAGACACATGGCTTGGAGCCTGGTGGCTTTGTAGGGTGACATTGTTATTTCATCCCAAAGTTCTGCAGGCTTGCCATCACCCCTCGCCATGGTCCCTGGAATGCTTCAGCTAGGGCAGCTTGCAGCCTAGTGGGGTAGCTGCCTCCCCACCCCCACCCCCATCCCCGGGGCAGAGTTCAAGGTCATCCCAGGCCATCCGTCAATTGACTCAGAATTTTTTACAAGGTGTGGATTGGGGTGGGGGATTGTTTAATAGTGAGGTCCCAGTGAAGACACTCCCTCTACCAGTATAAAGTCCTACCAGATCTGACACTCTGAGTGCTTGTGAAATGCCAGGAGACACTGAAAGGTTAAGGACTAGGCCCAGGGTCACACAGCCAGGATACGGCAGAGGCAGGGGTCTTCCTAACTGTCTACTACTTCATTTTGTCATACTGTCATTTGGCGCAGTGGGTAGAGGGCCAGGCCTGGAGTCAGGAAGATCTGAGTTCCAATCTGGTCTCAGACACTTACTAGTTGTGTGACCCTGGGCAAATCCCTTTGTCCCTGTTTGCCTCAGTTTCCTACCCTCTGTAAAATGGGGATAATAATAGCACCTACCTCCCAGGGTTGTTGTGAGGATCAGATGAGATCATATTTGTACAGCACTTTGCAAACCTTGAAACTCGATATAAATGCTAGCTGAATGATCATTATTCATGAATAGAAAATTGCAGCATCTTACTTTCTTCAAAAATATAACATGCTACCTACTGCTTACAGAGAGGCATGTGTGAACATGAACAGGCAAAGACCTAGGTGTTTTCTCTATTTTCAATACACTCAGTAAAAGACCATTTCAGCACTAATTGCCCCCAAAGAAAAGATGAGAAAATGTCCCTTCCTTCCTTCTTCCCCGATGTGGGGGTCTGTGGTTGTGGAATACAGCATACACAGTCATATTTAGGTGAAGTGTTGATTAGTTTTGCTGAACTGCCTTTTTTCTTCTTTGTTGCAAGGGAGGGGAGGGCTCCATGTGTAGGATGGAGGAAGGTTATCTTTGGCATCCTGGTGATGTAAAAACAAAAGACAAGGAGGAATTAATAAGCATTTACAAAGCATGTCCTATGTGTCAAGCATCATACTAAGAGAGAAAGATCATTTCAGAGCCATAGGCCTGGAGGCCAAGAGGCCCTGAGGCCTACAACTGTGGTAGAGCCCTTAACAACACTTATAGAGTGCTTAATACTTACAGAGCTCACCCTGGCAAAGCATGAAGGATCTCTGGAAATGTTTATGTCATCTTCTTGCCTTCTTGGGCCCTTTGCTGTTTCAACACCCACCCCAGGAGTGCCTCCTAGGTCAGTTCAGAGTGATTGTCCAGTGTCACATCAGCTAGAAAGTGTCTAAGGCTGGATTTGAACTTAGGAGGTTGTCCTGACCCCAGCTCCAGCACACTCTCCAATGTGGTGTCACCAGCTGCCTAATGCAAGTGTGTCTCTTCTGGGGTCTGCATCCTGAGCACTTGGGAGCACCTTGAGTGGTTTCCCCACCCCCTCCCCCATCTGTCTGCCTGAGCCCACTGACCTCCAGTGGACTCTACTGCATAATTTCTCAAAAGAGAATCCAGTCAGAGCTGAATTAGCTTAAAGGGTTAGAGCCTTCAGTCCCTCTGAGCTCCTATGAGGCTGCCCTGTGCAGAGCACAGAGGCTTTCTCTCCTCTGGGGCCCTGGCTTCTGTGGTTCTGGACCCCGTTTTCATCATCAGTATCAGTATTGGTCATTGCTCCTGAGGACTTGGTTGGAACCCGAAGCCCTCATCCTGGTCTCCTTGGCCCACCAGGCCAGGCTTTGCTGTTGGCCACTCTCCTCCCATTGTTCTCTGTCCTTCTTCTTTCTTCTGTTTCCATTTATACTTCTTTCTCCTGTGTGTCTCAATCTTCCCATCATCCCTTCCCTTCTGGGAGCCAGTCAATCACAGTGTGTTAGGTGTAAGTGAGCTTGGACTCCTTGCCTCTGGTTGCCTCTTATTGCTATTTTTGGCCACTTTCTTGCCAGCCCCCCCCCACCCCAGCTGCTGAAGTCTGGCAGCATTCCATGGGTTTCCTGTTGCCAGATGCCAGACTTTGGGCAAGTGAGGTGCACTGTTGATCAGATTAAGGGAAGTTTGATATCATCATTACCTCTTCAGTAATAGGCTTTATTATAACCTACTCTTAGTTTTCTTGTGGTCTGATGTCTTCTCCATATGTATGAGCTGGGTTTTTTATGTCATTTGAGTTTAGTTATGGCATTTGGCTGACCATCTCTAAGAATCGCTGCGAGATCATCCTAGCCATTGATTGCTTATCCTGGCTTTATAATTCTCCAGGGTGTGTGTAATCATCAGGGCTGGTGCAAAACTCTCCAAACAGACTGAAATTTAATTTACTGTGATAAAACGAATCCAGAATAGCATTTTGAGGAGGCTTAAGGGAGAGGGCAGTGTTAGCCCAAATGCTTGGTCGGGATTCACTGACAAGTTGTCAATTTCAGCCAGTTTTGGGAAGCACCCACTGGGCCCCTGTGCTGTGCAAGAGCCAGGAGTGCAGGACAAGGATCAAATAGTCCCTGACCTCAAGAAGGTTACTTCTCAAACGCTGTTCTAGTGACTGTCTTTTGGGCCATTTGAAGATAAATTAAAAAGAAGGTGAAACAATTATGAAGGCTCTCCTGCAAGTTCTGTGGAAACAAAGCTTCTTTCATCTGTTTGTCTAGTTGGCCAGCGATCTTGTCAGCACCTCTTGCTTGGGGAAAGCTAATTGCTGCTTGGAGGAGGAGCACCGGATTCTGAGTCTTCTTTCTGCGTAGATAGTTGTTACTAATTGGAGATATCATTTCAGATGCACCCTACTTAACACATAGCTAGATTGGACTTGGCCAGGCAGACTAGGGATCAGTGAAAATCAGGCTGATTTGAAGGTGGTTTTCAGGTCCTGTCCTCTGCATTGCCAAAGGCTTTGGGTAAATAGCTTGGTTAGAATGAGGCCCCTCTTCTGTCAGCCTGGGAAGTATCTGCACTATCTCTATAGTGATGAGCATGGAACCCATTTTAGTCCTCTCTTCCTTCTTCGGGGTTTGTCTTAGGCTTTTTTCTGATTGTCTTGTATGATGGATCAAAGTTGTGTGGAAGTGAGGAGGCCCCTATTAGAAGCCAGACTACAAAGCATAATAGACTGGACCAGTCAGAGACTTGGGAGAAGGGAGAGCCACCAGGAGGTTGTGACAGTTAGATTTGGATTGAGATGGCTTCTTGATCTGACACTCAACATGGGATCATAGATGCTCCCAAAAGAGAATTCCTGAGCTACACACATTGAAATATGTTGGCCTAGACTCCTTTTATAAGGAATTTCGTAAAGCAGTGGTATATCTCAGAATCTCTGAGGAAAGGAGAAATGTCAGCTTTGCTCTCTTTCTCTGTCTCCTGGACGCTCTTTTGCTTTCCCTCATGTATTATAATTTTCTAATCTGGTGCCTGTTGATTGCAAAAATGCTTTAGTAATGCTGAAAACCTTTCCTCCCAATCCTCTGGAAACGCACTTAGCAGCCAGGGCCCAGCCCTCTATAACACTTAATTAGATTTGAGAGCTCCTTTTTCTCCTCCCAGCCTCCAAATTGAATTCTGCTGAGTATCTCTATACCAGTCACTGTGGCTTGAGAGTTTGCTGGATTAGAAAAGAGAAGTTTTTTCCTCCTTGTTTTCACCTTCTCCTGTCTCTTTTCCTTGGGGTTCTGTGGGTGCTTGGTTTGCTGATGTCTTCAGACATCTTCGCTGGCTGATCAGAGATGAGTTCAAGCATGTTGGTCCCATGGCTTCAGTTAGGGATGTTCAGGGTGGGGAGCGGGAGTTTCACTTGCTGTCTTGATACCTTCTATATTGGCTGCTCATTTTCCCTGCCCGGAAACATTCCTGTAGCCCTTTATCTCCATTATCCTCATGGGCCCTGGAGAACATACAATTCTGAGTCTGGAAAGTAAGGCAGAGCTAGGAGAACCCAGGGCAGGGGTGAAGTGGGAGAGCAAGTCGGGAAGATGCTGGACACTTGTGGAATACCCAGAAGCCTTAGGGCAAGGAAGGAGCTGGAAGTCAGGGCAAAGCAAGCTGGCAGGTTTGCTACTCTGCCCCCTACTAGGGAGAGGGTAGGGGCCGGAGTTGATGCTGTCTCTGTATCCCCAGTGCCTACCACCAGACCCTGAACAGAGAACATCCGCACGGGTGCTCAGTGGCAAGAGAAGAGGACCTTGAAAACAAGGCCAAGGCATGCTCAGACAAGAAGTCTTTCCCATGGGTCCTGCAGCAAAGTGACCTTGTCCCTGGCATTCCAGAGTAGCACAGTCCCCAGAGCCGTATATTTGAAGTTAACGTCCATAGAATATTAGGTTACTAGCCATGAAACCGTGGCCAGTTCTTGTTGAGGCAAACTGAACACACACAGCTTATTTATTTATTTATTTATTTTTACGCACAATTTATAATCCAATTGGACAAACGTGTATTAAGCTTCTACTTTGTTCAACTCACTGTGCTGGGTGCTGGAGACAGAGAAACCAAAACTGAATTTGTCCTTGTCCCTGGGGAACTTCTAACTGGAGAATATAATGTATGCTTAACTTGACGAACTGATCTTAGTGTTGGGGAGGTGCTCCCACTGCGGCCCATCTGTGCCTTGCTTGGTGGCTGGCTCTCCTGTGTACTCACTTCTTTGTTGGCGCCATGTTGCAGCCTGCTCACCTCTCCTTCTCTACTTTGCCTTTGACGTGTCAGGCAAATCTCATTTTTGTGAGACTGACTGGGATTCTGTGGCTCACCATGACAAAATGTCACCAGAAAAATAGTCATGTTAAAAACATGAGCCTGTTTCATGGAGAGAAGCTTGTGCTCATTAAAGCTGTGAAACATACATGCACATCTACACACAGAGAAGTCAATTGATCCAAGGTATTTAGAGGAGGGAGGGACCCCTAACAAGGTGGGAGGTATCAGGAGGCACTTCATGTGGGAGACAGCCCCTGAACTGTGGGCTGAGGAGGGAGTGCAGGCCAGGCAAGGGGGACGGCCTAGGAGAAAGCACAGAACGGGCAAGGGAGGTGCCACCCAGCAGGCCACTTTGGCTGGAGTGTGAGGGTGTAAAGGGAAGTGATGATAGGAAAGAAATCTGGAAAAGGGGCTGTATAGCCAGCCAGTGCGAGGCCTTCTGAGCTAGGGTGACAGGGTGAAGATATGTCTTTGCATTTCATGTAACACCTGATTGTCTTTGTTAAGCTACCCCTTTCCTGATGGCATCATCTAGTTTGGGGTTGGGAATCACTTGATCAGCTGTGTCCTGACCAGTGTCCGTCACTACTTTGGGAAACAAGCCAGCCTCCATATTTAGAACCTTACTTGGGAGGTGGCCTCAGCGGCTGTGAGGGAGCGTTCACATCAGGGAGGGAGAGCTCACACTTGGGCCTCACTTAAATGAACTGCCTAGATCTTTCCTAGCTGGCAGTTGTTAGTAGCTGCATAACACTTCAAAAAGAAAGCTCTATTTGAGAAGTTCTGAAGCCATGCGAATGCCGAGCTACAACGTGGTGCCCCCTTCCTTGGGAAAGATCCTGGATTAATAATCTTGCTGTAGATTTTTCCTAGTTTGCTCTTTGAGGTTGAAGAGAACAATTTCCGTTGAATATTAGAAAAATCCTGGGTTTGGGGACGTGGTACATGTAGCACAGGGATGTAGACCCTTGAGGCCACATTTGGTCCTTGGAATTCTGCAAGAAAAGACTAGAACCAACTACCCCTGGTGAGAAGGCATTCCTTTGCCTATTGAATTGAGCACTCCCATTAGCACTCAGTGGGTGCTCCCTTCTCCTCTCCCTCCTCTATCCTTCCTTCTTCCTTTCCTCTCCTCTTCCTCCTCCTCTTCTCCCTCCTTTTCCACTTCCCCTGATCTTCTTCTTCCCTCTCCTCTTCCTCTTCTCCCTCCTCTGACCTCTCTCCTTCTCTTCTTCCCTCTTTTCCTTCTCTTCTTCTTCCTTTCTTTCCTTCTCTCCTCCCATTCTTCATTTTTCTGTTCCCCCTCCTCTTGTCCCTCCTTTCCTCCTCCTCTTCCCCCTTCTGGTCTTCCATCCTTCTGTCTTCCCTTCTTCGTCCTCTTCCCCCTCCTCTCTCCTTTGCCCTTTTACATCATTTGTGGACAAAGGGGAAACTCGCTTTTCTCCTTGGCTTTCTGCTTCGTTCTACTTGGCTTAAGCCTGAAAAGCAAGAACTTCTAGCCACGTTTGTCCTTTTCCCAAAGCTTTTTCCCACTTCTCATGACATTTGCCCTGTGTCTGCATAGGTTTGTTTATTTTTTTTTTTAATAAACTCTGCAAGTTTCCAAGAGTTTCACAACTTTGCGTCTGCTGGAGCCCTCTAACACAAGCTTTGTCAAAAGAAGTTAAGTTCTGAGCTGAACTTTCAAAAACACTTTGTTGGGGTGGGGGTGGGTGGGGTTGTGATGGTGCTGCTGGACTGTAACGTGCTGTACTTCCAAAGTACACCATGCTCTAAAATTAGCTCCATCCCCTCTCCTCTAAATAAAATGGACCTCTCCTCTAATGTCCCTGTCTTAGCTTGGTGTTAGGTAGAGGGGCATTTTATAGAGTTGAACTAGTAGTAATATAAAAATTAATGATAGTTTCACAATTCTAGAGCTCCTTATATTTTCCAAAGATGATGCTTGATATATCAAATGAGTTTCTAATTGCCAGAATATCACAAAAAATCAACAGGCAGAGTGAAAAATGCCAACTACATAGGGAAAGCTGTTTTTAGTGGAGGTCTCTCTCTCAGCCCCCCTCCTACCAGTCTGCTACACTGGATTCAAAGGTACTCTGTGGGTTTGCACTCACGAACCCCCATCAGTATGCTTATCACTAATAGTTAGCCAGTTAAGAAAATTAGTAAGAAGAGGAGCAACAGAATATTTCCCCCCAAACCTAGAATGTATTCTCCCACAGATACACACAGCATTGGTGATTAGAGGGAGCTGCGCACATAGAGTGCACTGGTAGTGAGGCACACATGAAAGGGACCCACATGGCCAAGGCAGCTAGGTGTTGTGGTAGAGTTCTGGACCTGGAATCAAGAAGAACTGAGTTCAAATCAGACACTTACTAGCTGTGTGACCCTAGGCAAGTCACTTAACCTCTATTTGCCTCAATTTCCTCAACTTCCCAGCTACTTCCCATATCTCATGGCCAGTGAGACTGAGCTTTTAGAGAGTTAGACGTGGTGGGGGAGGGAAGAGAGCAAGAATGATCCTTGTTATGTGTAGGATGCTTGTAAGTCAAAGACTGTCTATAGTGGGAACTAAGTTTGGCTAGGTGAGGTTGGGTCATGTGGTTGGAAAAGACCTTGAAGCTGTTAAAGAAGAGGAATTTAAATTTTTATATAGTGAGAAATAGGTAGCAATTCAAGATATTCGACCAAGGGAGTGTGTTATAAAAAATGTATTCATTCAACAAATGTGTATCCAACAAACAGGATATCCAGCGCTGAGCTATGTGCTGGAGACCCAAAGACAAAAATGAAACAGGCTTGCCCCTCAAGGAGCCGACTTACATTTTAGTGGGGTCAGGAGTGGGGAAGGTTTTCAGGAGAAGAGCACTAGCGACAGAGGGATCCCCAGTGACCTCACGTAGGAGATGGGGCTCGAGCTGAACTCTGAAGGAAGCTGGGGATTCTGTGAGCCAGAGAGGAAGAGGGTGAGCAAAAGGGAGGAGCTACAATGGTGTGTGAGAAGAAGAACAAGTGGGCTGTTTGGGCTTTCCTGGAAAGGCAGGCAGGCTGGCATCAGATTTTGAAGGGCTTTAGTGCCAGACAGAGGAGATTGTACCTATTACATCTGTGTGAGAAGTAAAGGAATGGCGGTGATGTGGTAAGCTTGGGCAGCTCTGGGGGGATGGGCTGGAGAGGCGGGAAGCAGGGAGCCCAGGGAGGAGGGCATTGCAGCCATCTAGATGGGAGATGATAAGGACCTCAAACAGAGTGGTGGTGATTTGAGGGGAGAAGAGGGATTTTGTGACAATAGAATGGACAGGGCTTGGCAGCTGATTGGAAAATGAGGAGTCCAGGACGTCTTTGAGGCTGGCAGCCTGTGTGATGTAAGGACAATAGGGCCCCAGGCTGAAAGTGAAGGTTTCAAATTGATGATACTGTATGTGGTACTAGCAGCAGAGATGCTCTGTGCATCTGGATAGATCCTGTATACAACATGCTTTATTTGGTGGTGCCCCCATCAGGGACTATCTTTTGCCTCTTTTTTTCACCTCTAGCACTTAGCACGATGCCTAGCACGTAGTAGGTACTTAATGAATGTTTATAATTGATTGGTTGATTGTGCTGGGCCCCATGGGGTTTTCCTCGACCCAGAGATGCAGTTCACCTCCAGTGTGGACAATTTATTGGAAAAAGTGGGCACACTTTTCTCAAGGTGAGGTTTGTAGATGGGTGCGCTTTGTACTCAGGAAAGGAGGTTCCCTCCTTCCTTCAACAGGCTTTTCCTAATTCCCCTACTCATTGTGTCTTTCTCTGGTGTGTAACTTGGATCAGATAGAATGTCAGAGTGTCAGCTCCTGGAGGGCAGGAGGTGATTCACGTTTGTCTGCAGCCCAGGGCCCTACCTGTGGTGAGTAAGTGCAATGCATGCTTGGGGATGGGCAGTGAATGAATGGATAGCTCTGTTGTTTGTATTGTGAATGGTGGAACATTCCAGCTACCTTTGATCCTTGGGGGGGGCAGGGCAGGGCAGGATCGCTCCCCTTCTCTAGGTGCAGGCATGCTCACCTGCTGGGCTCCCCCAGCTGCTTTTCCTGCTTGCTTCCTGTTAACTTTCCCATAATTTTGTTTTAGGTTTGCCAGCTCTTGGTCCCTTTTGCCCACGGGCCTTCTCCTTAGTGGCTCAGTCTGAGCTTTGTAAGGGAGTCCCAGCCTCTGACTGCCAGTCCCAGTGTTGTCATGGTTGAGGTGACCTGCTTGGCTGTGGTCAAGCCAGCCAGCTTCCTTTTGACAAGACATCATTTAAATGCCCAGCTTCAGCCAGCTGCAGCTCTTGAAGCAAAGCTGGGGATCTATGCCATCCCAGCTGCAGGGCAGCCCTGTGGCTCCATAGAAACTTGGAGATAGCCATGTGGTGAGTCACACCCGAAGAGCCTGTTCCCTATGGAAAGCTTACACTCCCTAGCATTCCTCCAGTTGGTCCTGCTCTTGGCCCTGCTTGAGGGCTTCTGCCAGGCACTAGGGATGCAAAGTGACATGGTACCCAGGCCTCCCTCTTAAGGAATTTGCAGGCCAAAGGGGACATTTAACTGTGGTCTGTGGGCAAGGGGAAGAAATGCAAAGGAGAGGTCCTGGCAAAGGGCTCTGGGAAACAGTGGGGGCCTTCCTGGAGAAGCAGGGGATGCCTGGGAGAGACTTGATTGTGAAACCTGGGGGCCAGAGCCCAACGGTTGACTCTTTGTGGTTTTTGTTAATTGCAGGTGTTCTCCCTGCCCCCTACTCTGGGGGAAGGGGTAAGTTAGAAGATTGTGGGAGGCCTTCTGGGTGACTTCACTCTGGATCCCTTGGCTCCATCTGGTGGATCACTGATTGTCAGAACTGAATTCTGTGGTAGGGGATTTCCTCATTCCGAGTTCTAGTTTGTTTAATGGATGATGACTGCAGAGAACATTGTGGCTTTTATTTTCATTCTTTTGTATTACTGGTCCTCCCCCCCTTTCAGTCTTCTCTACTACCTCGTCCCCTCTCCACGTCCTCATCAGTCTTGCTGTAAAGGGAGACTAAGTCTCCTTCTGATGTGGTCTGGGCCGGTTCTTGGAGAGCCAAATAAATCAGCTTCCTTTCTTGCTGGCTTTACCAGTACCATTTGGACGTAGGCAATGATTCCTGGGTTTTCTTGCCTCAGTGTCTTTATTTGAAAATGCATGTGCAGTTGTCACTAGTACTATTGATAAAGCTTCTTGCATACTTCACAGTGTGTCAAAAGTTTGAAGAAGTAATGATACATTTTAGAGAAAGACAGATTAGATAAAAAAGAGGAAATCTGCCTCCCCCCTCCATTTTCAGTTGTTTTGCCAGCTTCTCTAGGTGGATGTTAGAAAACAGTGAAATTGAAGACATGTAAAATCCACGTGAGCACTGTGTACAACCAGGATTGATTGAGCTTCCTCTGGGCCCAGCTTGGAGGCAGAGGGGAAGGAAGCCTAGGGAGTGGTCTCTGTCCTTTGCTTTACCCACAAACCAGGTAGCAATGTGAACCAGCAGCCGAGGAAGTGCCTGATTGATGGGACACACCCTAAGTGCTCTAGGAGTTGGAGAGTAGGCTTGAGTGGTCTGGGAAGACTCGAGGAAGGCCTTGCCCAATGGGTGGGATGGGGATAAGCAGAGAGAGTTACTTGAGACAGCTTTTGTGAGAGTGAAGGAGGTGAGAAGGAAGGAAGCAGAGACTTTCGCAGATAGAGACTGAATAGTCAAGGGTGGGACCTGAAAAGCTGGGCGCAGATATTGCGGCTTGCTCTTCAAGCCGCTTGGGAGTCATTGGGGGGTTTTCAAACAAGAGGGTGCCACGATAGAAGTGGAATGTGAAGGAAAATGAATACAGCAGAGGTGTACAGAATGGCTTGGAGCATGGAGACTAGGAAAAAGCTTTGATCGTGAGAAATTCACATGGGAGAGAATGGGCTTTGGCTAAGGCTGGTAGTAGCAGGACTGGAGACAATTCAAAAGGAAAAATAGACATTTCGATTGTCTGATTTACTATATGAAATGGAAAAAATGGTTGGAGACAACTTAGGTTGCCATTGATAGAAATAAGGGAATTGGGCAGGTGAGTTATTTTGGGAGGGAGGGCTGGGAGACAACTTGGAACTCAAAATGTAACAAAAAATCAATTAAATAAATATAAGAAAAAAAAAGAGATTGGATTGGCTCTTTGAGGACAAAATATATAATGGGAGAATATCTGAGGTCCCTGGCATGACCTTGGGGAGAGACTGTATATATGTAGGGCCATGCAGATGTCAGTAGCTAGGTGGTTCAGTGGACAGAGCACTTAACCTGGAGTTAGGAATGCCTGACACCTAAGTGTCACCTCAGCCACTTACTAGCTGTATGACCCTGAGCAAGTCATGTAACCTCTGTTTACCTTAATGCATTGCAGAAGGAAATGGCAAACCACTCCAGTATCTTTGCCAAGAAAACCCTATAATAGGGTCATGAAGAGTCAGACACAACTGAACAAATCCAAGATGTTCTTTTCACAATTGGAGAGTTTTTTTTCTTTTTCTTTTCCATATAATTCCATATGATTTGGAAGGGCCTTCAGACCAACTCCTCCTTTCCCCGTAACTTGGCTTGGGAATGGTAAGGAAGTTGGGCCTTTTATGATGACTTTTCATCAGGCCCAGTCATTTGGCTCATTATTGTGACATGGTTAGGCATCGAGGTGGAAAGAGCCTCCTCACTGATCTGCTGCTTTCTCCAGGGTTGACCTGGGAATGCCCTTGTGGTCACATTTGCTCTCTTGCTTCTTTGAGCTCTCTGAGGTCTCTGGTAGGCTCCATCCTCTTTAGGGGCTCTGGGCTCAGGATCTCACAGGGAGGAAGCCCAGTGGTGAAGTATTAACCCCCCTTTGGCTAATCCTCCGGACCTGTTCCTGTCCTGGTAGGGAATGATTCCCACTCTTCCCAGAAATCTTATGGGTCTTTATTTTTGTCACTGATCTCCTTGTCAGTTAATGTTTATGGGAAGAAAGGGAGCTCAGGGAGCTCAGCGATGCACGTGGAAAAGAAGGGACTCAAGATATTGGTGGGGGAAAAACACTGCTCCTGCTTTGCTCTTCCAGCTGTCCTGAGGGCCTCAGGGACCCTGTCATTTTTTCACATCACTCTTCAACTTTGCTGAATAAGTGTGGAAGGCTTTTCCTGTGATTTTTGGAAGTTCCCAAAGTCCAGTTTCTTTCCAATGAATACCATTCTCCTAGAGTTCAGTATATGTGATTTCAGGGAAAACTGAGCTAGATGTTGGGAGACTTGGGATTGACCTTCTAGCTCTGTGATTTGTGGCAGATCCTTTCATCTGTTTGCTTAGTTTTCCTCATCTGCAAAATGGGGCTCTTACCTCTTATGGTTGTGGAGGATAAACACGAGAGAATAGATTCGAGAGCACTTTAGAAAGGATAAAGCAAAAGCCATGACGAGTCTGTTGCCTGGTGTCCTCCACATAGACCTCTCTACCCTCATATTAACAAAATGCTTTTAGATGGATGGACACAGCTATGGGAAAACACAGGATGTAAATGTAAGAAATTAATCCACTCTGTTCTGGATTTACTAATGGTTGCCCAAAAGTTAGCAATGCCTCTGGCATCTGCTATCACTGGGGGAACCTAGTTGCCAAGAGTGAGCTGGGAAATGGTGAGCTGTGGACAGTGATTGGTGGGAACTTCCACCAAGGCTACCTAGGCCCTCCTGGTGTGGGAGAGGTGATGTTACCTGGGCTCTGCCGGCCTGCCCACCCACCCAGGGGAAAGCTGGTAAGACTTGGTGGGTCCTGATAAGGGATCATTTGGCTGTTGTCTGAGAACCAATATGATAAAGGTAAGAAATAGACTGGCCCTTGGCCTCAGCAAGAGGAATCCTCTGGCCACAGTGCCTTCCAGATATCTAAGTTGATGAGGAACTGTGATCTGCATTGTCGAATATAGGGAATGGGATGCCCACAGTGATGAACAGGTCAGCGAAATGGCAGCTGGGAGGAAGGGATCTAAATGTTCCCTTTTCCTTCTTAACTTGATTAGTTTCTCCTCATTTGTGAAAGTCATTTAGTTTCGCTCCATATGCTGCCTTTGAGACAGATGTTTTCTGACTTAATTCTCCTCAAGTGTTAGCTGACCTTCCCAATTTTGGATCCTGGCTTCAATATCTCACTAGATTTCTTGTGCGCAATGTGTAGTGCTCTTGGGGCCAACCCTGAGCCTCGTAAAATGCCACAGGCAGTAATAGCCAGGAATATGGCCTGTTGGTTCTGCCATAGAATGGGATGGTCTTTATTTAAAGGCCTGGCAAACATTGCTGGCCCGTCAAGGGCAGTCCATATGATGGTCTGTGGAGGGCTGTCCATGCAATGGCCCAAAGTTTGGAGACTGTGGCTCCTAAGTTACTCCTTGGGTCAGTTTTATGACTTTGCTCAGTCTTTCACAAGTGTGCAGGGCATTGGTAGTCAGTTTCAGGGTCAGCTCCCTTTTTGCCTTCATATTAGTATAGGTGGTAAGAGATCATAGTATTAATGCTGATTCATGAATGGGGATGACGTATCTCAGCAGTAATGTTTCTGACCAGCCCAGATTTTCAGCCTTGGTCCTTAGGGTTTGGGCTCCAGGGCATTTTCCAGCCACTTTTGGTGAGCTGTTAGAGTGGTATCTATAATGACCTTAAGCTGGCAAGACATTGTGCTCTCTTAGCTGCTGTAAGAGACTAGTTGGTGAGTCCCCTGTTGTGCTTGGGAGCCATTGCTTTCGGCTTTTCCCCACTAGCTTCAGCAGTGGGCCCACGTGTCCAGGGCCTGTGAGTTTGTGCATGAGGGAGCTCCTTCTGCCACCAGAAGTGGGACCTGATCCCTAACTCAGAGGAGTTTGAAGGAATTGCCTTTGTTGAAGAGAAGTGACTGATTTGTGCCTGGTCCCCCAGTCACTGCTAGGAAGCGTCAGAGGCAAGGTTTGAACTCATGTCTTCCTTCTTCAGGGCCACCCCTCTCTCTGCCAGGCCCTTTAGCCTCAACATTCTGTGATATCGATTCAAGTACCATGATCAAATCCCAAGCTCCTCAGATCTCACCACCAGGCCTGCTGCCACTGTCACCAAAGGAAATGGTGGTGCTGGCAATTGATTGGGTGGTCAGAAAACGGAGATGGGGAAAAGGGGCAACTGGAATGGCAATTTCCTTCTGAAGAGCTCGTGGATTTAATCGCTTGTGCTTGTTTTCCCCAGGCGCTCTGTTAGCCTGTTGACAGACTTTTGTATCCTTTTTTTGCGTCCTGGAAAAAGAAGAGAGGCTTCTTGTTACAGTTAGAAACGAGAAGAGAAGATTGAAGTCAAGCTCTTTTTAGGCATGCCCCCTCCCCCAATTCAAGGCATTGTGCTTTCAGGGGTGCTGGAGGCTACCAACAGTTTTCCATGAGATATTGATGATACCAGGCAGTAATTAATTGTTTAGATGAATTGGAAGCAGGGTTAGAGAATAGTGTGGAAGAAGCAGTCTTATTTCACTCAGACTTCAACATGAGAGGTCCGGCAGAGATGTTAGTTTTGCCTATGAATGAGGAAGCTCCTGAATTGTTACCCAAATCCCATGGTTTATGCAGGCAGGAAAGGCCAAAGAGCCTGAATGGCCCAGGGGGCTCACCAAATGCCCCTGTCTAGGTCCAGATTGGGGTTATGGCCTTGGAGGTGCCCCCAGAGAGAGTACACAAAGGGATAATCACTCCCCTGCCTCACAGACAAGGGCCTTCACCAACCTCCCAATGGCAAGCCATTACCTCCTCTGCTTGTATGTGCCCATTGGTTCTGTTTGAATAGATCCTGGAGGCAGCTCTTGCCTACAGGTCATCTCCTTCCTGTTTCCCTTCTTGACCCTCTGATGAATTCTCTTGGTTCATGGGAAGAAACTCTAGGTGAGATATCATGTTTTTTTTTGTTTTGTTTTGGTTTTGTTTTTGAGATGTCATGTTTTACAAGGAGTAGTACAATAAAATGCCTGTTTCCTCCTCTTCTAGCCTCATTGGGTTAACAGCTGGAGCCCTAACATTCAGCACATTTTGGTGTTATCCCATCCTCGTGACTGAGGGCATTTTTTAGCCTGGATGAGCACCGATGGGCAGGAGCACAGATGTGCTGGCAAGGGTGATGGACGTGGGGCTGGCAGTCCAGATTTTCCCCTCAAGCCCTAGCACCTAAGTGAGGCAAGAAAAGGGCTCAAGAGCTACCTTGGAAGTTAGACCGCTTGGGAGAGGGCAGGCCTTCCTCCATTTCCAGCTTTGACCTTGGGGCCCTCGTTGGGGTGGGGGCAAAGGTTGTCTTGGCTGCTCTTCCTTCTCATTGCTCCCTTGGTACACATCGCTCCTCAGAGGTGGGACACTTGCCTATTGGAATTAACTTTGTCTCCAGCACTCAGCTTTGCCCTGTATTGATGCAGCCTGCCCATAGCACGCAGACCCTGGTGGACATAACGCCTTCTTTGGAGTGAGGGGCATCTGGAATTCAAATCCTCCCTCTGTGTGCCCATGGGCAGTATGTCACCTCTCTGGAGTACTAAGTGTATGAGATGGTGCCTGGAAAAGCCAGTCCTTAAAGTGGCCGTGGAAGTGGCAGCAATGATTTTTCTGATTTGTTTGATGTGCTTTTGTGTTTGATTATATTGAAATGAGCCCTTGGCTGTTTTTTTCCTCTTACGTCGTTGCATAATTGTTCCATGTTTTCTTTCACCCATAGAAAGGCTGTAAGCTTCCTGAGGTCAGGTTCTGTCATACACTCCTTTTGTTTCAGGAAGCACAGAAATATTGATTGAATTGAAGCTGGGATCTCTCAGCAATAGCTTTGGTTACTTGAGTCACTCCAAAATATTTCCTGAGTGCTCCTTAGACACATAGCCCTGGGAGAGATGTTAGGACTAGTTGGGGAGAGTAGGCCCCTCTCAGAACAAGTTAACAACAGAAGACAGTGCTTGCGAAGGTAACCAAAGAGGTTCTATGAACGGTACATGCTCAAAGAGACAGGAGACACTGACGTGCCTGAAGCTTTGGCATGAAGGTTAGATTTGGGCTCCGTCTTTTTTGATGGGTCCTGGATGGTTTGGATACAAGGGAGAAAGGGCTTTGGAGTTGGTGATATAGCATGAATAAAAATGGGAGTGGCTCAAGGCATGCTTGGAAGTCGTACTGCTAGAGAATCGGGGCAAAGAGGCCCTTACATGTCAGAGTCAGGAATTGAGGGCTATAGTGTGGTACAATGGAAAAGGCACTTGAGTTGGAGGCTAAGAACCTGAGTTCAAATCCTCATCTTGAAAAATCAGTCAACATTTAGTAAATACCTACCATGTGCCAGTCATCATGTGCTTATTACCTTGGATTAGTTCTCTTCTCTGAGCCTCAGTCTCCCATTTTTTCAAATTGAGGGGGTTGCAGGGATGGGCTTCTTTAAGATCCCTTCTACCTTTTTATTCAGTGGAAGATTCAGGGGATGGGCTGGAGGAGATGACAGGATTCATTCATTCTTGGGCAGTCCTTGAATATCCCCCATGTGCATGATGGATAAAAGGTGTGTTTGAGTAGATTAGTTGGGCAAGTAGATTATGGATGGGAGAGCATGGAGGGAGGGCAGCCGGTTAGGGGCTACCATAGTGGTCTAGTGGGCAGAGAAAGGAATGCAGCCATACAAGAGATGTTAAGTAAAGAATCCACAAGAGTTCACAATGAGCTGTATGGGGCATTGTGCGCATGTGTGCATGTATGTGTGTTCACGCATGTGTGTGTGTGTGCGCACATGCGTGCATGTCACAGTGACAGAATTTCCAGAATTAAAGCCGCACTGATGTTTGGAAGAAAAAAGGTCACTTTCCAGTAAGCCTGTGTTTCTGCAAGCCTGTGTTCCCAACATGAGGATGTCCCAGCTGGCCTCCCAGGAACTGGATGGGTGATGCTAGCTAGCACTCCTCGTTTCAGGTCCCTTGTTCAGGTACGGGCCCTTCATCTGAAGTCATTCCTGGTTGAGATTGTTTCTTCCCTCATTGTTCTTGACTTGTGATCCTCCCTTTGGTTTTTTGGTGGGTCAGAGCAGCAGCAGGGAGAGCTGAGCCTGTGATGCCAGTCCACAGCCCTGGAGGGCACTGTACCCCAGCACAAACAGCTTCCTGGCCACGCCAACTCTTTCCTGCAGATTTGGAACAATTGCTTGGAAAAGGGGCCTACCCTACCAGGGCAAACGATGGGAGGCTGGGCCTTGAGCCAAGTCACCTTGCTGCTGGGTGATCTTTGCATTTTTGAGTGTTCTCTCGGGGTCTTTGTTGTTTCTTCTGATACCAGTCAAATTGGCGAGTGGCTTTCCCTTGGGTCTGCACAAGGGCACCTGTGCAGAAGTCGATTCTCTGTGGCTGATTCTCTGTTGTTGAGTAACAGAGTCCAGGCAAACCAAAATCACCAAACAAGGCCTCCAAGGCTCTTTATGTGCTTCCAATTGCAATCACAGCATTGTAGCCACAACCAAATGGCTTTCTAGGGGAATTATGTAGAAAGAGAATGGTGGAGTTCTGTGAGGCGCCAGAAGAGGGCAGACTAGTGTCTTCTTAGAGACACAAAGAAAGAGCTTCATCTTAGGAACATGAAATCAGGTCCACTTAAGGAGATTTTCTTAATGATCTTTTTTAACCAGTGCAGTAATGGACTTGTGAAGTACCTAGTCAAGGCCAGACCTTCAGGTTGAGAGCGAAGAGATTCACATGCAGCTGGTTGAAGCTGCTGTTTGTAAGGGCTTGTTGGTCTGACGGCTAATATGTTAAAGTATACTTGAAATACCATTTGTTACTGTTTCGGCTTCACCTTTCCTCTCATTCCAAGGCTGGTCACTTTAGAAACTGCAGAGGATACTGGATTTCTAGTGTCTAATATTTGCCAAGGTCTTTATAAGCTACTGTTGGACTGTGATGCTTTTGGTTCACTTACGAATTTAATCGAATTCATATGAGGTGATCTTGGGCCTGTCAGAAGCACTGCAAGGTTAAAACCTAATTTCACACATAAAATTGTCAGTTTGCTCTGAGAAAGTGATTGATCAGATGAGAAGCTAGTGAGGAGTTAATGGCGATCTTTGCTTTCCCTAAACTACTCAGACTGCTTTGTGGAGATGGGGATTTGCAGTAGTTTCTGAAGAGAAAAATGGTGATAGAGTATACTGGGATTTGCCCAGGGCCTGTTTAAAACCAGCCTTCTTGAGATAGCCTGAGAGAAGGTGGGTTAGGTCGGCCTGACCTGCTGGAGGATATACTGGTACCTGGCAAGAACCATGCTAGAACCCTCCTGCCCACCTCACAGCCACATTCCCCCCCCCATCCTTAGGAAGGTGGCTCATTTGCATGTTCTATTAATTATAGTAGATAAGAAAATCATAAATTGGTAGTAAATGAAGCTGGAAGGTCATTAGCCATCTGTTCTTAAAGGCTTACACTTGATGTCATGTACTTTCAAGTTTTCATGATTAAATAGTGTATCAGCAAAAATTTGACCTTTAGGGAGAGAGGAGTAGAAAAAAGAAAGAGGGAAAGAGGGAGAAAGAGGGAGAGAGAGAAAAAGAGAGAGAGAGGGGGGGAGGGAGAGGGAGAGAGGGAAAGAGTGAGTGAAAGAGAGAGAGGAAGGAAAAGGGAGGGAGGGAGACAGAGAGAATGGCATTTCAAGGGCAGATTGTAGACTTTCTGGAAGATGATTTCCTTGTTTCCTAATTTGGCCAATTGAGATTTTTAGACCAAATGCCAATAAATATTGTATGTAATGTCAGTCTTTTGTCCAGCTTGTGTGACACATAGAGAGAAAACTTGTACAAGTGCACAGGAAACAGGACTAGAAGGGAAACCAAAGGGTTACTTGGCATGATCTTGAATTCCTTTCTGGGGCCTCAGTGGGCCAGGCTCTATTGCATGAAATGGGTGAATAGGTACCTGGGCTTTTTGAAGGAGATATTGTACAAAACGGTAGTTCCTCATGGGAATGCCATGGCTAAAGAGACCCTTAGCAGTTGGCTGGGCAGTTTGCTGTTTGACTTCAGCTCTCCTAAGGGTCTCAGGGACCCAGTCATTCTCTTACGTTATTCCTCATCTTTCCTGAATAAGTGTGGAAGGATTGTTCTGTGATTTTTGGAAGTTCCAAAAGCCCATTTTTTTTACAGTGAATGTTGTTGTCAGGAGGTGGAGGCAGATGCCAATAATATCAAGCACATATGTTAGGGATTGGTTTTAAAAACCCATCTCAGAATCTGGCCCATTGTCTATGCAGTCTCCCTTTGGACAAGCTCTCGTATCATTAAATACAGCTTCACTTCTGTCTTGTCTCTCGTGCTTCGATGGAAAAGTAGAATGATTCTTTTAAAAAAGTTCTCCAATAGCAATAGCACTTGATCCTTTCTGTATATATTATACACACACACACACACACACTGTATACAAACACATATCTATCGGTATAAGCACTTTATACTTGTCCCAACTCTTTGTATGTGTGTGATCCTCGTCTGCTTCTCACGGTAATGCTGTGCAGCCCATGACATGGGAAGGGTTGTCAGGTTCTCCAAAGGGGGCACAGAGGAAGGAAGGGAGGGAGGGAGGAAGGAAATAAAGCAGGAAGGAAGGAAGAAAAAAACCACACATTTCCTATGTCTGCTCTGTGCCAGGCATTGTGCCAGTGCTTTTACACAGATCTTATTTGGTCTTTACAACAACCCTGGGAGGTATATACCATTGAGGATCCCCATTTTACAGTTGAGGAAACTGAGACAGTAGTTAAGTGACTTGCCCAGGGTCACACAGGTAGTGTGTGCCTAAGGCTGGGCACTCAGGGCTAAGAAAGTTGCTGAAGGTTCCACAGGCTGGGTTGAATTCACAGATTGCTAGAAAGCTAGCGTTGGCGGGGGCCTTCCAGTTCATAAACCTATACCTGTCATATGGATAAGGAAATTCAGGAGCAGGGGATCAGTTGACTAGGCCAGAGTCACTCAGCTCGTGGTAGAGCTTGACTCAAAGTGCAGGTGGGTGTGGGTCCCCTCGCAGTGCATCCTGGGCTCTGGTGACACTGTGATGTGTCAGTGAAAGAGGCCAAAGCCAAGAGGCTTCTTTTTCCCCTTTCCACCAGCAGTGTTTCCCAGGTACCGTGCGCCCTTACTGCCCCCACTTAGCTAGTTATGGGAGTCAAAGACAAATCACTTTACTCTTTTGTTTCCTTATCTGCAAAATGAGCAGAATAACACACTTGGGGGCAAGTGAGTCTTTTTTGGGTTATACATTGATATTGAACTCAATGTGTGTGTGTGTGTGTTTATGTTTATAATAGACAACTGTGACCCTTTTCTCTGCCTTCAGTAATTCTTCAGTTTGTATTAAGCATTTTTTTTAAAGAAATAGCAGGTTTGGTTGGGGGTGGGGACAGGAGAGTTGTCTTCAAGTATTTGAAGGATATATGTGTATATATATATGTGTGTGTATATATGTATATGTGTGTGTATGTACATATGTATGCATGTATATATGACTAGTTTGGTTGGCTTCAGAGGACAGATCTAAGAGCAACAGGTGAAACAGACAGGAGAGGTAAACTGAGGCTGGATAGCAGGACAAATGTGCTAACGTTCGTGAGCTGTTTCCAAGTGGCCTAAGCTGCCTGGGAGGCAGCATGGCTGCTCACCTGGTAATAGCTCACCAGGGATGTTGAAAAGGGGTGTCTTGCTGAGGCAGGGCTCGGATGACCTACTTCTGAGCTCCCTTCCTGCTCTGGGCTTCTGTGAGAAGTGGTGCACTCTGCTAAATACATATGTAGGCATATATGTATCTGCACATGTTTGTGTATATGTGTATACATGTATGTATACAGACATAGCTTTATGTTTAAATATCCATGCACACACAAATACACAGCTTTACTGTATAAGCTTTTAACAGAAAATCTTAATGCTTAATGAGTAATCCAACTATACCTGAAGGTTAAACATTTTTTCCACAATGAATTTAAGTATTTTTGCGTGTCTTGTCTGTAGGGTAGGAAATCATATGAGGCCAATGGTTTCTGAGAATCTGCTGCCTTTGTTTACTAAGGGAGGCTTCTTCTTATTGTCACTATGACAAATCTTTATAAAGAAGGGGGAGGCCTTTTTGTCTTGGGCTTTTAAAGAAATTCTGTCTTTTGTAATAGCTGTTGGGAAACTAGTTAACTTTTCCCTTTATGACCGTGAAGGGGTAATGCCACTTTGTGTGGCCTAGTGGGAAGGGCAGGGGAAGAAGTGAGCTGAGTTAGTGGGGACGAGGGAGAGGGGGAGTGGGGAAGAGGATTGTGTTCTTCTTTATGTCCCAGCCAGGGGAGAGGAGGAGGCCTGGTTTACAGTTCAGTTCTGCTCCGGAGCCATCATGAGGTCTTGGGCCTTTCCATCTTCATCCTTTTGCCAGTGTTTATCCATCTGCAGAGTTGTTGTAGAAATATCTCCTCTCTGCCTTGCAGCAGAGGAACCCTCCCCCAACCCCACACCTCCACACCCTTCAGTTCCTGGAAAAGGACTGATGTGGTCTAGTGGGAAGAACTGAGAAAGGGAGACAGAGAAGGCCTGGCCAAGCTCTGGTCTCACCTTCAAAGGTGAGCCTGGAGAAGGCCCCTCATTTCTTCCCTCTGTCAAGAGAGCAGGTTGGAGCACCTAACTCTGCAGGGCCCTTGACGTCCTGGGCAGTCTAGGGAAGAGAAGCACCAGATTATTGAAGCTGGTATCATGCCTTCTATCATTCCATTGTTGCCAATTAGATTTGTGAGTTGCAATCTGAAAATGCCACCCCAAAGAGTGTTCAAAGCCTTAGTTATATGCATATAACTATATAACTATATATATATATATATAGTTATATGCATATAACTATATATATATATATATATATATTATATATATATATATATATATATATATATATAAAACTGTCTCTCTCTCTTTCTCTCTAGCTTTATTTCTGTATCTCTATCTATCTATCTCTAGCTCTGCCTATTTATCTATTTATCTATATATCTATATTTGTCTATATATATATATATATATATATATATATATATATATATATATATATATATATATATAGAGAGAGAGAGAGAGAGAGAGAGAGAGAGAGAGAGAGAGAGAGAGAGACAGTGACAGTGATAGCGATGTTTGTGAAAGACTGCAATTCATGCTCAGCTTCTTTCAGGAGAATCCCTTTTTAGGCTGGCCTTGATTGGTGTATCCAAAGTAAGCATGTTGGTGACTTTGTAACAAGAGTCTCCACTTGAAATAAAGTTAAGTGTCCGGGTCACAAACATGGCCCAAGCCTGCAGTGTGCCCCCCACCTTTGGCCATTATTTTGGGGTGCTATTATAATGGAAACCGAACAGTGCATTATAGTTCTTCCTAGGTTTTGTAAAAACATGATGAATATGCTTATTTGGACAGTGTGGACAGGTCAGTAAGAAGCAAATGCATTTGTTTTTGTCATTTGTGTTTCAGTGTATGGGACTGTCCTCTTCATGGCCTTATGAAAGCTGAGGCCTCTATAGAGGACTAGTGACATATCTCAGCTGCTTGGACAATGTAATCCTGGGGTCACCCAGTGTGGGCTCAAGAACAGTCATAAGCATCCTGTATACCTTATAGCGTGCCTCCCTGTAGCTTATAGAGTACTTTCTCACACGTTCTCTTGTTTGAACCATCCACCTGTGAGGGAGGCAGGCAGGGAGCAATATTTCCATTTTAGAGTTGAAATGGATGGATAGATAGAGGAAACAACATTTATTAAAGACTGTGATATGCCAGTCACTTTGCTGTGCACTCGGGATGCAAATAAAAGCATACTAGATAGTCTGTGCCCTCAAGAAGCTTACATTCTAATGGGGAAAGGGGAGCTGGCAATTAATAAGAAAATCTGGCGAGTGGATTTGGGAGTAAATGTCAGGCCCTCCTCACAGGGTGGGCCAGGCAAGCTTCCCCACTGAGGAGATAGGGGCTTTAGTTGACATTTTGCTTGAGACTGTGGCCAGTATGGGGCTGAGCTGGGGGTAGAGCTTTCTTCTAGACTGTATTGCCTCAAAAAACCCAATGATTTGAAAACCTGCAGGTTAACTTTTCTTAGTTAGAAGGAGTTCTTCATTGTCTTATTCTAATACTCTTCTGCAGAAAAAAACCATGATTTGCTCATTTTATTTACCAAAATGAATGGAAGAAAGTACACATGAAATGATTGGCAGGGCATTCTTCCGATTAGTTGAGGAGCTGGAGGAAGATATGCTACCCTCACCCCAAAGAATAGATGAATTATTTGATTTTGCTAAAGCAGCACACTTCTGTACTTTGGATAACGAAATTCAGTAAACATCTATGCTCATTGTAACAAAAAAGCACATTTTTGGGAATTGTTCTTAATGCAGTAAAACCAAAAAGAATGATAGTATCATAGATTTAGATCTGGAAGGGACCTGTGAGGCTATCTTCTCCAACCTTCATTTTACAGATGTGGAAACTGAGGCTCAAGTTAAGTGACTTGCCTAGTATTATGCAACTAACATCTGGCAGAAGTGGGATTTGAGCCCAAGGTTTCTTGTTTCTGACTCTATTTACCATACCATGTTGCCTCCCTAGTAAGTGGCAGAGATGAGATTTGAACCCCGGTCCTCACGTTTTTTTCTTCTTACCGTCTACTTTTAGAAGTGAGGCAAACAACAATAAGTCAAGTAATGTCATGGTTTCAGTTGTTACATTTGTAAAATGCAAGGGTTGATTGGATCGAGTGCTCCAGGGCCCCTAGTACTGATGTGTTAGGCTTCCTTCAAAAAGAGCCCCCTTAGTCACAACAGTATCATCATAACACATGCTCGTAATCTCCCAGATACATGTAACAAAAAGCTTCAAAATTTAGAGCTGTGGCAGGGGAGATGAATTGGAAACAGGATGAAGTCCGCAGCATCCCTGCTGCCCTGTCTGCTCCTGGAATTGTCCTGAGACTGCTCCCTGTGAGCCTGGAGAAGATGAGTGTCCAGGCCAATACTCTTATTCAATGTCAGAATTCAGCCATTCTCTCCATCTGTGCTCTGCTCTGCAGAATGTTGGCAAGAATAATGTCCAGAGATTGACATCCCAGGACTGTTTCCACCTGAACATTCAAAAACAGTGAAGAGAATAAGGAGAATAATAGTGCTAATACCAATAGTTCTCTTATATCTAATGTACTGTGAAAGGAAAAGTTTTGAAGGCTGTGGAAAAGTCCCCTTACCTTGGCAGTATACGTTCCAGGGACATCCACATAGAGGAGGAGGTTGATACACACATTGGCAGAGCTTGTTTGGTGTTTGGGAGAGAAGAGGTGTTCGCCTGCCCATTAGACTGAAGGTCTACAGAGCTGTTGTGCTGACGTCACTGTTGTATGGCTGTGAACCCTGGACAGTGTCCCAGCGCCACGCCAGGAAACCAAGTCGCTCCCATTTGAATTATCGTAGGAAGATTCTGAAGATCACCTGGCAAGGTAAGGTACTGGACACTGAGGTCCTCTCTCGAGTCAAACTGCCAAGCGTTCCAACTCTACTGCAGAGAGCACAACTCCAATGGACTGGCCATGTTGTTCAAATGCCAAATGTCCGTTTGCCTAAAAAAACTAGTTTGTGGAGAATTCACACAACGCAAGCGCTCACATGGAGGTCAGAAGAAGCGATACGAGGCCACTCTCAAGGTCTCTCTGAAGAACTTTGGAATTGACTGTGAGACATGGGAGACGCTGGCACAGGACTGCCCTGCATGGCGTGCCCACATGAAAGAAGGTTCTGTGCTCTCAGTAACTCAAAAGAAACATGAGATGTGAAAATTTAGAAAGATCTCCACTCCAGATGTTCATGTGGCCTATTCGTGCCCGACCTGTGGTAGAGCCTTCCGAGCTGACATTGGTCTGATCATCCATAGCTGGGCACACTGACCACTGACCCCACACAGTGATGTCCTCTTCAAGAATGAAGGAGATCAACCACTGTGAAAGTGTGCAGTCATGTTCAGAAATATTGCCCTGAACACAAAATGATCCTCCATTATCAGAGAAAGATAGAGTTATTAGTTGGCATCCTGGGAAAGGGGATCAATTTTTATTTTAAAAAGATTTTGAAAAATAAAAAGTAGAAATAGAAAGTCATTCTGTATAATGAATCCCCAGTTAATCAGAAATTCACTGAAATTCCCCATTTTTTAAGCTGTCTAGGAAATTGAAGTTTTATTATATAAATGCAAAATTTGGTCATTGGATTTGGGAGGGTTTTTTTTTTAAATAAAAATCAAATGAACCATTTTAGTCAGATTGAGATGAGAAACTGAGGAGATTGGGTTGTGCAGCGAACTTGGTCTTTATCTTCATGTATGGATCAGTGTTTTTGAATGCTCAGATGGTTTTTCAACATAGAACACGTTAGCTCAAGGGAAGAAAACACACTTTTTACATTGCCATAAGAAGCTCTGGCCCTTTAAGCCTGGCCTCTTACTCCAGTAGTTTTGGCTAAAGGCAGCTCCTGAAGTTGTCTCGGCCACTTTCCTGGTGTGACTTTCTTTGTACCCTCACAAGCAAAATGATATTCGTGGTGAGTTGGGGGACACTGCATGCTTGGCCTGGCCTCTTTTGAAAGGGGTCTGATAAGATTATACTTATAGAATACTCTCAGGAATTTGTCATTTGAAATACCAATTCCTGTGTTTTTATGATAAGCTACATAGATTCTTCTTTCAGCAGCCATAGTGAGGCAGCAAGAGGTAGTGGGACATTACACTCTTGGCACCTGAGGTCTTATTGTTCTCCCAGCCATTTTCAATCTGTGGCTTTATCTCACATTTTAGCATTCATTCCTTCCCCTTTCCCAGTGAACCTCTTAGCTTGTCTTTCACCATCGTTGAGATTTTGCCACCCGTTCTTCTTTGGTCTTCCAGTATGGTCAGGGGTATAAGATGTGTCTTTCTCCTTTTCATTTCTGACTGATGGCTCCTACTTTGTCATACATGTGCATGTTCTCACATTTGGGTATGTGTCAACAGATCTCTGGGGATACAGCCTTGTGTTCTTTTGTTGGCTGTGATTATGGATTGGAGTGGAGCTATGAGAGGGGAAAAGAGTTAGAAACCAATATCTGATCACAGCATATTTTTTAAAAGGTGCTTTGTGGGGACATGATGTCCATACAGTTTGAGTAGAAAAATGAGTTCAGAACAGGTGGTTGAGAAAAAGAGAAAATTCTTAAATTTCAGACAGTTGAAAGCTGCCATTTTGATCCAAATAAGAGAGCTCCTCCTCTGAAACAGAGGTGGGACAAGGCATTTGTACATCCTAGATGAGGATTGCAAATCCAGCCCCCTGTGGGGCCCTCAAAGGCTCTGAGCTCGCACTGGAACACGTATAATTTGATTCAGTTCAAAATAAATGTGCCTTGTGAAGGAAGTAGAATTTTAAGTCATGGAAGATCTTGTCACTTAGAAAAAGTCATTAAAAGGAAACCCCCATTGCACCTCCATTGTGTATTGTGCCCTAGCTGACTATTCTTGCACAATCCCAGCTCATTTTCTGATTGATTACCTTGTGAAAAATTCAGAAAGGAAGGGGTCCAATGCTGGGTTCCTCTCATAAGTCACATGTATCCACTGATAAGAAGCAAACAGATGCCCATTTCCCCCGTGGATTAAAGGCTTTTGTTCTGCCGTAGCCAAAGGGAACCTTTGGATTTTACAAGGTTCAACCCTTTAGACTTATCTGTCCTTCGTATTCTTAAGTGATCTGTCTGCATGATCGGTGCAGTGCGCCCTTGAGCGTGTTCCGTCTGAGCAAAACCCAATACCAGGCTTTTTCCGTGGAGTCTGAGGGGCACCTATGGGGTGGAGTTTTGGGGGAGGTCACTTATGGCCTGCTTCCAGAAGCCTTGACTACCTCTTTTCCTCATGGGGTTAACAAAACTTCCCAGCTGAAAAGAGGAACAGGGGGAGAAGAAGGTAGGATAGAATCAGCAGAGCTGTTGTCCTTTCTGGTGGTGAGTGATTCCCTTCACTTAGATCGGGCTGGTGATTTCACTGCATCTTTGAGCTGGTAGGGCCTTATGAGGCCATCCTTTCCAACTCATGCTTGAACAGGAATCCCCTCCACAACATACCTGACGAGTGATCTGTCATCCAGTCTATGCTTGAAGTTCTTCTGAGAATGGCGCTGACTGACCCTTGACCTAGTGTATTACTGCTCCTTCTCAGCTTCATGATAGCTTTGGATTTGATGAGCATGCCAACTATACCTTTGGCCAAGTCAGTGACTGAAATGAGCACAGATCCCTGGGGCACTCCACTGCAGACCTCTTTGCAAGGTGACAGCAAACCAGCAATGACTCTTTTGGATCAAGCATTGAAAGTTAGTATGGAAGCCAGATTATCATGTAAAAATCATTTGGGTAACAATTATATTTTAGATAGCACTTATTTGTATATTTAATACTTTATGTTTTGTATGGTATTTATGTTTTATATGTTTTCTTTATAAGAAAATTCCCACCTTTCCTTTGCTGGTTCCCATTCTCATTTGTGTTACAGTTATATGTATGTCTGTTTCCCCCACCCCCTCAGTCAACTCTTGAGCTCCCTCTGGGAAGGGACAGTCCCATTTTCCATCTTCATATTCCCAGTACCTAGAGCAGGAACCTGTGTGGAGTAGACACTTAATAACTGGGAATTAATTAAATTGGTGAATCCCTTTCTGTATTAAACACTTTCAGAAAATTCAAATGTTTGCCAACAGTTGAGTGCCCTAGTGCATTTTTTTGGTGTTTACTTGTCACTTATGCTCTTGGGTGGTGAAATCGTGATGGTAAGAGCTGTCTGGTTTTCCGTTGCTGGCCTGTGGTCACTTGGTAGGAATAGCAGATAGCAGGAACACATGGAGCTGGGTGCCGGGGTAGGGGTGGGGAGGTGGGGCAAGTAGGCGGTCAACCTCTCTGGCTTCTGAGTCTGCCTCCATTGCTCACTCAGTGGCCTTCCCACTCAGGTCTCAGTTGAGATCTCTATGAAATGACTGGGTTTTGTTCAGTGGGATTATCTCCTGAGAGCCAGGAGATGGACTGGTACAAATATGTCTCCATGAGTCCTGGTGCCCAGGACCCAGTCCTAGCCCCTCCCCTTGGGCTCTGGTGCATGATGTGGAGGGGAAGCATTTGGTGGGTAATATTTCACCAGTGCTCTGATGGGCATTTCGGCCTCTGTCCACTCAGCTTGTTTATATATACGTTCTTAATTAGTACTAGGCTGGGCACGCAGGCTCTGGTTTGTTGACTGCGGCTATAGGCTCCTGGCCTGTGCCAGTCTCTTAGTATTAAGGGAGGAGGAGAGTGCCCTACACTGTTCCTGGCCTCTCTGGGTTTAGGCCTTTGGTTCCAGAAACCAAGCCTTGTGATCGCAGATGCCGTCATGCTATGTCATGGGACTGGGATGCCACCAAGTTGGAGCTAGTGGTAACTTGATGTCTCTAACTAAGGCCATGGTTGACTAGAAAGGGAAGTGAGCATGAGCGAGAGCAGCTGAAGAGTGGAAAGACTGGGTCCCCTCTAATGCCCCTAGGCTCCCCTTCGTCCCCCCTCACGCAATCGCAGCAGATGGCTCCTTGGGAGAATCGAAGGAGAGACATGGATTGGAGTCATATGGGTCGAGGGGCCATGCATATGGGTCACAATCTGAACTATTGGAGGGAAGGCCCATCAACCAAGGCTGGAGTTTATCTTAAACAAGTGTGAGGTCAGAAAGAGGCTAGTTATTTGACATGAAAGTTCCCAGACTTCCCAGAGGCCTTATCATATGAGTAACTTGTATGGAAGGAAGTCTTAACCACATTGGAGGGGGTGGAATTGCCCTGAGGAGCCACCCAAGTCACTGTCTGCGGGCCAGAGCAGTCTGCTTGACAGTTGACTTGGAGACAAGCTATCAGACAAGGAGAACAATGTTGATGTGTTTGTAACTTGACATTGTCCAAGCTGTGGTATATGCTTGAGGAGGAGTCTAGGCTTGAGGGGGACCCAAGAAATTGGGCTTCCCTTAGTTAATTCCATTGAGATTGACCCAAGAAAATGGGAGGGATGAATGATTTTGGTGGGTCACAGTGACACTTCTGAGCTGATTGGTTTGGGAAAGATCAGACCTTGAGAACCTGCAGAATGGAGGAGGTGGGAGGAGGTGGGAGGAGTGGGAAGTCTTGGAAAATCGGATGAACACTGGGAGCCAGGACAGGCCATTGTGCATCTTAGACCAAGTTTGAGAATTGTGCCCTGGTGCCTGCTGCTCTGAGGTTTTGCAGCTTCACTGTGGCGCTGGACCTGACATCACAGACAAAGAAAATACTGGCGTGCCATAAAGAGAGCATTTTCTAGCATAAAAAGTTTTGAGAAACAGAGTTTTGGGTTTAGAGTCCCGAAGACGTGAGTTCAAATCCTGACTCACGTACTTACAATCTGTGTGTTCTTGGGCACATCTCTTAATGTCGCTGGGCCTCATGGATAAAATGAGGAGGTTGGACCTGAGGACTCCAAGGTCACTTCCAGCTCTAATTCTGGGCTTCTTCATTACCCTTCCTTGAGTGGCTACCTGCCTCACCTTCCCCTAGTCCTGGCTCTGCCTTGATTCAGACTGTGTCCTTTTGGCTGCTTTGAGGGAAGCTCAGCCTCCAGTCCAGGGGACCCTGCTGTTTGTAAATACCGCCCTGTAGGGTTACACTGAGCTGGAGAGACGGAAAGGGCACTGGACAGGCTAGGCAGGCATTTCACTTGTCTGGGCCTCAGTTTCCTCATTTGGTAAAGGAAGGGCTTCATCAAAGAGAGCTCTTAGCTTTGGGGTTTGCATTTCGCGGAGGTTTGCCGCATTGTGTGCTGAAAACAGGCCTGAGCAGTAAGTGAGTGAGATTTATGCGGTGAACATTGAAAATAGCTAGGCATTTCTGCCACAAAGGAGCAAAGCTGTGAACGCGCAGGCCACAATCTCAAATTTTGTTCTCCTGCTTTAGATTTTTTCACCTTTCAAAAATCTTATTATCCTGTGCCTTAAGAAGTCCTATAATTTCATTTGAGCAGTAAATGGTATTTACGAATACCATTGGCGCTCCGGGGTTTTAATAGGTAGGGGAGGGGCCACTGCCGAGAGGGGCTCTCCTCCATAGATTTTCCTCCTTTGAGGGGGTCTGGTTTTGTTGTTGTTGTTTCTCAGGGAGGTGGGGGTGTGATGTGGATTAGATTAAAATGAATTTGAATGTGGCGGACAGGCCTGCCTCCTGCCTCCTCCTACTAGTTAGAGGATGGAGACAGCATTACTAGGGAATTTGCAAACATGACATCCATCCTAGTCCAGTTTGTTTTTTCTTCTTGGAAGGCCTTTGGTGGACCTTCTTCAAGCCACAATGCCAGCTGCCTTTTGGGGTGTCATGGGGTAATGACTGTAGACACTTTTAAGTTGCGTTTCTGGAATTTTGAATGATCTGTTTTCAAATTTCGGAAATCGGCATCGGTTCTGTTCTAAGCACTTTAACTGTGTCTTTAAAACGTGTATGAGAAAACCTTTTCCCCTCCCCTTCCTCCTCCCCCCTCTAATTAGCTCCATCTTAAGCTCATAAATAATTTGGGGAAAGTAAGTAAAAGGCCATTTTAACTGGAAGCACAGTTTTACCTTTTGGTTACAAACCTGAACTGGACACTGTTGTGTACCCAGCTGGTAGTTGCTGGAGTGTTAGTGTGGGCCAGAAAGGAGGAGAGAGGAAGGCTGGTGGGGAGCAAGCCTGGCAGAGTGGTGAGCACCCTTGGGTGGGAGCCAGGAAGCCCTGGGTTCACAAGTGACTTTGGGCAAGGAGGCCTCAGTTTCTTCATCTGTAAAAGAAGGGATTGGGACTGGCCCGACCTCCAAGATACCTTCCAGCTCTAAATCCCTGATGTTTCCTCATGTGTCCAATGGGGACAAGAATGCCTAGAACCCCTGCCTCACAGAGGTGCGGAAAGGCCTATGGGATCTTGGAGCTGGAAGTGGCCTCAGCCACCATCCATGCCAACGCCACCCTTTTGCTGAAGAGGAAACTGAGGCCCAGGAAGGGGAAGCTGGACTTCAAGACTTCCCTCCCTCTCCGCTCTACTGCAGCCCTGGGGACAATGCTTCTGTCAGTCCGTGGGCACTGCTTGGCTCTGCTTGCATTGCTCAGCTCACTTGGCGGCGGCGGTGGCAGCAGCAGCAGCAGCAGCGGCGACGGCGGCAGCATTGGCAGAGGCGGCACCTCCAGAGGCGGCAGAGGCGGCACCACTAGAGTGGCAGCGACGGTGGCTGCGAGAGCAGAGGCAGAGGCAGCACCACCAGAGGTGGCAGCAACGGCAGTGGAGGGGCAGGCAGGCTGCTCAGCTCTCTGTTGGGGCAGCTGTGTGCTGAGGAAGTGGCCCAGGCCGCCGGGCAGCGGCCACAGCAGCGGCCCGCTCCTTGCACCCGGGTTCCCCTCCCGTAGGCAGGCGGGCGCTCCTTGGGAGCTGAGCTGAGCGCAGCGGAGCCCGAGCCTAGCCGGAGCCAGCGAGGAGCGAGTGAGCGGAGCCGCCCCCAGAGGAGCTGTTCTTTGTGCTGCCCCCTTCGCTGCCCCCGCCCCACCCGCCGCTGCTGCTGCTGCTGCTGCCGCCGCTGCCCAGCCTGCCTTGGAGGTCAGCAGCTGGCCCCAGCTCCCTACCCCTCCATCTCTGCCCTGCCTACCTCCCTCCTTCCCTCTTCCTCTGTCTGCCTCCTGCCCGCTCTCCATCCCTGCCCCCTGCCCTCCCTGCCTGGTGGACACCTGCTTGAGGGCAGCGGCTGTCTGCCGGGTGGACTCCCCCTACCTCCCCTTCCTCTGTACTTCAGGCAGGCTGCAGTGATTCGTGAACTGGGGTGGGGTTGGGGGTGGGGGGTCGTTGTGATGGGAAGGGGCGTGTGAGGGGAAGGGGGATTGCCATGGAATTGAGCAGGTTCCCTGATTATTAGGGTATTAGGAGCAGAGCCCTGGGCTGCTGCTGCTGCTGCTGTGCTGCAGGAGGTAGACAGGCAGGTGGGGAGGGGGGAGGGAGGGAAGGAAGGGGGAGGGAGGGAGGGAGGTCCTCGGGACTGCCCCAGATGTTGTCAAATGCCGGCGCAGGGGCTCATCCTGCCAGGGGATCAGCCTAGGTGAAGGAGAGCCCCCAGCCGGATGGGCACGCCATGCAGGCTTGGGCAGCCATCTGGGGGGTGGGTAGCTTGCACTTGGCCTTGGTCGCACAATGGATGTGAAGGACGGGCGCTGGGGCGCTGGGCGCTCTCCTTAATGGCATAGGCAGGCGGGGTGCTTGTTCAGAGCTCACATACAAGGCGCCCAGGCAGCTGCTGCTGCATTTAGTGGCCCAGCTCAGCCCAGCTCACCCCTGCCCAGCCCAGCTCAGCTGCCCTAGCAGTGGCCCAAGGCTATGCTGAGCTTACTAGCCCACTTGTATTGTTGCAGCTCCAAGGAAGACTGTTCAGAGGATGACAAGTGTATTCTGAGTAGGTAGGTGTGTGGCTTCCTTTTCGGCTAATGTCCCATCTCCGTCTTGCTTTTTTCCTGCCTCTATTGGTGAGAAACGAGGTTAAGAGGTATAAAGTGGAGGCTAGCTCCAGCCCTCCTTCCAAGGCACAGCCATGGCATTGCCAGCTTTGCCCGAGTGTGAGCCGAGCCGAGCCAGGGTGAACCCTGAGCTGGAGCTGCTTTTCTTAACTAAAGCTGCATTGTGAGCCCCCCAAAGGCATTTCTCTACCTCCTGCTGTCGCTGTATACCTACTGAGGTGGCATTGTTGTGGAGGTCGGGAGGCTAGCCTCCTCCGAGTAGCAGAGGGGCCAGGCGATGCCTCCAAGCCCTCTTTTCCTGGTGGGGAACTACGGTTTGAGGGCACTGGCAGCGTCTTTGGCAGCGTCTTTGGCTGGTTCGGAAGAGCAGTAGCAGCAGCAGTAGCAGCATCTGCCTCGGGCTCTGCTGTGGCGGGGGAAAAGAAGAGCTAGTTGGTAGTGTGTTATGGAAATGCTGTTTACTGTTATTGTAGTACCGCGGTGACAACATGCCTTTGAAATGGAAAACGAGCTCTCCTGCTATCTGGAAATTCCCAGTTCCTGTGCTTAAAACCTCCAGGTCATCTCCACTTTCACCGGCATACATGTAAGTGAAAGCAAATAGGGTCTAAAGGTGGTATTTCTTTCATGAACCGGGCTACCCAGTGGCCTGAAATGCCGTGTTATCTCTCTCTCCAGTGACATCGGCATGGTCAGATTATCCGTATGTGGGCTTTGCCTCCACAACCTGGCTTTTGCACCTTGAACTTTCTAAGTGATGAATGTTTTCTTATAGTAGTCAAATGCAAAGACGCATAAGAGTAAATGGTTTTGTATTGATTGAACCTTGACTATTTCTCATTGATTGGAAAGATGAATTTGGGGTTCTGAAGGTCCAGGACCCCCCTCTGTGACTTTTGGGGCCGTGTCTATCTTAAAGCGACTGCTGACTGGTGTTAGTCTAATGCTTCATTTTCCAGATGCCTTCTAGCTTCGGTGCATTTAACAATCTCTGGCAAATGTATACGTGGATTAGGAGAAAGTGAGCTTTTCACTGATGTGTAGTACTGCTATGGCATAGATAGTACAGGCATTTCCATAGCTCTGCTCTGGTACAGCGTTCAAAGTTTTCACGATTTGCAATGATGAAGCTCAAAGCCTCCAGTTGTAAGGTTGGGGCATTTGTGTTCTCTACATACAGTCGTGTGGTTGTGGTATGTCTATATACTTGCTGTAGAAATGTCAGTTTACCAAATAGATTGGAAATAAACATGTGCCAGAGTGTTTGGGGATAGCCTACTGGAGTATTTTGTTTTAATTAAAACATTTGTTTGGTGTGTTTCATTCACAAAGCTGTGCCTGCAAAAAGAAAATCCAGAAAGTGTAATCAACTGTTCTTTTTCCGTCCTGTCCATGAGCCCTTTTTAGGTGGAGGAGGGGGTGGGAAGCTTGTTTTTTTCCCATTTTTCTTCCTTCAGTACAAAGAAGGCTTTGGAAATAAAGCTGGGTCATATTTGCAGCCACTGTTTCAAATGTCCGTGCCCACTGACTAGTCAAGGAAGAGTATCAGCTCAAGGAGTCCAGGCTTTTGTTTTGCAGCTACATTTTGCTTCTTTCCCACTTAGTTTTTCTCTTCTCGGAGGTGGGGATGCCCAGTGACATCTTGATTGTGAGGGATGCTTTGAAGCCCCTCAGCTGCTGCCGCTGCTGCTGCCGCGGAGGCTCAGCTCGTCTCGAGCTTTTCAGTTGTGCAGGTGCTCCCTTTGGGGTCTTGGAAGCAGGGAATTGGTATAACTTGGCAGGCTTGTTGGCCACAGCTCTTAGTTTTTCCTTAGCAGATTACTATTCATATTTTCTCTCAGAGGTATTTCAAGTTATTCCATCTAAGCATATGTGAAAACGATTTTGCTTTCTACCTAAAATGATGAGCCCCATTGATGGAAGAATAATCCCTATAGTTATTGGAATGTGGTGGGAAGAGGAAAGTGACAGGTTGGTGAGGGTTTGAAATGTCCTTGGGGTGTGTGTGTGTGTGTGTGTGTGTGTGTGTGTGTGTGTGTGTGTGCGCGCGCGCGTGCATGTGCAAGCGAGCTCAAGAGCGAGCGTGTGCAGGGAGCCCCTGAGCTAATCAGAGGTGGCTGTTCCAAAGTGGCAGGGGCAAGCCAAAGGTGAATTCCTCCGAATTTACAAAAATCAGCGATTCTGATTTCATCTGATGAGAGATAGTCATGATTTCTGATTCCTGTTTCACTACCCCAAAAATGAAATCAGCAGCTTTTTTTTTTTTAACAACACTGTCACCAGTTTTGACAAAAACAGCAGTTAAAAAAAATCTTATTGTGCCTCTCGTATTATTTGCCCGGTTGGGTACAACTAAATTCCGCATCTTTCTGTGAATTCCTTGGTTTGCTTAAGCTTCAACCTCTTTGCCCTGGGGATATGAGGGAATCGGCTTAGGCTGCAGAGCCTAGAGAAATAGTCCAGCTCGAGTGTGCCGATGCTGCACTGGGGGGAGCACATCTGTAGAATATCAAATGTAATTGCATGTCTCCTGTTACCCAAGAGCACTTGGCCATGGCAGTGGACTCTCTTAGTCAGTTGGCACATCTGTCTTCTTTGCACAGAAATGTACAGAAGGCTTTTATATTTGCAGAGGCAGTATAGAAAGTCTGGGAAATCAAGCCTAAAGCTTGCCTTGGAAGTTTGTCATCCAGGTTTTTAAAGCAAGTGCTTTAGCTTTTTGTCACAAATGCTCAGTGAACAAAGTTCATTTCAGTGCCTGGACAAAAATCGCTTCTTTCTTAGCAGTTGTGTATTTTTGAAGCTTGTGGAGCTCGTCAGAGGAAATGACCTCGTAGCAGTATATCCTTTCTCAGGCAGGTCCAGACAGCCTAGTTACCATGCCCAGAGTCCAGTGTGATTCTGTTGGAGTGCCCCACCCCATTGGTGGGGCCACAAGTAGATGTGAAGCTGCCCAGTCTTTGGGGTCTGAAGATTTTGGGGTACAATTGAAAAGGTGACACTTTGGCCATGGGAAGAATACATTGGCAGGTTGTAAAACAATAGGTTTCAAACATATACAATTATCACATGTAAATGAGTGCCCACATAAAATTAGATATCTTTGTGTTCTTCTGCAGGACACTACAGAGGAAAAACCAAGATGAGCATTTGTTCTATACCTGTTTCCCTCCCTCAGACCCCATTAGCATCTACTTGAGCATAGTTCCTTGATTGGCGATGGAGTGGGGAGAAGCATTTGGCGGTAGGCCTCGACATTTCCAGACCTCTTGCTTGAGGTACATCTTGCATGTTCTCAAAGGCTGTGCTTAGATTCATTAGAAGTCAGTTGCAGTGACAGAATAACTCCGGAAGCCTGGAAACAAAAGTGCCTGCCTGTCCAGGGTGGGGAATGCTTCTCCCCAGCGGGCCCAGTACAGGGGGGAGGGTGCTAGTAGTCCTGCCTTGGCAGTGAAAGTGACAGTGGTGAGTGTTTTGTCGAGGGCTGAGGACCAGTCAAAATGGAGACGGACCGGGGCCTTCTGGCTTTAGAGTCTAACTGCTTTGTGCTTGCTCTCTGGGTTTGAGATTTTCGGTAAGGTCGCCACCTCTTTGAGGAGCTCACCTGTTGGTCTTGCTAAATGACATTTGCCTCACTGAGAACTGAAAAGAAGGGAAATAAATACCTCTTCATCTTGTGTGCCCTGAGCACTTCTTCAACACAATATTGGCATGGTGGATGGGGGACAGAGTTGACTGCATAAACACTTGGGAGATGGGATGGGCTAGCTCTGGATGGACTCATCCCTAAAGGTTCAGTTTGGGTCTTGTTAGCTATAACCTGCTTTCACTTCTGTTCCCTAAGCCATGCAGTGCAAGGCAGTCCACCTGAAAATGTTGACAGAAACACATTCTTTTAGTGCCTGTGCATTTGTTACAGCTGCTGCCCATCAGCAGGCTAAGTGGTGTCCAGCTTTACCTTCTGGGGCCGTCTAGTATTCTGCGTAAACAAATCCCAAAGGGAGAGACTTTGTTCCACAGGTCAATCAAGAAAGGTCCATTCAGGAAATTGAAGGTGTGTTTACACCTTAAGTGGCTCCTTCCTGGTATCTTGGCAGCTCACACTGAGCATTGAACTAATGATGGCTAATACTAGCCATCCTGGGAGATTGAGGATACATGACAAAAACAATGATTTGTATGCACTTGTCAAGGTTTTAGCTTTTAGGGGCAGAGGACAGAGAGGAAGGGGTAGTGAACTGGGGAAAACAAGTGACTGAATGAGATGAGGTTTGCAAAGCGTTCAGCAAGCATTAAAGAGGAGATGATGATGATGGTGGTGATGGTGATGATGATGGTGGTGATGATGGTGATGATGGTGGTGATGATGGTGATGGTGATGGTGATGATAGCCACTTCTCCCGAGCCTCAAACAATTTCCTGGAAATGGTGAAATGGAATATTGAAGCAGTAAGATAGCCAGCCACTCTCCCAGTGTGATTTTTCTAAAACAATGATTATGAAAGCAGTTTCTGTTTGTGACCACGGGTTTAATGAATGTCATTAAAGAAGACATTGTCTCCTTTGATCCCCAGTGTTCAGTTGATTTCCTTTTGGAAAGGCTTGTTGCATTAATACAAATGGAAGCTCGGATTTTGTCCCAAGACCCAGTTACCCCATAGATGAATATTGAGAAAGTTGCTGTGATTGAGTTGGTAGAACTTAGGGCTTCTCTTTGCCTGGCACAGAATGCCAAATTGTTCCTGGGAAGAGGGGAACTCTATTGTCTGCAGAAATGTTTCTTGTTACTTGGGTGGATATTAAAAAAAAGAAACTGAAAAGTAGATTAAAAAAATGTTGGCTTCCTGTGTTTTGTCCCTGAAGTCTTTTTGCTTTCTGATTTTCAGAGTTTTAGAAGGCTTTTCTTGTATTACCCCATCTATTAACATATTTAGTAAAATACATTTCACAATAATAGCAAATTAGTGATGGCAAATAGTACTTGAAGATGTGGAATCGTGCATACAAGTATGGGTGGGGAAACCAAAATCAACATTGCTATGTATCTGAAAGCTTGGAGCAGGCTTACTTTTGTTGGCTTTAACTCTCTTCACATATACCAGTGAAGATGTATGTATGATGTGGGAAAATAGCTTACTAATTCAGGTCATTTAGCCCAAGTTTGCAATCGCTTTTGGCCCGGTTTTTGGTGAATATCTGAGCCAGAAGGGACTGATGGTTGTCTAGTCCAGTGTTTTCTAAGCCAAACCATCCTGTGGATGTGAAAATAGCAAAATTGTGTCTTGTAGATTGCTCTGACCCAGGCAGCTTCATCCCAGTGAACAGCTGACCCTCTCCTTTCACTTTGCTCCTCCTAACCTCAGGGAGCCAGAAGCTGGGAGGAAGAGTCATTTTTTTAAGTTTGAAGAGGTTATAACAAAGGTTTTATGGACCAGTCAGAAGTCCCATCATTTGGGAAATGCACCCCCCCCCCGAAATCCTTCCTTATTTGACCCTTGATCCATGGGCATCTACACTGTGCCTGAATAGCTCTAGTGATGGGGAGCTCACTACTCCTCAAGGTAGCTCACTGTTTGGGGATACCAATAATTGTTAGAAAGGTTTTCCTTGTTTTGAGCATAAAGCTACTGTAGCCCTTTAGTTAATCCCTGAAATGGACACTCACTGGCCTTAGTTTGCCACCTGAAACTTCATGTCGGCTTAGCCGTCTTAACAGTTTTGAGCTCTCACTAAATCTTTCCTTCCCCAGGCTAAGCATTCTTAGTTACCTGAACCTATCATCATGTGGCCTGGATCCCCTGTGGTCACCAGCTTAGGACATGCACCAGCTTGTTGAGATAAGCATCAGTTTGTCAGCGTCCCTCCTACAACATGATAGCTGGAAGTGAACATGAAACTCCAGATATTATCTGACCAGTGCAGAGTACAGGGAGACTAGAATCTCTCGTTTGGAATCCTATAGCAAATTTTTCTAGCAGCCATTGTTGGCTCATGTCAAGCTTGTGGTTCCCTTAGACCCTTTGGTCTTTTTCACATAAACTGATTGCTTTCTACTCATATTTTCCCCCATCCTACCCTTGTGCTGTTGTTTGAACACAAATAGCAGAATTAAAATTTGATTATGTTTAATGCCTTCATGCCTGCGTCTTTGAATATTAATAGTAATATAATAATCAATTCTTGGATTGAGTGGTTCCTTCCAGAAGACTTACTGTTCTCATCCTTATGACTCCCATTGTTATGGTAGCTGTCTTTCAGTCTCTTGAATGTCTTTGGTGAAGGAGATCCTATTCATTTATTCTGTGGAAAGCAAGTGAAGACATGGCAAAGTTGGGCCTTCCATTGGTGTATGTAAGACCGAGGTTTCCCACCTGCATACATTGCTTGATGCCATCTCTCTCCAAGTTGATATCCTTGCCATTTTCAATCTTTCAAGACTGAAACCTGGCAAATAAGAGTTATATTCTCAAATAATCCAATTTGTAGGTTCTTGAAAAGCTCTTAGCACTGAAGCCTTGGAACATAATGAAATAGAAAATAACACCAGCTGCGTGTCCATGAGTGTTCGGGCTTCTTGGAGTTGGTATTTATGAAACAGAAAACTGAGCTTTTGAGACCTTCAGATTAAAAAAAAATCAATCAACTTTTTCTCTGTATTGTTTGTTTCCTTGCTTGAATGTAGCTTCTAGTTACTTCAAAGGGAAACTTGCCCTGGGGGGAAGGTAAGAAGAGCCCTGGGATTCCTCATTATCCATCTCAGCCTGGACCATCCTCACCAAGGATTCAAAGGTCCTGACTCAAATTTAGACTCAAGAGAGACTAAAAGATGGGGAAAATCTGCTTTAGCTTGTTTTCCCCAAGCTGCTTAGGGGCAAAAACTAAAGCATGATCATTTGTGAGTTTATTGAGAAGTTCATTTATGACATTTTAGGCAAATTTGTAATGTTTTCCTAGAGGTCATGATAGGATGATTTAGTAGCTGGGTATTTCAAATGTCAAGCACTTGACAGTTTCTGGATGAGTTTTGCTCCTCCTGGAGTTGAAGCCCAGCTGCCCTGTCTACTTCTGATCCAAGTTGCATGGCCTCCTCACTCTATCACACCTGAGGCAAGTGGGGCTTAGCTTGGAGATGGGTTTTCAAGGCAATTGGTGCAAGCTCTTCTTTCTTTTTCCTTATGTTTGGGCTCACTTCAAAGGAATATTTGAAAGCTTGTCAGGTGTAGGAGGACTTTAATTTAGTATATGTTGAGCTGGAGAGCCAGAGCTGGGACCAGTGAGTTGAAGACTGAGAAGCAAGTTGTTTTACTCGCTCTAAGGAAATACTTCCTAGTAATCATAGCTCTTCAACAATGGAAAGGGCTGCTTCAGGAAGTGGCAACTTTCCTCTTCTTAGAGTTCCATGAGCAGAGGCTGGCTGAGCACTTACTGGGTATGTTCTATGGGGCAGGCCTGCCCAGTTACGTGTTGGGCTAGATGCACTCTGAGGCCACTTCCTGATGCTGGGTGTCTTGCGTCTGATGATAAGCTCTAGTCATACAGACTCGCTGTTGCAGTAGTTGGACTTTTTTGCATTTAATGTATTTCTTCAAGATAGTCCCATTTCTGCCTTTGAGTCTTCCAAGGGCAGCATGCTAAATACCTGCACATGGATAGATCGTCAATACTTGGCCCAATGCATCCAGCCTGTTAGGGGGATTGTGCACTGTCAAACCTCCATCCACACTTGCAGAACCATACTGTCAACTCAGAGAAAATCAAGGTGTTTAATTAATTGCTGTGAAAATGAAGCAGAAAGCTCTCTAGTTAAGTAGCATTCTATTTCCTGTACATTGGAAGTATTGATAATGGAATTAGGAGCATTGTGAAAATATCACGGCAGAAAAATGGATTTGAGCTAAGTGGATGAGACAAGATGTATGGTTGGAGAGAGACATTAGATTTTCCAGTGTTGGATGATGGTGTTATGAATGCTAGAAAATCATACCATTGAAGCTCAAATTGCTAGTGTCCTTGGAGCAATCAGAGGTTGCTGAGTGCATTATATATAGCGTGTGAGTGCATGGCTTTCATCTTTGAGGAACCAAGAATTTGGTGCCAGCACATTTGATAGGAGCTTGAGTAAAAATAGAATTACCTAGAGTTTTTAATTACAGGGAGAATAGCATTTACCTACTGGCATGAAGTAATAGTCAGTATCTGTTAGTATGACCACATTTGACTACCAGTTCATTCTGAGACTTCAGAATGTGAGGCACGAACATTTACAGAGGGAGAGAATGTTCCCTGTGATGGACTTTGAAGAATAATGCCTTATAGGGCAGACAGAGCAGTTCTTCTTATCTCCATTTTATAGATAAGAAGGCTGAGGCTCTGAGGGTTCAAATGATTTGTTCCAGGTCATGTGGCATAGCTAAGAGTTGGAGGGACTTTAGAGGTCTTCTATTACCACATATACTTGAGCAGAAATGCCCTCAATGGCATTCCCAACTAGTGGCCAAATAGCCTTTACTGGAAGACCTCTAGTGATGGGAAGCCCCTCCCTTGTGAGGCAGCTGGGCTCTCTTGGGTAATGCTAATTGCTAAGAAGCTCAAATCTGCCTCTTTGCACCTTATCCTTGCTCTTCATTCAGAGCAAATGGAGTCCTGAGTCCCTCTCCTATGTGACAGCCCTTCACACACCTGAAGACAGCTCTCAGGTTTTTTATGAGTCTTCTTCTCCAGTCTAACATACCTTCAGCCAGTCTTGGTGAGGCGCAGTCGTGAGCTCTTCATCCTTCTGGTCACAGCTTTCAGAAGGCATTCTAACCTGGCCAGTTCAATTCGACAAATATTCATTAAAAGCCTGTGTCTGGTACGATGTTCAGTGTTAGGGATGCAAAGACACAAAAGAAGTGGTGCCTGTCCTCAGATTGCTTATGTTCTATTAGGGGGAAATAACAGGTACAAAGATAAGTGAATAAAACATACACATAAAGTAATAGAGCATTTTCAAGAGTGAGAGTGCACTAATGGCAGAGGGCAGCCTTATATGGGCCCACAAGCTTAACATGAAACAATGAAATTAGATCAATAAATTAAAAGAAAACAATTAACCAGGAGGAAATATTAGGGACTTTTCAAGTTGGGAGGGGGAGAGTGAACAGGTACAATTCCCTGAAATCAGAAAAAAAAGGGGTGTCCCATTTCCCTCAGGTGTTTGTATTCAGTCAGAGGCACATGGAAACAATCACTGATTGATCAGTATGGGACCAGTTTTCAGTTTTTGGTCATATGGGCTACTTGAGATGGACCATTGTGAGAAACTCCTTGCATCAGTCTTTGGATCTGACTGGGTTTCTGGTCAGCATAACCCAGGTCCTTGGTGAAGGGTCTCTAAGCAGTAGGGAGGGGTGGCCCAGCTTCCCAGCCAGGCAGGACCAGATTCAAACAATGTAGTAAATTTTCTCCCAGTTCCCACAATTGAAGAAAGTTTTCTCACAAGACAGTAATTGGACTAGACCCATAACTGAGTAGAAAGTGACTGAGCTAGATCCAGAATTGAGTCACAAGATGGAGTCAGTGTGGTTCACTCAATTCCAACTATCACTTGCAAAATAAAATTGTTTTAATCCCTTATGATTGTTTATTCATGTTTTTTCCCCATTTAATAGTATTTTATTTTTTCCAATTACACGTAAAGATAGTTTTCAGCATTCGCTTTTATAAGGTTTTGAGTTTCACATTTTTTTCTCTCTCCCTCCCCTCCCCCCCTCCCCAAGATGGCCTGCAATCTGATTACCACTTGCTATTTTAATTCCCTTACTTAGCACCTACCTCTCAGGGCTGTCCAAGGATAAAATGAGATAATATTTGCAAAGCACTTTGCATTCTTTAAAGTGCTATATAAATGTGAGCTGCCATCATTATTATTATCATAAGAGTCAAAGAGGAAGAGAGAATGTATTCTAGATGTGAGGGACCTCTTAATACTTAGTCATTCAATGACTTATGCAAAGGCATGATGGGAAATGACGCATCCCAGTTCGCGAGCCATTTGGGTAGAATGGAGTGACCTATTGGATCCAGTGGAGTGAGCTTGGAAAGGTAGGTGGGAGCCATATTGCAGAAGAGTTGGTATGTTATTTTATAGGTGTGGGACACCATTGAAGACTTGTGAGTTGGAGAAGGGATGTGGAGAGAGCTTTGCTTTAGGAAGAGCTCCTGGGGACTAAATAAGAAGATAACAGTACCAGGATCCATTATCCCTTTTACTGTACAAATGAAAAGTCTCTAAAAGCTTCAGGCTGGGATGGTATCCATTGTGTCAGACACTGGGATAAGATTAAGTCATTTCATTGGCCATTAGGGTTAAACAACATGTCTCCTTTTTTGGTAGATCTAGCTTTGCTATTAGCATATGTTGTACTGACAGTTCTTTAAGAGGCAGCAGAGAGAGAGCCGGCCTTGTAGCCAGGGGGACCCAAATGCAGACCCTGCCTTTGTCACATACTGGCCTTGGGCTCTTTATCCAGCTCTGCAATTCTTCCCTCCTCGATGCAGATGACAGTCCCTCCATAATTTATGGAGATTGCCTTTGAGAGTTGGGGAAAATGGCGCTAAAAAGCCATGGCCCTCTGGCCAACCCGGTGCACCAGACACAGAGCTAATACCTATACAGAAAAGAATAAAGTACTGTTTGAAACATGACTTTCTTGAATAGAATCCCACTTAGGGATTACTAAGAACTCATCAGTTGGTCCAACCTTGAAGGTATTCTGACCCAGAGACAGTAATAGTAGACTAATGATAAAATGTGATGATTTGATTTAATAGTTTATCACTTATAATTTTAGTTCATTTAGTTTTGAATAACATAGATGATTTTGAATTGTATGATGAAGATGAGTTGATTGTTTCAGGACTGGAAGATGCATTTTTTCCTTCCATTCATCTCATTAGTCTTATAAGCCATTTAGAGTAAAGTTGGAGGGAAGCCTGGATCTTTTCCTGTGTTAGGTCACTAATCTCTGTGAAGTACATGGCCAGTCTCTAATATTCATCAGCATTTCTTATTGGAAAATACACAGTCACTTGTCCATGTAGCCACCTCTTGTCAGCAAATAAAATTGTGTTTTTCTTTATGATGAAAGGGCCTCATGGGAGATTAGCTGGGTAGGATGGATCTACTTTGTGGAGGACTGTGAAATCCATGCAGAAATGTTTAGCTTTCACATGTATGGCTGGAATATAAGGTATGGGGGAAGTGTAATAAGTCAGAAAGATGATTGGATCCAGCTGTGTGACATATGATATCCATATCCAATAGGGGAGTTTATATTTTATCCTTGAAGCTTCTTAGGGGACTGACATGGACAAACCTATGTGCCAAAGATATCCCCTTGGGAGCTGCATGGAGGATAGATTGGAGAAGGGATGAGTTACAGGCAGAGCAGCCAAAGTGAGAGCTGGTGGGGGCCTGAACTGAGGAGGGGAAGAGAAGGGGAGAGGCGTGAGATATATTGAGGAGTTAGAAACGACAAGACTGGGAAATTGATTGGAGGGGAAGAGTTGAGAATTGATTCTGAGGTTATGCATACAGGTGACTTGAAGGATGATGGTGACCCCAGCAGAATCAGGGAAATTAGAAAGAAGGGTGGATAGGCTTAGGAGGAAAGATGATGATTTCTGTTTTGGCCACACTAAGGTTGAGGTGTTGATGGGACGACATGGACAAACCTATTCGCCAAAGATATCCCCTTGGGAGCTACATGGAGGATAGATTGGATAAGGGATGAGAGAAGATAGCCAGCAGGTAGCTGGTGATATGGAGATGAGGACTGAAGCTCAGGAGAGAGATGAAGGCTGGATATACTATTTCATCTATATTGCTAGATTTTTTTTTTCCTGTGTGTGAGATTGTGTGTGTGGAATTGACAGAGGAAGCAGAGAGATAGAAGGCGGGCCGCAGTTTCTTAGTTGCATGGATGGAGTTTTTATATACTTCCACTCTTAGCTATCTTAGATTTCAAATGTATTTCTTGGGTTCAAATGTGTGCCTCTGCCAAGTCCTCCTGTTGCCTTCAAAGCTCCATGGAAAAGGCAGCTCCCTTTCTCGAGCCAGTGCATCTGGTCAGCTGCCAATAGAGTTATCTTTGTTTGCAGAGGAGGACTTGGGTGAGGGGGAAAAAAAAAACAACCTCTGAATTTTAAAAAAAATTATCAGCAATCTGCAAGGGGCTAAATAAGTGAATAAGTGAGTCCAGAACTTTGACCAACCCTTTCTGTCTTCTTGGTGCTTAGAGTCGGCTTTGTTTTATGGATTAAGACATGACGACTGAAGTTGCAGTATTCCACAAGTGTTCTCTAAAGAGGAATGTTTTCTATTTTGCCAGTATATTGTATGGCAGGGACAGAGCTGTGTAATGAGGGTAGGGTGATTGGAGCTTTGTCCCAGGATAGGGAATTTAGAGGGTACTGAAAGTATTGGCAGTTCTTAAGTGGAAAAAGTAGGACAGTTTAGCACCTAGTTAGCAAGAAGAATAGGTAAGAAGCTACCAAGTGACCTCCTTCTCTCTGGGCTGCCATGACAGTCTCCCCTTAAGAGAGGCTGTAGCTTCTAGAGCCTGCTCATGGAAAGCGGTGTTAGAAGATTGGACCTGATGGTCTTGTGCCCATCGTGACGGTCTTGCCTTAAGGGAGGCTGTAAGCAGACTCGTGGAAAAATACTGACAATAATATTTTTCGAAGGTTAGTGTAGCTGTGTCCCCCCAGATAATGTTATCCATCACCAGCTTGTTTTTTCTCCCTGTTGACAAATCCCCAAATAATATTTTGCCTTATCTCTGATATACACATTGTCTAGCCCCAGGGAGGCCATCCACAATCAGGGTTTAAGGACCTCATTCTCAGAAGTGTGTGCCAGAGCACTCTCTCCCCTCCAGCGGGAGCACCCCTTCCTGCTGGAGCACCCCTTCCCTCAGTGGGAGCACCCTTTCCTGCTGGAGCAGCTCCTCCCCTCAGTGGGAGCACCCCTTCCTGCTGGAACAGCCTCTCCCCTCAGCAGGAGCACCCTTCCTGCTGGAGCACCCCCTCTCCTCAGCAGGAGCACCCCTTCCTGCTGGAGCACCCCTCCCCTCAGTGGGAGCACCCTTTCCTGCTGAATGGACCTGAGTCTCTGTGCTCCCCCAGTGCAGTGCCGACCTCATTCAAGCTGTACTCAATAAGTCTGTGTGTCTGCCCAAGTCGGCTTTCTAGTCCCCTTTTCCTCTCCCTCCTTCCTCCTGTTCCCCACTGCTTTACGTTGAACTGATTCCCATTGTTTTCCATGTTATTCTCAGCACCTGAGCTCATGAAGGGGGTGGTTTTCCCCATGTTTCTGGCTTGCTTGAGGGCCTTTTGTTAGACATAAACTGAGAACAAGGACCAAGATTTACCCTCCTGACAGCCGCGCCCATGCTGGGGGGCATAGGGCACTATGAGCCCAGCCATAGAAAGCAGAGGTCACCAGGGGAAGCCTGTGGCCTCCTAGGAAGGACTGACTCCCTTATGCCAGAGGGCTGTTGCAAGGCACTCCAGCTAAGTCTCAAGCCCAAACATGGTGTCCGGGAGCTCTGACTCTGAGCCACTGTCCTGGCTTCAAGGCATGTTGCTTGCCGTTTGCCCTGGCACAGAAATATCTAGTTAGGGCTCTTTATAAGAAACTCCAAGGAAAGCGCCACCATTGTGGAATTGTATTATGACATGGATTGGATGCTGCTGGAGAAACCCCTGCCCTGTGTACCTTGAAGCTGGTCCTCTTCCAAGCTCCCAGGCCTTTTTCATTGGCTTCGAGCAGTGGCTTGGGATATGCAGGAGGCAGGGGTGGGGGTGAGGTGGGGGGGAGTGGGCAAGAGCAACCGAGGTTTGAAATTCACACTGAGGGCTTGTGTGAGGTGGCTTCCCCTCCCCTCTGGACTTTCCTGATGGTAGCTACATGCTGCATAGATAATGGTCAGAGAAAGAAAGCATTTAGTTGTCCAGAATTATTCATTATAGAAAATGTGTGTTGTAACCAGATCAACAGGGCACTGTTACTAAGAGCCCTCTGCTAGGACAAGGAACTAACTATCTTAGGGACAACCCTGGATTGTAATCGTGTTCTTGTAATGAGGAAAAAAAAGTATACCCTTTGGATGAGTATTTTTCCTTTCTCTTTTAAATTGCAAATTCGTTTGGAAAGTCTGAGCAGGCACACAAGACACTAATGCTTCTTTCCAGTGATTTCTGATGAAGAAAAATGCATCTTCCTTTGTCTCCCTCTATTTTGAGCCAATTACTGAGATTTCTTCAGTAGAGTCAGAATTCTTCTCAGTCCCCCCATCCCCAACCCCCATCCTGCCAGTCAGATTCAAGGCTGTCTCTAACACAGACGTGAACGGGAAAGCCCATGGAAACAGCCCAGAGGAGGACTGGCCCAAGCCCATTCACAGCAAAACTCAAAAAATTGGGCGGGCTGTGATGGCCACAGCAGCTGGAAGGCACAAAGGCTAGGGCTACTACATGCCGAAATGCTCAGAGGGGAAGAGAAAGCAGAAGCAGAAGAACCAGGGCCGTTGAGCAGACAGCCCACTGTGCCCAAGAATTGAGATTCCTAAAGCTGGCCTTGAGTCATTGGGGAGAACTGTGAAGTTATGGGCAGCATACTTTGCTTATGAAGGCAGGGAAGCATGCAAGTTAGTGCTTTAAGGATCAGATTTCATTTTATCTGGAAAATTCAGTTACATAGTTCCTCCTTGTTAAATTATCTTGCCTAAATGACATGTTTCTTCAGTTACAGATTGTTTCCTTCTTTCATCGTTAGTTTCTTAGTTCAAAGAATTCTTGTCAGAGAAATACATGAAAGAATAAAAAGCATTTATTAAGCTCTTATTAGGTGCTGAGCTCTGTGCCACACATTGGCAATACAGAGAAAAGCAAGATACTGCACTTTTTTAGGAGGTTATGCCACAGGAACATTCGGCTGCAGGGCCGATGGAAAGGCCCAGTGATCCTTAGAGACTTAGGTTCTTTCCAGTGATTAGGTTAGAGACCTGGGAATGAATCTTCTTGAAGGTCATTTTCATTGATAAACCAGATCCATTTCTGCTGCTGAGCCTTTTGCCTGACATTCAAGGCCCTTTATAGCCTGGCCTTTTCCGACCTTTCTAGACTTACCTCGTATCACTGTCCTTTAAGCAGGCTGTGCTATAGACCAACTGTACAGCTCTGTCTCTTGCCAGACCCTCTGTGCTTTCCTGCCTCTTTGCTCTGTCCTCATCTGTCTGAGCTCTCCCCTTTCTCCTCTTTGGCCATTGAATTCATAGTTGCCTCCTTCTACTCTTCACCCTCCTCAGCAATGGCCTACCTGCCCCTGGACCTCTTTGGGCACTTGCTTTACTGATCTCTCAGGCATAGCCGGCTTGCCATTCTGTGCATTGCACTCATCTGCATTTGTGCCTTATCTTTCCACCAGACAGTAATCTCCATGAGGCAGCGTGTCACCTTTTCCAAAAATGTGGTATTCTCTCTTTTAGTCCAGGGCTTTCGTACCCTGTTGATGATGCACTGATGCTTGCTGACTTAGAATGAATGACTCAGAAGCAGAGAAGTAGCTTCTTTTTTCATGAGTGGGAGTTGGGGATGGACAGAAGTCATAGAGACACACATTGGAGCTTGAGGAGGGCTCCCTGGGTTCACCGTAGAAAGAGACTGGCGCCAGAGGGAAAAGACAAGCCAAGTGGCCGGGAGCCAAAGGGCCCAGAACTGAAGTGAAGAGAAGAAAACAGAAGTATGGGAGTGCCGAGTGAAGGCCCCATCCTAGGCCAGCTCCTAAGCGTGCTTCTCCATTGGGCATTGTTCTTCCCTTCTTCATTACAAGTGTCCAATCACCAAGTCCTCTCATGATCACCCAACACACGTCTCATTTCCACTGCTGCTGCTACCACTTCCTTGATTTAGGCCTTTACTGACCTTGGGCCTGGGTGATTGTAAGAGACTTCTAACCAACTAACCTCTGGGCCTCCTGTTTCTTCCCATTCTGCCCCCTGCCAGGCATCATTGCCAGGTTAACCATCCCAATGCACAGGCAGCTGTGGTTAGAGCACTGAGCCTGGAGTCAGGAAGATCTGAATTCAAATATGGCCTCAGACATTTCTTAGCTGTGTGACCCTGGACAAGTCACTTAACCTGTTTGCCACAGGTTCCTCATCTAAAATGGGGATAATAATAATAATAATAGCATCTGCCTCCCAGGGTTGTTGGGAGGATAAAATGAGATAATAATTGTCAAGTACTTAGTACAATGCCTGGCACATAGTAGGTGCTATAGAAATGTTAGCTATTATTATGACAGTCTGCTGCTGGAACTCCCCCCACTCAATGAAATTCAAACCCTTCAGTCTGACATTAAACACCCTTCCAGAAGAGTCTGTGTGCAGAGTTCTCTCTCATTTGTCTCCCACAAGTATTTTATGCTTTAGCCAAACTGGATTATGTAGTGTTATAAAAACACCTCCTGTGTTTTCCCACCTCTGTGCCTTTGTCCATGCTGTCTCTTCCACCTGGAATACCTTTTCCTTTGCATCTTGACTTGTAGAAATCCTACCCATACTTGAATTCCACTAGCTCAAATCTTGTTCCCTCCCCAAACTACCTGTGATCTGAGGCACGTCCATGTACCCTGGGAGCAATTGCCAATGTTGGGGAGCAGTGTGAACTTTGGAAAAATAGAATCATTGTATATCATTTCTGCCACAAATAATCATAAAATACTGATGAAACTGGCCTCTGGGCAGCAGGGGCAACTTTTATCATAGTAGATGCAAATCTAGTGCTCTGGTTTGCAGGAGGCTAAAAAACAGCTATGTGTCCTTACATGAGCCTCAGCCGTCACCTCATCCTGCCGAGTGCTAAGACCTGGCACCCCCGGCTATCCACTGCTTTCCAGAAAGTCAGAGAGACACAGAATGGCTTTCAGGATTTGCTTCCTTACACTTAGAGGTACAGGTTTCCCTGAAGAGAACAAAGCCATTCTTTGGGTGGACAGAGCAGGTAGAGTGTGGGTTTACGATGGTGAGTTAGCGCCTCATCATGACCATGGTAACCCTCTTGAGCCCCTGCTACCCTCTGCTAGGCCCTGCCTTCTGCTGGGGAGAAGCAACATTTTCAGGGAATGCAAACATAGGGTGATGGCAGTAGGGGCTAAGACCTGGAGAGGCCTCAGGGAGGAAGGGACCCTGGCAGATGTGAGGAGGGAATACACTTCAGGCCTAGTGCAAAGGGACGGAGATTGGAGCAGAAAAGACCGTGTATGCTTATTATCTCGACTTCTCTCACTTCCCCCTCTCTTGCATTCTGGCTTCTGAACTCATCACTCAGCAGGAAGTGCTCTCTGCACTAAATCTGATGGTCTGTTCTCAGTCGTGGGCTGTCTACCCTCTCTGTGACACGGCCCCCTCCTGACATTCCCCTCCTCCTCCTAGATGACCCTCTTTCTTCTTCCCTGGGTTTTTCTGACACTGCTCTTTGCTGGGTGCTGGGCCTTCCTCCTCAGTGTCCTGAGGCAGCATCATCCCGGTCCTTACCTCCTTAACCAAGGCTGGATCTCACAGCTCAGTCCCAGCCCTCGTCTTTCTTTGTCTGGCAGTTTGCTGTTAAATCAGGCCTCTTGGTAAGCCAGGGTTCCTTCTCCTTTTGTGAGTCTTGGGCCCCTATAGCAGGCGGGTAGGCAGTCAGCCTGCCTGGTTCGTGAAGAAGCCTATAGACCTCTGCTCACATCAAAAGAAATGCCTGCTGTTGGTGAGAGGTTAGTGCAAACAAAACTGTCTGTTCTTTTCCCTCGGCCCAGGTCATGACCCCTGCAGCCTCTCCTTGGAGGAGTCTCTAGGCCTCAGGTCTAGACCTGAGCCCCATAGGGTCCACCTGCCTGTGGCCTTGGGCAGATTCTCCGAGCCAGCAAGTGCCTGACACACGGCAGAGCACTGAATCGACAGGCACGAATGGTGTTATTATTCTTGTTGGTAATAATAATTGATAGTGGGCTCTTGAATGTTTGTAAAGAGCCTCATTAAACATCAGCCTTTGTCGTTATGGCGTTTGCCAGTTTTGCTGGATATTTGTTATGTGACCGTTTTGGGCAGAGCATCGTTTGAGGGGCTCCTTTCCTGTCTTCCCCTCCCCCAACACAAACCATAATCCCTCTATGACTTGGGTCATTTGAGAGAGTTTCTGTGGCTGAACAATTTGCTCCTCTGAGGCCATTGTGCTATTCAGTCTCCCCAAATGTAGCCAGGCTGGCTCTTCCTCCACAGATGTGCGGCTCCTCCTTATGTCTGTAGTCGAGGCCTTTCCAGCTTGGTGCTCAGCTGGCAGAGCTTGTGAGAATCCTCACCAGCATGAGGAGGACTTTAGTGGAGGGGCAGAGAGAGAGAGAGAGACAGAGACAGAGAGACAGAGCGAGAGCCGTGATCCCATGCAATAATTAGTGAACATGGCAAGTGTCCTCACAAGGTCTGGAGTGCTGTGTAAGGCCCCCAGGGGGTAAGTAACTGGCTAGGGGGATCAAGGAAGGCTATGTGGAAGAGGTGGCTTTTAAACATTGGGCAAGGCTTGGGATATGAGTGAGAGTAGTCCAGGCATGGGGAATTGTGTGACAAAGAAACAAAGTTGGGAAACTGAGGGAAGGTGACTACTCCAGTTTTCCTACAATGTCAAATATGTGGAGGCGCTAGTAGAAGATGAGACCAAAAGCTTGTAAAATAACATTCTGGAACTACTGAATGGTGGTGCTTTTCCTCTTGAGAACCACTTAATTTGGTATGTGAACAGACACACACACACTCTTAGTACTGCATGTGATAATAATACCTTATGCTGATTGCTATTCTGTTGAGAAACCCACACTTGGGATAAGTGAAAGATAATGCCCAGCAGGGAGGGAGCATTCACTTTGCAGAGGACTCATTAGAATGACTGTATATTAGAAATCAGTGTTCGTGAAAGATTTGGCAGATACACTGCCTGTCACCTTTGAATTTTCTCCCACTTCAGGGGTTTGCCAGGTCAGCCCCATGTGGCATGCCAAAGCCTCTGCCAGCCTGGCTGAGGTGCCAACGGGCCACCAAAGTCCCCCAGAAACAGCCAGCCAACACAGTGTTAAGGCAGGAGGCTGCGGTAGCACTTTGGGACAAGCTTATGTATGCATCTGTCTTGGAGTTCCTCTTTTGACCTCTCTGACCGTGAGGGCAAGTGTTGGAGGAAGCCATGAATTTCTCTAATTTCCTCCTGGACTCCTAACATGAAAAGACAGTAGTGTCTGTCATGATTTTCTTTGAGGTATTATCCATTGTTGTGAATGAAAGAGCTGACTTAAAGTTGTGGGTTTTTCCCCCCATTCTTTTAGATCTCTGGTGGAAGAGGAGGACCCTCACATGAAAGTATCTCTTGTTAACAGCGACATGGGCATGTCTGCCCACCTGCAGTCATCCAAGGCAGGAACTACACGGTTTTTCACGAGCAATACCCATAGTTCTGTGGTGTTACAGGTAATACAAACTCTCCTTTTGCTATGTTTCTGTCACTTCTGAAATGCCAAGCTTGAGACATATTTGGAATGGGCCACTATATGTATCTTTAGCAATGCCTCCAAATCCAAGCTGGGAAAAGACACATTACACAGCAGCTTGGGATTGTGGGAGCAACTTTGGCCTATGCCAGGGGTGGGGAGCCTGCGGCCTTGAGGCCACATGTGGCCTTCTAGGTCCTTGGGTGTGGCCTTTTGACTGAGTCTAAGTTGTACAGAACAAATCCTTTTATGAAGGGGCCACACATGGCCTCGAGGCTGCAGGTTCCACACCCCTGGCCTGTGCAGTTACTTATAGAGTCTGGGCCCTAGATGTGGGGGCCCCAGGCCATTTCTTTAGGGCCTCAACCTGGGAAGTCCGTTCTTTGTGGGATGCATATAGAGGTAGAGAGTACATAATGCATTTTGAAAAGGTTTCCATTGAAATTAGCTCAACAAAAATTTTGTTCCTCACCGGTATCTGACTTTAGTCATCTGAAAAATGATTGTGGTACAGCACCTGTTTCCTTCAAGTACCCAACCAATGAGCTATTCCTCCTTTATTCAGAGTAGCTAATTGAAATCTCCCATACTGTGTTTATGTGAAAGTCTATTTCAACCCATTTTGTTTTCCAGTTAAATCAAGTCCTGTAACAGTATGAGAGATCTGACCTTTCCCTTACAATCAAATACTTCTTTGCTCAATATTTCATAACTGTAGCAAGAAGTAGTGGTAGGCAACAAGGAAGCACACTCTGTAAGTTGGAATTGGGGCTAGGGGTAGTGAGGAGGGCTATGCACACACACTAGATTTCCCTGGTCAGATCTCTTTGGATAAGTGGAGCCAAAATATCCTCCTGGAGCCCTCACCTTGTCCTGAAAGGGTAAAACAAGCTCCTAAATCCAAAAGTGATGAATGAATGGCTTGGGCTTGGCATGAGGGCATAGGGCCTGGAAGCCACCATTGGATTAAGGAGGAAGAATCGATAACAATTAAGGTAATTGTACTCTGCTAATTAATATTTCTTTAAATCTTGTTTTAAGTTGTATGTTCTGTTTAAATCTGTTTATAGTAGCACTGCCTAACATTTATATTTAGCTATTTTCATAAAATCTACTTTTAAAGAGAAGGCATCACTGAGTGGCATGGCTCACTGTTCTTACTCTGTGATGCTCTTAGGAAGTCTTATCTCTTTGGCCCCCAGGTCACCCCCAGGGTCTGTTTCTTCACCTGATGGCATAGTGTCCTGATTGTTGGCACGTGACCTAGGAAGAAATCACTGCCATTGCAAACCCACATTCATGATCTACTGACTGCAAATCCAGTCTGATCCAGTTGAATTTTAATTTCCCCTTAAATGATGCTACCAGGGCCATTGTCCCCATCCTCAGGTTGGCCACCTTACTCTCTCCTTACTTACTTTGGGGATGAACTCCCTGCTGACCCTTTTTATTCTGTTACTTCCAGGGCAAAGACAAGGAAAAGGGCATTCTCACTGCATCCGCTACAGGCAGTGGTCCTTTCCATTCTGCCATCCTCCTATTGCCCCCACAGAGTCCCCTTTTGGTGGTCTGTGGTTACCCTCAGCAGTGTCTTGCATTCCCGATACTGTTTTTACAGGACCCTGCTCTGCTCTTCTTTTCACCCTATTACCTGTCCTTGCTGCCATCTTCCACACTTAGCCTTGTACAAATCTCAGTCAGCTAGTGAGTTCCCTGTATATCAGTCTACTTGAGTGTTTTCACACAACTACCATTTTTCCTCCTCACTAGAATAGTTTCTCTGTGCATCTTGAGAATTGCATTCTTGAGTTTCCTAGCTCTCCTGGGCTGACTTCCTCTACCACTCATTTCCTGTTGTCTGACAATGATCAGCCCTTTGCCAGGCTCAATAAACACTATTTTGATGTGCTGATGGCCCCCAATGAGAACAGGAGCTATCAGTTAAAGCATTTGCTTGGGAACAGAACAGTCAATCAGGCACAATCTTCTAAATTACTGATCGCTGTTACGTGCTGGATGGTTGCCAGAGGGCTTTACAAGTTTAGATGACATTGTATTTTCAGCTTATATGGTCTCCCTCAGGATAATGGGTTCCATATGTTTACTATTCTGTGGGCAAAGAAATACTTTCCATTTATTTGTCCCCAGACTAGCCATTGTTTTTGGGTCCACTTTTGGTCTATGTCATCAGAGCTGTCTGTCAAGAAATGTTAACTGTGTTGAGAAATGTTAACATCTAAAGGAAAGCATCAAAAACTTTTAAATGGCTAGAAAACTGGCCTAATGAAGAAAAGTTATAGAAATGAAATTAACTTAAGCTGGAGAAAGGAAGGCTGAGGAGGGGCTTAAATGAGTATTGTAGAGGGGGGGCCTGTGACTATACCTTCCCATAGAGTCCAGAACAGGGGGAAATGGGCCCAGATGGCCAGCCCAATGGGGCCGAATTAGACAGAAGAGGAATTTTTCAATTATTCACATGATTTAAAAACTAGAACAGGATATAAAGTGAGAGTTTATTACTCTCCTCCATGTGTGGAGCTAGGACCTGTAGAGGAAACAGCAAAGAGGGCAGGGGGTAGAGGGTACCAGGAGCCCCTATAGCAGCTCCAGAAGTTGCCAGAGTTGGTGCAGGACCAGTAGGGTGCTGTCACATGGTTGTAGGTGTTAGAGAGCTTGGTAGACTTGGAAGATGTTGGGGAGAGCCTGACTTGGTAGGAACAGGGCCCTGACCAAGGGTCAGCTGAGTAGCAGGGATCACTAAGAAGTAAGGAGCCTGGGAGTTGCGGAGCTGGAGCAGGTCAGTAAAAGAGGCCAGGGAGTGAAGGCCAAGAGAAAGGGAGTAAGTGGAATGTGGTGGATGCTGCTGGGCTTTCAGTTGTATGATCTGTAAATAACAGATGAAAATATGGTAGGGCCCAAGTAAGGCGAAGAGAGAACTGAGAACCCTTGAATGGAGATGAGCAGCTTGTACACAAAGGACAAGGATACGCAGTGGGAGAAAATGAAGTAACTAAGGTCCCAGGGAGCAAAGAATTCAATTCTACTTCAGATCCCTGACAAACCAAAAATAAGGGAAGGCAAAATCGTACTGGCCTTGGAGAAGAGTTGTGTTGATGGGTCTCTAAGCAGCCCAACACTGATTGTTAGTCCACTAGTCAGGAGTCACAGAGCCCCTCCTTTCTCCATCCTGGGGCCTAGCTGCAGACGGGAGAGGAGACCAGGGAGTGGGCCAGGCCTGAAGCGCCTTACAGTCCAAGAGCCTTACTCCTCCTTTGAGAAATGGTAGATTTAGCCACAGGAAGTGGTTAAGAGGAGGATGGTGAATGTGCCAAACTGATGTGGTGAAGGAACTGGGGGTCCTATAGAAAAGGAAACCAGGGTTCTAGGCCCTGTTCTGTCACTATCTAGCTATGTGATCTTGGCAAGTCACTGAACATATCTGGACCTCGGTTGGATGAGTTCTAAGATTGCATGGTGAAGTGGAAGGAGTAGTGGATTTGGAGACAGGAGAAATTTGCCTTCAGATTTCACCTCTGTGGCTCTGGCCAAAATCCATTTACCTTCTGGAGCCTAACTTTGTTCATCTGTAAAATGGAAATAACAATACCTGTAATATTTTCCTCACAGGGTTTTGTGAGACTCCATTGGGTTAATGCACATAAAGAACTTGGCGAACCATGCTCCTTTAATGAGGAGGCCAACTGAGGGTTCCATTTGGTGCAGGGATAGGCCAAGAGCCCAGACAGAAATTGGAAAAAAAAAGATTTCCCTGGCCCCTACTGGTTCTGCATTGTGTAAGTCAGGCTTTGTCTGTAGGCCTCATGAGCAAGTAAGAAAGAGCCTTGAGTTGGGGTAGATGGTAGAAGGGAGATGCAGAGGAAGAGAAAGAAGAGGGGATCAGGCTGGGAAATGGCTAGGAACATAAAACGCAAATGAGACAGCAGACATGACAGCTTCCTTTCTCTGTCTCTTTCTCTGTCTATGTCTCTTCCCCGTCTCTGTGGTTCAATGTTAAATTGCATAATAGCCAGTCTGAGTGCTGTTTGATGTAGGGGGCAGCAAGGGCTGAAGTCGGCAGGGGAGCTGGCCTGGACAAGCAGGATCCTGGAGGGGAGGGCCCTGGGGGGGGTAATTGAAGCCAAGGCCTAGAAGTAAGAGATGAGCACCTTGAGTCTGGTGAGGGGGCTGCTTTCCTGGAACAGAGAGTAGGTTTGGGGAAGAATGGGCCAGGCCCCTATTGCCACTCTTTTGGGCACTTGAAGGCACTTCCTAACTTGGCTCTTAAGTTCTACTGCCTCCTGCCTCTAGGCCATTCTTCCCCCATCTGCCCTGTTTCTCCAGCCTTAGCTCGTGCTGTCCCTCATGCAGCACTAGACTGCCATCCCCTTCCCACCACAGAACCTTAGAACGAGATGGGATCACAGAGAACATACCCGAACAGAAATCCCTGGTGGTGGTGCAGCCTCAGCTCGAAGACTTCTAGTGAGAGAGAAGGAACGGGCCTCTTCACGAGGCAGCCCATGCATTTGATGGCATTAAAACCATGATTCTGAGCAGGGCGGGTCTGTAGACTTGAGCAGACGTTGGCCTAAGGGATTCTGGTCCCAGTGGCTTGGCTCTGTGGCTCCTGGGCACCGTGCTCTTCTCTCCCAGGTGCTTGATAAGTGTTTGCTGACATGACTACTTGACATTGGAAGCCACTGCAATTGCTTGGGGCAGGGGGAATGCCTTGGCAGAGACAGGGGAACAGCAAATGAAATGGAATGGAGCTTCAGAGCCGGGAGAAAGGTAGCTGACAGTTTACAAGGAATGAGAATCTTTGGGCATGCCAAAGGCAGAGGAGCTGCTTGGTAAACTCAGATCAGGGGTAGCTGTGGAGGAAGTGGACCACAAATCTCTTGGCAAAAAAGCGGTTTAGAAAAAGAGGTGGCCACATACTGATATGAGAGGATTGGGGCAGGGTGGGAGCCTCAAGTCCTGAGTGGGGTGAAGAGAAGCCATCTCTGGATGTGAGGATGGGGTCTTGGAAGTTTCTCAGAGGAAAGACAAGGTGAGCTTAGGAGAAATGGCATTTTAAAACGGCAGAAGGGACCAGTAAGTTGAGTCCAAGCCCCTTTGTTTATGCTCAGATCTCCAGGCCTTGGCCCTTGGGGTTCCGGTCATTCTAGCTAAGCCTCTTGGTTTCCCTTCTACCTGCTGGTCCAGGCTCCTCCTTCCCAAGTTCCTCACTTTAGCCCAAACAGAAAAGTCTAGGTCAAGGGTTTTCCAGCTCGGGTTCTAGGTGGAACCCTTTGTCTTCGAGTCAGAGCAGTGCTGGCTTTGTGGTTCCTGCTCTCCCTCATGCTTCTGGTGTAACTCTGGTAGAGCCTGCCCTAGGAATCCAAGGCTCCTGCTAGCCCAGGGCTTCTTCATCTTTTTTGTGTCCTGGATCCCTCTGGTAGGCTGGACATGCCTGTGGATCTCTGCTCAGAATCACATTTTTAAATGGTCAAGAAGGAATGGGAGTGCGTTTCTCTTGGAGTTGTTAGAGCAGCTAAAAATTGAACAAGAATAGAAACCAGTACAGATGTGCCCACTTTCTTATATGACTTAATTGGCTCCCTTCCCCCTCACATTCTGCAGCTGGGGGCGTAGAGGTACATGTATTTTAAGTGAGCATCTTCGCCCTCTATTGCCACCCACAGCCCTGGCGAGATCCTTACCTTCATTTACAGAGACTGACAATTACAGAGCAGCTCCCTTCTGTTTGGGCCTTTGTGAGCATCGATTCCATTTGCCAGTAGGTGCCATCCGCAATCGTGATCTCTTCCTGCCTGAAGTTTGCTAGTTAAAGGGTTCTGCTTTTAGAGATTGAATTGTTGGCCTACGTGATCTTTGCTTGTTGCGACCTTTACTTGTCTGGATCTCAGTGAAACAGAATTGGATGCAATGATCTGAGGCCCTCAAATTCTGTGCTGTGCCTGTGTTCTAACTTAAGAATTCTGGGGAACAAATTTACTTAAAATGGGGTACACCTTCTCTTAAGTCTCTTTCTCCCTTTCCCTGACATGGGATATAAATAGAGATACTTCAGTACACTGTAAATGTGGGTGTGAGTGTGTGGGTGTCTACATACACACGTACATATACACACATATATGCAAGCATATCTTTTTTCCATATGTATAAATATATGTGTGTATATTTACCTATATATATGTATATAGATGTATATATGTGTGTGTGTGTGTGTGTGTGTGTGTGTGTGTGTGTGTGTGTGAGAGAGAGAGAGAGTGTGAGAGCGTGAGAGTGCAAATGAGCAGTTGCAGTATGGCGTAGTGGATAGAGAGCCAGCCTTAGTCACATGTCATACCTGTGTGGCCATGAGCCAATCCATTTACTTCTTAGTGCCCCAGGCATCTCTAAGAGTAAGTTTTGCTGAGTAGTTGATCTGTATCAGTGGGAGGAGTTTGCATACTAAGAATTCCCATTAATGAAATTATGGGTTAGACCTTCCCCCCTCACCCCTTCCAAAAAAAAAAAAAAAGATGCATACACATATACATGCAGACTGTGTTATTGAGTATTAGAACTGGAAGGGGCTTTAATCTAACCCCCTTATTTTACAGAGCACAAAAGTGAAGCTGACACAATATTCTTTCCCCCCCAAAAAACCCAATATCTTCTTATTACTGTTGATAGTTAGCTTGGGGATCCATTCAGTATCCCTTAATTGTTCTGGATTCTGAAATTGCTTTGATTCTCTGGGCCTTTTTTGTAGTCCCAAATGCAACTTTGCCATGATTAAGTAGCCTCTTGGAATTTGCAGAACCTTCTCTGCTGTGGGCCTTATCACTCATCTTCCCATGCACCTGCAAAGCAAACGGGAGGCTGCCAAGGGTCACCTGCACTCCACTTCTTTCTCAAGAAATGAATGACTGACGTTGTGATCTTGTTGTAGGGCTTTGACCAGCTCCGTGTCGAAGGATTGCTTTGTGATGTGAGCCTCGTCCCTGGAGATGGAGACGAAGCCTTTCCTGTTCATAGGGCCATGATGGCATCTGCTAGTGATTACTTCAAGGCTATGTTCACAGGTAGAGAGCTCTTTGAATTTCCTATCTTAATTTGAAGTCTGTATTTCCCAGATGTGAAGGATTGTCCTTTAGGATAGTGATACTCTGATTCTTTGGGAAGGGAGTAAACCAGCAGGTACAGTTGAGAGGGGCCCTGGCTTCTCTTGGCAACTGGATTGAAGTTGATTTTCACATTTGTTCCCATATTGGCCTCCAAGTGTTTCTTTTTCAGACAAAAGCCCCTTGGGCTAAGTGGGGGCGATTGTTTTGCAAACACTTGCTGTGCCTACCTTTGGTACCTTGGGCATCCTTTGGCTAATTACTAAAAATACTTGGCCATCAACGTTTCTATGCTATAAGACTTTTCCTTAATTTTATTATATATTATTGAGAGAAGTGAGTTATGCCTGAATTAAAATAACCACTTCCCTTTATCCCAATGTCTTTTTCTGTAGGTGGCATGAAAGAACAAGATTTAATGTGCATTAAGCTCCATGGGGTGAATAAAGTTGGGCTGAAGAAAATCATTGATTTCATTTATACTGCAAAACTCTCTCTCAATATGGACAACCTTCAGGATACGCTCGAAGCCGCAAGCTTCCTCCAGATTCTGCCGGTCCTGGACTTCTGCAAGGTGTTTCTGATATCGGGGGTAAGACCCTTTTGGCTTCTTGTTGTAGCTGTTGTTTACGTACTCTCCTCCAGTTCCAGACTGTCCACCATGGGCTTCTGACCAGCCCATCATCCTGTGCTGCTTGGCAGGTAGGCAGATTCAAACCTTCTCTCTTTCAGGAGTCCTCAGGCTAACAGATTCCTGAGAGCAAAGCAGGCCCAGGAAAACTGAGTCATTAACTCAGAAGTTCTATGGATGGACTCAGAGGTCGTAAAGAGGCTTGGAGAGATATGCAGCCCTGAATGAATGAATGAATGAATGAATGAATGAATTGGGCCCTTCTTCACTGGGCACTGAGCCTACTCTCCTGGGGCTCACTTAGCGCCTGCACATGCCCGCGCTTTCACAGAAGGCTGACATGTAAATGAAGTACTGGAGAGGAGCCACTGGATTTCTGAGGGCTCGACTTGAAACAGTTTTCCTGAAATCTGGGTGGCTTTTCTTCCTGCACCCCAGACTCAGGGGCAGGTTCTGTCCTCGCATATGGCAGCAAGGGGACACAACATCCATTCAGGGGCCAGCACTTAGGCAGATGCTGGTGGAGGGAGTGTAGGGTGCAGCCAGGAGCAACATGCCCAGGCCCCAAACAGGGAGCACCCTTAGCAGGGTTAGCGACAGTCTCTGCTCCTGCTGCTGTTGCCGCTGCCGCCTGGCTCCACAGCTTTCTAGTATGTTCCCTTCAGTCTTGATTTGGAAAGACTACAACCTTGGATTGTACAAAGTTTCCTCCAGAAGGATTTCCAGAACATGTCATTATATTTGACTCCAGGGAAGATGAGCCATCCTGTTTCTTTCCACTACTTCTAATTGATCACATGGAAGAATTTCTTTTCCTCTAGGTGTTTGTAGCCCGTTCTTGAGTCTAATCGTGGAAAAACATGGTTTGGTGATGCTTTTCCAAAGAGATTTCCTTTTATAACGTCAAATCTTTAAATCGCATTAAATTTCAGTTACTTCACAACAACTTGTCATTAATATTTTATCATAATTTTCAGTTCTTCAAATCATTCAAGAAATAATTTATCCAAAATGTATCGCAAGATAGCTTTTAAAAAATGAAAGACATGAGTGTATCTTTTCACGTCTCCATGCATATCTTTAACTTGTAAAATGTTGTGATACAGAGATTTGATTTTTGACTTTCTTGCTTTGAGTGATTTCCTAAGTGAATGATCTCTCTACTGTATCACATGTTTGGCTCAAGGAGAGAAAAAGCTTCGCTTATTTCCCACGCAACTTTGTATTGCCCTTACAGCATTGGCTGCTGAATGACTACTTTTTATTTCATAAATTGTGACACGTTACTGTCATAATTTAATTGTGGCTACTAAATGACTCTTTTTTTATTTCTTAAATAGTGACAGGAGTGTTTTTTCCAAGGAACTGAACAGGAAGGTTCTCCTGGCCAGCCAGCCTACACTGTCTTCTTTACAACCCCCTCCCCCAGTACTCTGCTCCTAGTCCTTCCTTCTGGGGACATCCTTCTTCTGGGAGATAGCCCTAGTGGTGATACTTAAAAACAGCCTGCTTTACCCCTTTCCTTTCTCCAGGTTAAATATTTCCAGAATAATTTATTCAGAGCTGGAATTATCACTAGTCATTAAAATGATATTTTAGCATGTTACCTTTTATGCTTCTCCAAATAAAGGTAACTATATTTAAATGAACTTCGTAACTAAATACCAAGTTAGTCTTTTTTTTTTCTTGCTGTTGATAGATAAAGCACTTTGGTAATGGTTGATCAATTTCTATAGACTACTGTGTTGGCACGTAACTTAGCTGAAATGTGAATTAGAACCACATTGTTTCACCTCTTTGAAAATGCCTTTGTCTTCTGAACCATTCAAACACTGACTTGAAGATTAGGCTTCAGCCTCGCCACCTCTTGTAGGCTTTGTAACCAGTGTGTAGCTTCCCATTCTTGTTTGGACATCTGTGACACCTCTCAGTGTTACAGAGGGGGGGGTTAGTCTTTCATTGCTGGGTATCCCCAGCCTTGGGAACATTCTCCTGCCTTTTAGTTAGGTTCTCTTTACACATGCACTTTTGCATAAAGACTCATGTACTCAACAAACCTCTGAGGAGATGGAATCGTGGAGTTTAGGCCTAGAAGAGAGCACAGAGGCCATCTTGTCCTGTGCCCTCATTGTCTAGGGGAGGGGACTCTTCTGTTTCTACAGAAAGCCAACCCCACAGGCCCCTCTCCTTTCTTTTTGCACACGTAGTAGCATTACGACCCCTGCAAAGGACATCTTTCCCCAGGAGACCAAAATCACATTCGTGGAACTATCTCCTTGCACTTCTTTCTCTCTTGCCCATCTTTTCCTTTGTCTTCTTTCAAAGGGCGGTCTCAGTTTTGAGTCTGCTTGTTTCTCCTCTTCCTCTCAGCTAACAAATGCATCTTCAAACTTGTCCCTTTGCTTGCTTCCCTTGCTGATAAGAACTGCAGGCTTCAAGTTGCTGATGATACATTTCAAAGGAAGATTAATAATAATAATATTTTTTCAAATCAAAGATCCAGTGAAAGTTCCAATCTTAAGGCATCACATTCAGGATTAAGGCCTTTTCTTAAGCTGCTAATCTCTAGGAACCCAAAAGTATGAAAGAACCCAGTCTTCACTTTAGGCTAGTATTTACCATGTGCCACCCACAAAAATACCTACCTCTTGGCCTGTTGGCATGTGGCTGTGGGCTGTAGTGCAAAGCTTTGGGTAGTAGAGCAGCATTAGTTTATTTATAATGAAACATGAAATTAAAGCACAGGGAGATAACAGACAGCCCCCCCCCCCACATACCACCAGTAGCAATACGATATGCATGCCACATAGGGCTCTACTAGCTGATTTCTTGCTGCTCTATGCTTTTGGAGAGGAACTGCAGCAAAGACAGTGTTGAGTATCAAAGAGCCCACAAAGCACCATGCTTTTGGCATGTAGTACCTAACAAATGCTCGTCTTCATTCTTTCAAAACATTTATATTTGCATTTGGATTATATTTTTATACTTTCAAAGGAATACAATCTGGTAGCTTATATTGTCCCTTCAGACAAAATAATGGAAACAATCCTGAAATCCCCCATTTGGGAAAAACCTAAAAGGTTCTTCAGTCAAACCTGTGCCTGAAACATGAATCTGCTCCCTGATGTCACCACCCAGTGGTGACCCAGTCTTTGAAGGTCTTCAAATGATAATTTACTCTCTTCCTCCCTAGGGGGGCCTTTTCCATTTTCAGATAACTCCAACTGTTAGAAAGTTTTTTTCTTGCCTTGAGCCCAAAGGTGCCCCCTGTGCCTGCTGGTGCTCGTTCTGCCATTTGAGGTCGACCAGAGTAAGTCTGATCCTTTTCCATATGACAGTCCTTTAAGTAGAAGTCCCTTGGGGACCAGAAACAATTTTTCTTTTTATTTCTTTTTGTACCCCCAGCCATAACACAAGGGCCTGCACAGCTTAAGCTCTCAAAGATATCTGGCATTGAATTGGAATCATTAAAAACTGGGCTCCTGCCCTTTTCCTGCCCTGTTCCCCTTCTCTTCTGTAGTCACAATGCTCCCCCCACCCCGTTCTTTCAACCTGCCTTTATGTGGGATGGTTTCAAGTATCCTCAGCAGCCTGGTCGCTGTCCTTTAGCTGTGTTGTGACTTGTTGATGTCTTTCCTGAAATGAGGTACCCAGACCTGGCCGCTGTACTCTAGCTGGGGTCCAACCAGGGCTCAAGACAGAAGAACCTCAAGGAAATGGAAATGTCCAGTTAATTGTTTGGAAATGACCTCATTATTTCTCTTAGACAGTCATTAAGTCTGGTCCTGTTTCTTTGCCTCCATTGTCAAATCTCTATTTTCAAGTTGTTCTTCGCCACTGTTGGGCCAGAGGCTTATGTCTAGAGGGAATTAGTGTTCTCCATCTTTCCATTATCTAAACTTGCCTTTTTTCCTGGGCACATAAAATGTATTTTTTCTTTATTAAAATATTTTTTAATGCTAGCTTTGGTTTTTATTTCACCTTCATACGTGACTTTCATTTAGCAGTCTCTCTATTCAGAGAGCCATCCCTTATCATGACAATTAAAGCAGTCCAGCAAACGTGACTAACACATCAACTGAGTCTACCATATACAGTTCTACCATTTTAATGTTCTACTATGTGGTTCAGTATCTAGAACAGGTCAGCCGCTGTGGTGGCTTGTTCTCAACCCCATCCCCCTATCTACCTTCCAAACCATCCCATCCCCCTCTCTGTGGTTAGCCTGCTGCTTTCCTGTTACCTTGGCTTTACTTTAGTCTCCCTGCACCACCAGGAACTGTTGTAGCTGAAGTGCTCTATGCTGAAGAGAACTAGATTTAGGAACTTTTCTTTCTATGTCATATTACCTGGGTGATAGTTTCAGGTGAATAACTACCAATAATTAACTGTTGCATATTAATAATATGGGCCTTTTATTTTTGGTTGTCCCTTCTTTGCATCTTTGGATCTCTTTATTGTTAGAAGGAGCAGGAATGAATGCTCATTGTCCTCCCACAGCACTCTTGCTCTATGTGAGCTCTCGAAAGGCTCAGTTCTTTGCACCAGGAAGGGAGCATTCTGGGAGATTGCACATTACAGCAGCTGTCTTTGTGAACTGGCTGCCTTGTCATGGTCCTTTCCAGGTCCCTATATTTAGGAGCATGAGAATCCTGACATGTAGAAGTATTTTTCTAAGTACCTTTAATTATTATGTAGTTTCTTTTATTCTCTTTTTTGTACCTTTATTTTAATCAAAGGGAGTTGAAAATGGAAGGGAAGAAGTTAAGTTGCTAGGATCTCATTTTTTATTCCTATTTCTAAATTATATAGCATTGGTCTGATCTTGGATTCTGATATATTTCCCATCCTGATGTACCATGTGTATGTGTGTGTGTATGTGCGTGTGTGCATGTGTGCATTTGTTGAGTGGGGATCTTATGCTCTGAGTAGGCAAAAATGGAAGGGAGCCCTTGCCTGGAGAATCTCTGCAATAGGATGCTGTGCCCCCAGCCAAGGTTCTGCCATGCCTCCCTCTACCACTTAACAAGGCTAGTGCAGAGCCATGTCTTGGGGGGCTTCCTATAACTAAAATCATAACAAATCAGAAAATAATGGGTCATTAATGTAACAGGTCTAAACACCCATTTTGAAGATCAATCTAGCAAACTAGTCTGCCATGCAGTGTACTGTGGGGCTAGGTTCATGCTGGAGGACTGGACTGACTATACCTTGGGAATTCCCTTCCTCTTGGGCATCTCCTGGCCATGGGGCGCTTCTTGTTGCATGGGCAGCATTACCGAGAAGGAGGGCGAAAGTCTGAGTAAAGAAAAATGCTCAACAGGGTGCTGCCCAGAATTAAACTCCGTTTTTGCATAAACATTCTTTGAAAATTGTATATGGTGACTTTCTTTTTTCAGAAATAGTGCTTTTTGTGCCCCATGGAGGGCCTCAGTAGGTATGATATCCATTACTATCAGCCCTTTTTTCGCTTTTTACCAAAAGGAAAATCCTGACTGTCCACCATGCTGTCTTAGCCACCTGCTAATCTCTTATGATATTTGCATCCAAGATTTGTATGACATTATGAAGACACACAATATCAGAGTAAAGAGGGCCCTGACTCAATTACTCATGGCTTAGTTTTTAATAGGCATATTTGTATGCTGGCCTTGTTTGCTGAGTTTATCCCCAGCATGACATTTGCTGATGCATTTCATTTCTTCAAGTAGAGATTTAGTATGCAAATGACTAGGGAAGAGGAGGAGGGGAGGAGAGCAAGAAATGAGGGACCAGTGAGCCAGGGCTGCTCACAGAAACTCTAAAGTTGAATTCTTCGTTGGGCTATATTTCTACTTTTGAAAGATCAATTCCTGAGGGCAGTGAAAAAAAGTCCCATTTTTGTTGGCACACTCGAAGTGTCTACAAAGCTTCCATTTCTTCTGTCACCAGCTATGTGGAATTCTCTCTCTCTCTCTCTCTCTCTCTCTCTCTCTCTCTCTCTCTCTCTCTCTCTCTCTCTCTCTCTCTCTCCTCTCCCTCTCCCTCTCTCTCTCTCTCTCTCTCTCTCTCTCTCTCTCTCTCTCTCTCTCTCTCTCTCCCTCCCCCTCCCCCCACTCTCCAGAGCTAGATCAAATCCAGTTACACTGAATTCAGGGGACTTGGCAAATTCTCTCATATTTTTTGAAGAGGGTTATGGCTTGGGCTTTGGTGCACCTGATTTTCTCTATGGGAACTAAGCTAAACGTCTAGAGCTTTGGCATCTATATTTTTGGTATTTATTTGATATTTGTATTTACTGAAGATTCTGGGAGGGGTCTTGCACAGGAGGAACTGGGAAGCAGTTGAATTTGCTCCCTCTGCTCCCTGCCCAATTTCTTACCATCTCCTCCATTCAGAGCCCAGCAAGAGCCAGCCTCTGCAGAGCTTCCCTCTCTGCCGCCAGCTGAAGTAAAGAAGAGTGAGGACTTGGCTTTCCCAGAACTAAGCTGAAATACAGAGAACCAGCAGAGAGAGAGAAAATAGAGAAGTGTCAGGGGAAAGGCCTGAGTTCAGGTAGTTATGTGACCCTGGGCAAATCAATAGGCCTCTGAGTGTCTGACGCAACTCTTGTTTATATGTTGCAGAGGAATTGATGATCTGCATTTGTGGAGGAAGTTTCCATACCACAAGTTCCTTCCCTCAGTGAAATCCCAGGCTAGCCTACACTTTGTGTTCTCTCTGAATCCCAGAATGTCAGAGTTGGTAGGGACCTCAAGGCTGTCTTTGTCTGACCAAACACCTCTTGGCACCATCCCCTTGAGTTGGTCTTCCAGCCACTACCAATGACTGGAAAACTGACTCTTTCCCTCATTGGCTAGAAGATAGAAATTTTTGTAGACAAAGCAAAATGAAGCCAGCTGTAGTAAGATTGCCCACATGCTAATGGAAGCAGACAGTGACATGGACAATTACAAACAACAGCTTGTACCCTGTTTTCCTTTACTAGTGTAGACGAAGATGAAGGTGTTGGACAAAGCTGTAGAACCTAGCAGCCTAACTGGGGAGATGGGATGTGGGCAACCAGGTACAAACAAGATACAGACAAAGATAAAGCAGAGGGAGTCTCGGGGGGAGGCCCTAAGATTCAAGAGGACTAGGAAAGACTTCTTACACAAGGTAGCATTCTAGCTGAGACATGAAGGAAGCCAGGAGACAGACATGAGGAGGAAGAACATTCCAGTCATGAGGGACAGCCAGCAAAAATGCCCAGTCAAGCAATGGAGTGTCATGTGGGAGGAATAGCCCAGTGTCACTGGATTGGACAGTGCTTGGAGGGGCGGTGTCAAGTTTGAGAAGACTGGAAAGACAGGAAGGGGCCAGGCACTTTAGGAAGGGCTGCAAAGGCCAAACAAAGGGTTTTATGTTTCATCCTGGAGGTGACCAGGAGCCGCTGGAATTTTGAGTAGGAGGATGGCATGGTTAGACTTGCACTTACTTAGGAAGATCCATTTGACAGCTGATCAGAGGATGAATTGGAGTGGGGAGGAACTTGGGGCAGGGAGTCCAACTAGAAGGCATGGACCCTGGATAGTGACAGTGTCTGAAGAAAGAAGGGGGCACACGTAAGAGATGTCAGAAAGGGAGGACCAGTAGGACTTGGTAACTGATTGGCTATGGGAGATGAGAGAAGGTGAAGAGTTGAAGAGGACTCCAGCGTTTGGAGCCTGGGTGACTGGATAGATGGTGCTGTCCTTCAGCACCAGAGGGAGAGGGGAAGGTTTCGGGAGAAAGAGAATGAGCTTGGTTTGACATGTCCATTAGGCAGTTGTAGATGAGGGACAGGAGGTCAGGAGATCAGGTGTCTAGTATTCTGGTGAAAAAAAAAGTAGCACTCAAGTTTGACATATTTGACTTTACATCAGCTGAGGAGCAAAGGAAGCTGAGAAGAAATGTGTTATTTTATAGCTCTTGATGATTGACTGGGCGATGCTTAGATCAAACTCTGACTTTAAGATCCTGCCATATACCTGACCAGGGGCTGATGACTGATGTATACTTGGCTACTTCTAGAAGAAACTTGGGGGAGCAGGGCACTGAAGGAAGGAAGGAGAGAGAGACGGAGAGAGGGAAGAGCATGCATGCGTGTCCAAAGTGGCATGCCTTCATCTTCACCTCCAGAGCCTTTCATTTTGCCCTCAAGGTTGAAATACTGCCAGTTTGGCCACTTCTTAAAAAATTGCTTGCTGTCTTGTATATGTGGCACATGTCCAAAAGCAAGCACCAATTATAAACAATCTTTTTCTGTGTTTCAGTTATAAAAATGATCATACACTCAGCTTAGCAAAACCATAATCGGCTAAATGTACCAAATGAGAAGTCAAAATCTTACAACCTTTTGAATTTAATAAGATTGAACCAGTAGCCAGGACTAAGAGGATGGTATTTTCACTGTACTTTGCCTTTTCATGCCACACGTGGAATCTCACGTTGACTTCTAGATACTGCATTTTTGGAAGGACATCAATCACCTAAAAGAATAACCAGGATAGTCAAGGGCCTTGAGTGTGGGCCGTATGAGCATTTGGAACTGGAAATGTTTAACCCAGAGAAGAAAAGAAGGGGCAAAACATATGCTGACTGTGTCCGTGTATTTAAAGGACTGTCATGTGGCAAGAGGGATCAGATTTGATCTGCTTGGCCCCAGTGCGCTAAGCTGGGAGCAATGAGGGGCAGTTGCAGAGAGGTCAGTTTAGGCTGACCAGGAAAAACTTGCCACCAGTTAGAGTCTTGGAGTGGAAAGGGCTGCCTGAGGAGGAGGTGGTGGGCTACATCTCTCTCTGCAAGCCTTCAAGCAAAGGCCCCATGATTATTTGTTGGGTGGGGGCTTTTGTTTTTAAGTTTTCTTGATACCATTTGATTTTTATACCACCTTCAATTCCTGACACCCCCCCCCAAAGAATTCAAAATAATTGAATCCTCCAACATAACAAAGAAAAACAGTTAAGCCAAACTCAGCCGTGTCTAACATGATTTGCCTCACTCCATAGCTGTTGCCCCCACCTGCCTTCCCCAAAGGGGGAGTCACACAGGTTTCCTCCACTGTTATCCAAGCCCAGGCCTGAGGAGGCAGTTCAGCTGAGTGCTTAATGCCTTTCAGAGCTGTTTTCATGAAGGTTGAAGGTTGTAGTGGCATTGAGTACAAACTTCTTGCTCTGTTCCTCTTCCCATTTGATTGCACAAGTCTTTGGATTTCTCTGCATTTCAGCTACGACGTCAGAGGAGGTTCTTGTTGAGGTAGGGGTCAGACTAGAAGACTCAGGAGGTTCCTTCTGATTCTGAGGTGCAGGATGCCCTGGAAAGTGCATCAACATGCAGACTTGGGTGGATTTTGGTGGGAGTTTTCCCCCTAAAAACATTGAACTTTTAAATAATTTAATTTTAGTTTTCAACATTTACTTCCAAAAGATTTTGAGTTTTAAATTTTCTCCCCCTCAATCTCCTTCCCCCTACCTCAGATGGTGTGCGATCTGATATAGGCTCTACTTATACATTCCTACAAAGCCTATTTTCACATTAGTCATGATATATAGAAGAATTAGAACCAATAGGAAGAACCACAAGAAAGAAGAAATAAAATAAAACATCAAAAGAAAAGGAGAGCAAATAGTATGCTTCCATCTGCATTCAGACTCCATAGCTCTTTCTCTAGGTGTGGATAGCATTTTCTTAGATCCTTGTATTGCTGAGAAGGGCTAAGTCTGTCAAGGTCAGTCATTGCACAACATGGCTGTTACTGTGCACAGTGTTCTCCTGGTTCTGCTCACTTCATTCAGCATCAGTTCATGCTAGTCTTTCCAGGTTTTTCTGAAGTCTGCCTGCTCATCATTTCTTTTTTTTAAAAATTAATTTATTTTGATTTGTCAACAATCACTTCCATATGCTTTTGAGTTGAAAATTTTTTCCCCCTTCCTCCCCCCCCCCCCAAGATGGCACACGATCTGATATAGGCTTTACATTTACATTCCCATTAAAGATATTTTCACATTAGTGAAGTTGTAAGTAAAAATTACAACCAATAGGAGGAACCATCAGAAAGATGATACAAAACTCAACAGAAGGTAAAAATAAGTGATAGCGATTCAACTTCCATAGGTTTTTCTTTGGATATGGACAGCATTTTCCATCCTGAGGCCTCTGGAGATGTCTTAGATCCTCATAATGCTGAGAAGGGTTCAGTTTAACAATCTTAGTCATTCCATAACGTGGCTGTTATTGTGTACAAAGTCCTCTTGGTTCTGCTCACTTCACTCGGCATCAGACAATACAAGTCTTTCCATGTTTTTCTGAAGTCAGCCTGTTCATCATTTCTTATAGCACAATAGTATTCCATTACATTCATATACCACAACTTGCTCAGCCATTCCCCTATGGATGGGCATCCTCTCAATTTCCAATTCTTTGCCACCACAAAAAGAGCTGCTATGAATATTTTTGTACATGTGGGTCCTTTTCCCATTTGTTTGATCTCTTTGGGATACAGCCCTAGAAGTGCTATTGCTGGATCAAAGGGTATGCACATTTTTGTAGCCCTTTGGGCATAGTTCCAAGTTGTTCTCCAGAATGGTTGGATCATTTCACAGCTCCACCAACAATGTATTAGCGTTCCAGTTTTCCCACATCTTCTCCAACATTTATCATTTTCCTGTTTTGTCATGTTGGCCAATCTGATAGGTTTGATGTGGTACCTCAGAGTTGTTTTGATTTGCATTTCTCTAATCAATAACGATTTAGAGCATTTTTTCATATGACTATAGATGGCTTTAATTTCTTCATCTGAGAACTGTCTGTTCATATCCTTTGACCATTTATCAATTGGGGAATGGCTTGTGTTCTTATAAATTTGTCTTAATTCTCTATATATTTTAGAAATGAGGCCCTTATCAGAGACACTGGTTGTAAAGATTCTTTCCCAGTTTTCTGCTTCCCTCCTAATGTTGGTTGCATTGGCTTTGTTTGTGCAAAAACTTTTCAATTTAATGTCATCAAAATGATCCATTTTGCTTTTCATAATGTTCTCTATCTCCTGTTTGGTCATGAATTCTTCTATTCTCCATAGATCTGAGAGGTAAACTATTCCTTGTTCTCCCAGTTTACTTATGGTATCAGCCTTTATATCTAAGTCCTGAACCCATTTTGACTTTATTTTGGTAGATGGTGTGAGATTTGGATCTATGCCTAGTTTCTGCCATACTCTTTTCCAGTTTTCCCAGCAGTTTTTTTCAAAGAGTGGGTTCTTATCCCAGAAGCTGGGGTCTTTGGGTTTATCAAATAATAGATTACTATAGTCATTGACTACTGTGTCTTGCATATTTAACCTATTCCACTGATCCACCTCCCTATTTCTTAGCCAGTACCAAGCAGTTTTGATGATTGCTGCTTTATAATATAATTTAAGATCTGGAATTGCTAGGCCACCTTCCCCTGCATTTCTTTTCATTAGTTCCTTTGATATTGTAGACCTTTTGTTTTTCCAAATGAATCTTGTTATTATTTTTTCTAACTCTATAAAATAATTTCTTGGTAGTTTGGTTGGTATGGCACTGAATAAGTAAATTAGCTTAGGTAGGATTGTCATTTTTATTATATTAGCTTGGCCTACCCATGCCTGCTCATCATTTCTTATAGCACCATAGTATTCCATTACATTCATATACCACAGCTTGTTCAGCCATTCCCCCAGTGGATGGGCATCCCCTCAATTTCTAATTCTTTGCCACCATAAAAGAGCTGCTATAAATATTTTTGTACATGTAGGTCTTTTTCCCAGTTTTATAATCTCTTTGGGATACAGACTGAGAAGTGGTATTACTGGGTCAAAGTATATGTACAATTTTGTAGTCCTTTGGGCATAGTTCCAAATTGCTCTCCAGAATAGCTGGATCAGTTCACAACTCCACCAACAATGCATTAGTGTTCCAATTTTCCCACATCTTTTCCAACATTTCTCGTTGCCCTGTTTTGTCATGTTAGCCAATCTGATAGGTGTGATGTGGCACTTCAGAGTTGTTTTTATTTGTCTTTTTATTTGTTTTTTGTTTTTTTGGGGTTTTTTTTGGCTAGGTAATGGGGTTAAGTGACTTGCCCAGGGTCACAAAGCTAGTAGGTGTTATGTGTCTCTAATCAGTGGTGATTTAGAGCATTTTTTCATATGATTATAGATAGCTTTAATTTCTTCATCTGAAAACTGCCTGTTCATATCCTTTGATCATTTATCAATTGGAGAATGACTTGTATTCTTATAAATTCAATTCAATCCTCTATATATTTTAGAAATGAGGGCTTTATCAGAGACACTAGTTGTAAAAATTATTCCCCAGCTTTCTGCTTCCCTTCTAATCTTGGCTGCATTGGCTTTGTTTGTGCAAAACCTTTTTAATTTAAGGTAATCAGAGTCCTGCATTTTGTATCTCATCATGTTTTCTATCTCTTGTTTGGTCATAATAAAAACATTGATTTTTAAAGAAGTGATAACTTCACATAGGCTTTCCATACGTTCCATTTATATGGCACTGAAATATTCATTGCCTTTAATATACTAATTGTTGGACATGTAGATTGTTGCCCAGATAGTTTGTTTTTCCAAAGGGAGCCACTCTGAATTCTTTGAGGGAGAAAGCACTTTTGAGCTAATGTCTGAGCAACGACACTCTTGGGTCCACAGGTAGCATCACTTTTGTACTTTTTATTGGTTCTTGCCTAATGGTGCTTCCAAGGGAAACATGACCTTTTAAGAAACCAAGAGAAAAGGGTAGAGGTGGATGGGAGGGAGGCTGGTGCTGTGTCCTGCCAGTGTTGTGAGATGGTGTTTTTGTTTTATTTTTTCAAATTGGCGAATCTGGCTTATGATTGAAAGGAAACATCTAATTCTTCTGAATATTTTCGGAATTTGGATTTGACCAAAATTAAAAACATTTTAGGCTATACATATTTGAGCAGGGAAAATAATAGCTCTAGTTGTCTTGAGTCCTACTGAGTTTCAGCATTTATCTGACTTAATTGATTAGGTGGTTGCTTTGTTTTTTCAGCCTTTCCCTGAGTTAGACAAAAAAAAAAGTGATTTGAGTTTTCTATTCACTATTCTACTGAGATATGAGCATTTGCTTATATTCTTATGTAGTTTCTGACTTAACTGTGCTATTCCAATGTATACCAAGACATGCCCCAACACATGCACACATATGTACATATATTGCACCCCACCACACAAAGCATCATGATCCCTTTTGTCTTCACTGAACAGGTCTCTTTAGACAACTGTGTTGAAGTGGGACGCATTGCCAACACCTACAACCTCGCAGAAGTGGACAAATATGTGAACAACTTCATCCGGCAGAACTTCCCTGCCGTCCTGAACAGCGGTGAGTTTGTGAAGCTCCCCTTTGAGCGGTTGGCCTTTGTGCTTTCCAGCAATAGCCTTAAGCACTGCAGTGAGCTTGATCTCTTCAAAGCCGCCTGTCGCTGGCTCCGCTCGGACGAATTGCGGATGGAGTTCGCTTCCAAACTAATGAAGAATATTCGCTTTCCCCTGATGACACCACAAGATCTCATTAATTACGTGCAAACTGTGGACTTTATGAGAACGGACAATACTTGTGTGAACTTGCTTCTAGAAGCCAGCAACTACCAAATGATGCCCTACATGCAGCCCGTGATGCAGTCAGAGAGGACCGCCATCCGCTCCGACAGTACTCACCTGGTGACCTTGGGAGGCGTCCTGAGACAGCAGCTAGTGGTCAGCAAGGAATTGAGAATGTATGATGAGAAGTCCCATGAATGGAAATCTCTAGCCCCCATGGATGCCCCGAGATACCAGCATGGCATCGCAGTCATTGGAAACTTCCTCTATGTCGTTGGCGGCCAGAGTAATTACGACACAAAAGGCAAAACAGCCGTTGACACGGTCTTCAGATTCGATCCTCGTTACAATAAATGGATGCAAGTGGCATCGCTGAATGAAAAGCGCACCTTCTTTCACCTGAGTGCCCTCAAGGGCCATCTGTATGCCGTGGGTGGCCGCAACGCAGCTGGGGAACTGGGTAAGTAGGGGTGGAGGAGGAGGTGGCTCTTCCTGGCATTGACAGTCCCACTTCTGACATAACCAGCTCTCTGAAATGAGAAGCCAAGGCATGGCACCAGAGTTTCATTGTGGGAAATTCTTCTCTTTGAGGAGCTTCCAGACATAGTCTCTGTACCTTACCTGGGTGCTGTGTTTGGCTCCTGGCTCCATTTCAGATACAGCTTGAAAATCAGTCACTAGATTCCGTATGAATTTATTTGGCTCACATAAGGCAGTTCTGTAACTTGAATGACAGAATCATTCTGTGGTTACAGTTTCAATTGTAATAGCAACTTGGCAGGAAATTAGGCCAGTTTACCTTAGTTTCCATTTTTATATACCTCCCCCCTCCCCCATACTTTCCAAGTATTTTGTTGAGCAGGTAAAATGAGTCATTTTAGTAGATTAACAATGGCTTTTTTTCCTTCTAGATAGTCTTTGTTACCTTTTAGAAACATTATGATAAGATAAAGATAAGCTCCCAAATAGATGAAATAAAAGATGTTTGTCATGTTCCATGATTTACTTTGTGTAGTTCCCAACCTTCTGACCAGCTCAATCCATTTGCATGGTACTTAGAAAACATTTTCTCTTGGTGAAAACCAAACTTGGGCTGCTTGCTCTAAGCTGTCCTTGTGCACTCTACTTGATTATGTTGGTAACTTCTTTTTTCCTTCCTAAGCCATGATTGCTCGCGATTACAGTTTAATGTATTGGTGCTTTGGCTGCCTGTAATTAACTATACAAGGTGTAATTTTCTTATTCTGAATCAAATTGGAGTAAGAAGGCTTCACAAAAAGGAAATCAGGAAGACTGCAGCTCCCCTTTGGTAAACTCAAAAGACTGACCCCATAAAACACTTATTGATATTATAGCCTTTTTTTTTTTAAAGAAAGAAAGGAAGGAAGAAAGAAAGAAAAAGGGTCAGTGGTAGGTATAAAAGTATATTGCCAATACCAGCTTGAGGAGTTTTAGTAGTTAATGACCATAGATGAATAACTATTAGTTTTGTCTTAAGCATTTGATTAGTGAATTGGTTTGGGATATGGTACTGAGGAGGTCAACTTGATATGCCTAGTTTTCTTCCAGTGAGCCAGGACAGGTTCGCAGAGAAATGGTCCTCACATGCTAGATTGTGGTTTGAGCCCCAGCTTCCTGCTTCACAAATGCCTTTGTTTGAAAAGGGCCCTGGGCAGGGAACACATGGCCTGGCATGTCTCGTTGCCAGTGCCATGCTAGAAAAAACCCTACCTGTGTAGATGAAGGCTCAGGAGTGCCATCTTTTTCTCTTGCATCATCTTGACTAGTTTCACGAGAGAAGAGTGTGTTAGTGGGTACACCTCTTTAGGTGAGTAGGAAGATTTTTGCTGTTAGTGCTGGCTCCCCTTCTGTAGCCACCTCCCTTGGGTGTCCTCTCCAAAGCCCTTTGAAATCGGCATCAACTCATTTGGTGAAAGCCCCCTTGTAGGAGCACCAGTGGCCCTTCCTCCAAACCAGCCTGTACAGTCGAGCTGACTTCAGAGCAAATTCAAGTACTTGAGTAAGTAAGTAATTCCTTTTAATTACTCATTTAGTGCTTTTGGATCTCTGAAAACAAGATGGCGGCTAGATGCCTCGGCCAGTTCAATTCAACAAGCCAGTAATAAGTGCTTACTCTGGGGGAACAGCAACGATGCTTCTGCAAAGAAGGCAGCATTCTTCTCAAGGCACCACATAAATGCATGTCCCAGCTGGAAGTTTGCTAACATTACTTGGTCTTTGTATGGGGCACAGCATTTTGATTTTTTCCTGGAGAATTCGAAAAGACATCATTAAACCTTTCTCCCAGATCCACACTCCAAGGATGGTCTGGTCTGTGTGCTTGTTATTTTGAATCAAAATGATAGTTGATACGCAAATAGCATTTTATAATCTGCAAAGTACTTTACATAATGTTACCCGTTTAGCCCCATTGACAGCCCTGTGAAGTCATGTGATAGTGTTATTATCCCCATGTCATAGCTAAGGAAGCTGGGGCTTAGAGACATCAAATGCATTACTTGTGGCCACCCAACTAGTTAGGGTTAGGGGTACAATCTGAACCCAGGTCTTCCCTCCAGATCTCTGTATACCGTACCATAATACCTTTATTAGCTTTAAATAAGCAAGATTCTGAACTTCAAGATTTCATACATCTTTATTCCCAACTTGTTATCTGTTTTTAAAATCATTTGTATAAGACAGGTAGTATACTCTCTCTCCACACACACACACACACACACACACACACACACACACACACACACACACACACATGTGCATGCACACATACATACATGCATACAGTCACACATAATTACCTGTAGAATTTCTGAATTTTGTTTTTTTGGGGGTTTTTTTGTGAGGCAGTCGGGGTTAAGTGACTTGCCCAGGGTCACACAACTAGTAAGTGTCAAGTGTCTGAGGCCAGATTTGAACTCCAAGGCTGGAGCTCTATCCACTGTACCACCTAGCTGCCCCTTGGATTTCTGAATTTGGAGGGGCCTCCTAGGCCACCTCATCCAGCTGAAGATTGCCCCAGATTCCCTTCTGCAGTATCCCTGACAAGTGGGCAGTCATCCACATGAAGGCCTTCAATGAGGAGGAGGAGCACACTTCCACCTGTGCCACAGCCCTCTCTGCCATGACATATTTCTGACTGTTAGGAAGCTTTCCCTCATGTCAGGCCTAAGTTTGCCTTGTTGCAAATGTATGTGGTTCAACTAAGTTACCTTAAAAAAAAGTCTCCATGTTAAAATGGTCTTTGTGTGCCCAAGAGCATTTGAAGCCCAGGCCTTTGGTTTGGCTTCTTTGTGAATTTTTCCCTGCCTAGCTTATGGTCACGTCCTTTCTCATCTATCCCAAGCCCTCTGCTCTCCTTCCCCTGAGGACATGCTTGGTGACGTCCAGTAGTCCAGGAGCTCCTATCAGCTGAAAAGGTCAGAGCCTGGGTCTTGAGCCTCCTGACATGGCCAGTGCCAAGCACACAGGCCTGCCATCTGGGAGTGCTGCACAAACAATGACTCTCACTAGCTAGAGCTCTTTCCCCCTGCTCTGTCATAGCTGCATTTGAATGCCCTCTTTCGTGTTTTTTATGCCCCTTTCTCCAAGCAGAAGCATTGTACCTTCAGCTTCGCCAGTAGAACGAGACCCTAAATGCCAATTAGGACCAATTGGAAGTTTAGGCAGAGGAGTGACAGCTCTCAGATTTGGGGGAACCCATTACTGGGAAGTAGCTAGTGTGAGCAAATCCATCAGCAGGGCTTGGATTTGGAAGGCTCAGGAAGCCTATCTGTCTTGCGTTAGGCAGGAATGTGTGTGACAGTTAAGGCCTTGTGCCCTGCTCTCCTGGCCCTCCTATGTATAGCAGCCTCGAGAAATGTAGTGGAATTGAATTGATTAATCTCCCTTTGGGTGAAATTGTGGATCATCTTCCTTTCTCCAGAACAACTTTGAGATCCAGAATGCATTATATATCAAGCTAATTTAATTATGTAGTGAAAATCAGCCCCTATTTCCTCAAGAAGACATAGACAGATGGGATTTGTTTGTTCTGTGTGACTCATGTCGGCACCTCGTCTTTTCTAATTCCATCTTTTCACGTGGATGTGTTTAGAGCTAAGTACAGAAAATAGCATCCGTTATCCACAAGACCCCATAAGACACAAGCAGGCAGACTTCTTTCCAAAGACAACTCACTATTTTTATATGTAGCCAAGCATGCTAATGACCTTCCAGCCACATATACACGAGCTGACATGTTGACTTGGGCAGTCTCCGTCATTCTCATCTTCTTCCGGCCTAGGTTGCATACATAACACTCGATCTATTTAAAATCTTCCTAATGACTCTTGCTGGAGTCACACTTGTCCAGAGCACAAATTTGGTCCCTTGGGAAGTGGAAGACTCTCAGATGCCCCCCACCCCCTACCCCACAAGCAACATCAGAGACTGATCTGTTCCCTGAGATAAAACTGACTCTGTGGTTCCCTTGTCTACCTTTTTATTCACCCTCTGACCCCAAAATAAAGCAGCGGAAACTTCATGCAGCACATGGTGCTGAATGCAAAGGTGCTTCTAAGGCATGTCTTGCCAACCCCCCATGCAGACTCTGGATGGGGCTCACAGTTGGCTTTCGTAGAGGGTTGGGCACAGAGTGGAACTTAATGAATGTTAGTTAAATTGAATTGGAAACTCCTATAAGAGCCTCGTGGAAATAAGGAAAAGCCTTGTATTGGTGACTCATTCTTGTTTTCCTAGGCCTATCTTGACTTCTGGATATCCAACTGTGGTCCCAAAGAAAGCATTTGGCTTTCTGTGGCTTCCCCCACAGGGGCTGGGGCCTGGCCTGAGAAATGATTAGCCTCCCTGTGTAGACTTAGGAAAGGACAAGAGTTGGTGAAACTTGCTAGCACTCTGAGCTCATATAAATGTGTGTCATTTCCTCTCTTCACCAGGTCTCTGCAAAGGATTAGGAAAGGCCAGAACCATGTCACAGCAGAAAGCCCCCAGCTTCCTGGCTGGGAGTCCCAGTAGCTCCTGGGGAAGGTTCTTTTTCTTTGACAACACTTACAGTGGGAAGCTTAGGGCATCTCAGAGCAGCTGGTGCATTTCCATGAATGAGGAGCCTAAGAGATCTGTCTTCTGTTGAGCTTTCTAAATTGTAGACCTGAGGTGACAGCTTAGATCTGTTACTTCAGTTAGATATTAATATAGTGGGCTTTAAAGACATGGGCTTGTTTATGGAATGCTATTGGATTTTCAAATAGATGTCTATGAAATTCCTGACAGAACGTATGAAGTGCTCCAATCTCCTTCATGGCTTTGGACTCTCTTGACTAAATTTTGGTGCCTTAGAACTGGGTCCAAGGCCCCCTCCCCCTTCCTCCCCACCCCGGAATTGTTGGAGGGGCTACCAACCCTTCTTGCCACTCTCTTGGCCCCTGCTCCAAAGCCTTGGCTCTAAGCCTGCTTGGAGTCCCAGGGTCAGGAAGTCCTTGACGCCCCCCACTTCTCCCAAGGAGGCCCATTCATTCGGCGGGGCTGGGTAAATGAGACACCCTGGAGATGTCCCCTGTGCTAGCCAGCCTGCCAACATGTCGATTGTCTTCTCTGGCTATTAGAGGTGGGTGTGCGGGTGGCCCATTGCCATGCTAGCTCTTGAAAGAGTAATGTGGAGCAGCCACATTGTGCCTGTTCCTTTACGTGTGCTTGGCACTTGGCTTCTCTGCTCTTCCCCCCCCCCCCAGTCTTGCTGCTGGCACCAGGTGCCCTACATCAAGCTGACTGGTAAGTAGTGTCCCAGGCAAGAGCGCAAGGCTCCCTTGAATCAGGTGCATGGCTATGTGGGTTTAATAGGTCAAGGGAGCTGTTTATAGAGAAGAGCCAAAGGAAGTCAATGAAAATGATTTGGAGACTGAAAAAACAATGACAGAGTTTGATAGTTAGCAGAAGAGAAGGTTGGGAGATTCTTCCCCTATATTTTTCATATGTAGCTGAAGAAAAGGTCAGTGAGCCACCTTGCAGATCCTTGTAGCATCCACGAGCAGGGGTTCCTGATCAGCAGAACCCGGGACCAGAACGCCCCCACCACTTGTCCTGAGGGTGGTTCCGTCTGAATCCCCCAGTCACAAATTGCTGATGTGTAACTGACTTGGGAGATAACTTTCCCGGCTACCCGAGTCTCAGGGAGTGCCTTACTCATGGTTGCAGAGATAGACAGACAGACAGACAGACAGACTGCATTTGAACCTAGGTTTTCCAGCCTCTAGATTCCCTTCTCTCTCCACAAGGCAATCCTACCTCTCTCTTTCTGGTATTAATATGACATTCATAATGCTGCTGCCAGTGGTGGTGAGCAGCTGGCTATTCAGCCTCCATCCCCACTACAGACCAAGTGAGAAGAAAGCCTCCTAACTTGTATCAGAATTACTAAAGATTGGACATAAGGAGGGGCTTTTCTATACCAGTATAGGTCATAAAATTGTGTGGACTTTCTCCTCTTAGAAATGACAGAGTTCAGGACAGCAGCAGGCATTTGGAACAGGATAGGTGAGTGCTCCATGTGGAGTTGATCTCTGGGCTTCCCTTTCTACCTTCTGTTGGGGGTTGGTCTTCCTGATCAAACTGCCTTTTTCACTTGTATAAATCAGTTCCCATTAATTTCTTTGCTGATGCCATATAGTCATCAATATACTGGGCCTTCCTGTAAGCATAGCGAGAGGAGAGGATGCAGTGGACAGACCACTGGTCTTGGAGTCAGGAAGACCTACGTTCAAATCTTGCCTCAGGTATTTACCAACTATGTGATCCTGGGCAAGTCACTGTACCTCTCTGGGCCTCATTTTCCCCTTCTGTAAAAATTAAGTGACTGGACTTAGTAGCCTCTAAGGGCCTTCCAGCTCTAAGTGTATGCTCCTATAACTCAGTGGCGTTTGTGTTTATTAGATAGCCCAGAGTCAAGCTGTATAAAGACAGTTGGGAGATAGACTGAAGAAACAGTGGTTGATGACAATGACATTCACTATTTGGCCTTGGCCTTGGCTATGGAAATACCTTTATTCTTGGGCAGATGGGCACAGAAATGCTGCAATTTAGTGAAGCAGCAAGGGTGAAGGGCTGGGTGGGATAAGGTGGGCTGGGCTGGGTGGGGTGGTGGGCTTGGAGGTGTTTTATAAGTCAACAGTATAGCCTCTGCTGGAGCTGCCCTGGGTGTCCATCCCTGGGGCCTTAGTATTACTCAGTCCACCTTTGGAATGAGGTCTTTTGACCTAAGATTGGATTGATTAATTGATTGACTCTCCTAGCTAAACCATTTAGTGTGGGATGAGGAGGCCAAAATCTATTTTCTAGAAAATTCTTATGGCCAGTTTCCCGATGTATGATGCCATGATGTGTGTCTGATGATCTGTGAACATCTGGACAAGGATTTCAAAGTTCTTAACAAAGAATAAGGAAGCCAATGGGGGTAGTTGAGTCAAGGCAAAAGGAAACCCCAACCTCTAGGTTAGTGAATGTGGCAGAGAGATCACTGGGTGGCTACCAGAGCCCAAAGGGTAGTAACAGCTTTGCTCAGCGTTCCCTGAAGTGTAATGTTTCTGACATGCGTGATCCAAAAAGGAGAGAGAAAGCAGCACGTGGGCTCTGCCATCCACAGACATATAATGGTCTTTTACCTGAGATTTGGGCCCAAAGCATCTGTTACCTGACTTCTTCTTCCCTTATATGCAAGTGACATCTTGCTGCTTTGGATCAGAATGGTGCCCTGCCCCATCTCTCCTTTACAGTTGCTCATTTGCCTTGCCTAGCTTGGAGATTTTTGAATGAGTTGCTGGTCAGTTCTCTCAAACGTTTTGTGTTCAAGGGAAATCCATTATTGCAAGAGAAAATGCACTGTAATCATGCCCTTGACTTTGGCCTTTCAAGTTTTGCCTCTAATCATCTTCAAGTCACGAGCATGCAGTTGCTTCCAAAGGTAGGGTCAGTGACTTTCTAGATGCCCATGGGCAAGCACTCAAGCCCATGCATCCATTTTGTAATCTGCATTTGGACTGATCCAATGGGCTTTTGAAGGTGACCCTGGCTTCCTTGAAAGCCTGTTTTGCATTGCTTAGTCTCCAAGTAGGGGAATAGAATTGAAGCCCTTTTTAATCCTGGTGATTTTTTTAGGCCCCCCTCCTACATCACCCATACATTTTTATACCAAGTACATAGGAGGAATGCCAGTTTAGAATGTGAGTGACAAGACACGACAGAAGCATGTGCGATTATTAAATGAACAAATCAGGCCTTGCATGCTGTGTCTTCGCTGTTGAAATAGAGTGCTGAGTTGGAAGAATGCTGAGAACTCTCTTTTAGGTCCGGTACTTGCGCTAACTAGCGATATGAGATGAGAAAAGTCACCTCATCTCTCTGGGCCTCAGCTGGAAATGAGGAGGTTGGCCTAGGGGACTAGACATTCTCCAAGGACTCTCCCGACTCAGTGAGTCTATCTAAATTATTCATGTAATTTCTGGCATTATCATAAGATCCTTTTCAAGGGACCTCTCATGCATAATGGATGTATTTCTGGTGTGTGTGTGTGTGTGTGACCATTATTCTTGGAAGAAATGACTTGATTATGCGCCTTGAGGTTTTAAAAAGATCTCCTTGTGTTCTTCTCACACCAGCCACAGTGGAGTGTTACAACCCAAGGATGAATGAATGGAGCTATGTTGCCAAGATGAACGAGCCCCACTATGGCCATGCTGGTACCGTGTATGGAGGGATGATGTATATTTCAGGTAAAGTAAACAATACTCATCTGTGAGTGAGATTCGCCCAATAGAGAGGCCCTGAAGAAAATGATATCACCACCTCTCCATTCTCCATGCTCATAGGTAGGAACGGTTGTACCTGCAAGCTGTGACAGTGGCTAAGCCAACGATAATGTTTCTGTGCTTTGGGAAGGTGCTCTATCTTGACTTTTGAATACAGTTGCCTATGATTTGCTAACACTGGAAGCAAATCGTTTCATATTATAAATATCTGACTTAAAATAAACATCCAAATTTTCCACTTCCCCATTTCCCAGCTCACTACAGCCCACCAAAAATGGACAGCATCCCCTCCCAGACTGGGCCCAAGGGGGGATTTCTTTGAGCTACTGGCTAGGCCCCTGTTAAAGTGGCAGCAGACTAAGCATGTGAGGGAAGGGACCTGTTAAGGATTTGGAAATAAAATTTATTGGAGACGTTTCTCCCATTGATGACCAAGCATTGACAGTAGAGATTTTCCCTCTCTAGCAATGTAAATGAAATTGGCCTATTTTGACTCCATTCCAAATGCTTTGTACCAGGGGAAGAGTGTTAGCATTTCGTGAAGAGCTTATTTAGTTATCAGTTGAAGCAGGGGCTGGCAGTGATGCTCTTAGCTTTGAGCATCATCATAAGGGAGGCAGTGGCAGGCCTGCTCATCCCAAAGGGAAGGGAAAAAAGGAAAAGGGGGAGAGACCTAAACTGAGAGAAAAGGAAGGATGTGCAGGGGAAAGTGAGTGGTCAGGTGTCTTCAACAGTGGCCCTGACGGGCTCCAGTGCTGTGGAAGAGGCACTGTGGTGCAGTGTAGGCAGAAGCCCTGAGCTGGGATCTTGCCTCTGCTACCTCCTACCTGGGGGACCCTAAGTGAATCATTTCCCTTCCACAGTTGTAAAACAAGGGAGTTGCCTTAGATCAGGGGTGTCAAACTCAAACATTAAAATGTGTTGACTTAGAAAACCACAGATGCCCATTAGTTATATGGTATTGCGTTTTTCTGTATGTTGTTAACTATTTCCTAGTTTTGTTGGAATCTGGTTCACCCCTAGGGCCAATTTGATACCTCTGGCTTAGATGGTTCCTGAGCTTCCTTGAAGCTCCAAATCCTCTGCTCCATGGGTTGTCTTGGGGAACGTTGATTTCTGCTGCGGGGCCAAAGAGAGATGGGCCTTTCTTGACTCTGTTGCAGCCTGACTGCCCCCCTGCTGGTCCTTTCCCCAGCCCGGACTCTGATACCGGCATTTTAACTGCGGAGGTCAATGTTAATGCTGCATTCAGCTGCTTAATAGAGACGTCCAACTCATTTTGTCCAGATCAGCCCCTTACAAACAGTCCTCTGCCCAGTCCCCACTGGTGTACTTACTGTGCTTGTGACAGCTTGTTTTCCCTTCGTTTGTGCGTTAGTCACCCAAGCTCCCCTTCTGAACACTTTGGGACTAGCTCTCTTCTCTCCATTCATTCTGATGGGGTGAAGATTCCAGTCGGAGCCTCCAAGGCCCAGACCTTGGTGGTGGACCCTGGTGCTTCCTTCGGCTAGGTTTTTTTTTTTTTCCCTTGCTGAGGGCTGTTGTCAGCCAGATCAAGAGATGGTGCTCGCTGGATACTCTGGCTGAGCTGCAACTAATTGTATGTGAGAGTCAGGCAAGGCAGATAGAGTACTTAGTATCTGTAGTGTGCTTGAGGGACAGAACAGGGTGTGGTGGGCCCTGTGTACTTGGTAGAACTGAGCTTCTCCAAGACTTCCTGGGGCAACTGAAGATTTAATTATTCTTTTAGAGAAAGAACTCACTGAGAAATCCACTGCTTGCCATATTCAGCTCCTGTTTAGCCCCAGATGGACTTGAAATGGGTACGTCCCTGAGAGTTCTAAATGCTGCAAGCCCATCAGCTCATTGAACCAGGACCTCAGGTGGTTTTGTTGTAGAATTTTGTTACAGTAAGTGCATTGTTAGGACTTGAGTTCCCAGCTTCTAGGAGTAGGGCATGGCACGGCACAGCACTGACCCTTCCTCAACCCCAGAAACAGACATGTGCTTGGGATGAGATTGGCAAGGGAGCTCTATAGGAGAAAGAAAAGGGGGCCGTCCATACCCAGCCCAGCCATGCGTTTCTGCCACCTGGTGTGGGGTTGTTGGCTGGTAATTTGGTGGTGGTGGGGCTGATTTGCAAGTTGAGTTGAGTTTTTCTAGAAAAACTGATTGGGCTGTGTTTGAGGTAGGGATGGGTGAGAAGCGCTGAAGGGTATTCACATGGCAGACTAGTAGCATTGGAGCTGAGAGGCTCAGTTACAGTGAACCTGGCTGCCCTTCCTGCCACCACCTCCCTAAAAATGCTTCTCTGAGACATCTTCCAGGCCTGAGGCTGGCGTGTCACTGTGCTAGAGCTTGTCTGCCTGATCAGAGGGCACGCTTCTCGGCCTCGAGATGTGCGCATTGCCCACAACGTGTCTTGGCACCTTTTGGCCTTGTATTTGGGGCAGAATTGTCTAAGTGAAATGGGAAACCTGTCAGGATGGTGCCTTCTCTTCCCCAGGAGTTTCTTTGTAATTCATATGGCATCATGTGAACTGTGTTGAGCACAGCAGAGATAATGAATGAATGCAGGTTTCTATGGCTGTCTCTCAATGGCCATGAGTGATGTCTGTGTGCTGGCTCTAGCAGGATCACCCCTAGCCCTGATGTGATGCTCAGTTGAGACTGCTAGGGCATTGTCCCCAGGCATCACGCAGAAAACACAGAGTAGGAAAGCCTCAGTGACTGGCAGTGCTGGAGGACAACAAGACATGAGGGTTCATAGAAACTCAGGGTTATTAGAACCTGCTTTATTCCCATGGGCCACGCAGAAGTTCTTGGGTGCCTGGCAATATTGTAGGGCCTGTGGATCACCATTCTGTGCTTCACCAATCACTGTATAGGCAGAGAATGGAAAAGGAGTACGTGGTATAAGCCTCTGCCATTGTGTGGCTCTCACAGCCGGTCCGTGGGCATCATATTTCTGATGGTGGCTTGCTTTGCTGGCACTTGGCCTCTTCTGCAACTAAAGTACAGGGGGGCAAAGGAATGATTCACTGGAGACTTTCTTTAGGCCAGGTGCATGCTGGGCAGGATCTAGAGAGAGTAAATCAATTAGGCAGATGATAAAAACGTACTAATAAATACCCTCTAAGGCCCTACATCCACAGCTGCAGCTCTCTAGGGCCCTACCCACTGGGAGATGCCCAAGGTCAATGGTCTCTAGTGCATTGAGCTACCTCACCCCACTCTGCCAGCCTCTAGGAATTGTCATAGTTTAGAGATTCCCAGAGTTGGCCACATTTTCTGAATGATTCTGTTTCAAATCTAAGGGAGGCAAGTGAGCATTGCAGAAACCTCCTTCTCTAGTTTGAAAGAGGACCTAAATGGCCAAGGTCACAGCCTTCTCGACGCCCTGTTCATGATTGTCTAGAAACGTCTCCTTTCTAAGTGTTTCTCAGCTTCTTGTGGCCTACTCCAGTCCTCAGGACATCTGGCCTTGTCATGGTCTCCCCACTGGCCCTGTATGTGAAGATTGCTCAGAGCACTTTCCTTCTATGAATTCATTTGGTCCTTCTTACTCCTGAGAAGTAGGGGGCAGATGTTACCCACTTTGACCACTAATGAAATTAGCCAAGGTAAGGAGCTAGCCCAGCATTTGCACTGCAGATGGTGCTCGGAATAGGAGAAGGTAAAAAGGTCTTCATGGCTACCCCCCACTGTTTGGCTCCAGATCTATTTCTAAGCAGCTCAACTTCCTTTGAGGGAGCCTTGGAAACTACTGTATCAAGAAAGGGCAGGAAGGGGCACATGCTGGTTTTCTTTTCCAAGGTGAAATGCTAATTTCTTCCATTTGTGGCTTATAGAAACATCTGTTGGGTCCACGTTTTTAGGACCACCTTTCATACACTCTCATAATCCAGTAACCAGACCATACCTTGTGTCGCTGCTGCAAGCGTTTGGCCTAAATTTCTGTCGGGGTGGTGTAAGCAGCTTGGGCTAGCAGAAAGATCATTGGCTTTGGAGTCAAGAGGCCTGGGTTCAAATCTTTCGTCAGATGTTTCCTAGTTGTGTGCCCCTGGGTAAGGCACCTCACCTCTCTCACAGCCTGATTTCTCTCGCCAGTCAGATGGATACAATGATGCTGATGTTTCCTGCTGAGCACCTTAGAGTGATTCAGAAATGAATGTGAGTGTTCCTAGTAGGTGCAGCCTGCGCACTCAATGCCTCTTTTTTTCACTCTTCAGGAGGAATAACTCATGACACTTTCCAAAAAGAGCTCATGTGCTTTGACCCAGACACAGACAAGTGGACTCAGAAAGCTCCTATGACCACGGTCAGAGGCCTGCACTGCATGTGCACCGTCGGAGAAAAGCTTTACGTGATTGGTGGAAACCACTTTAGAGGAACCAGTGATTACGATGATGTTCTCAGCTGTGAATACTACTCTCCAGCACTTGATCAGTGGACTCCAATTGCTGCTATGTTAAGAGGGCAGAGTGATGTTGGGGTTGCTGTGTTTGAAAATAAAATCTATGTGGTGGGTGGGTACTCTTGGAACAACCGCTGTATGGTAGAGATAGTCCAGAAGTATGATCCAGAAAAGGATGAGTGGCACAAAGTTTTTGACCTCCCCGAATCTCTTGGTGGGATCCGAGCTTGCACCCTCACGGTTTTTCCTCCCGAAGATGCCGCAGGGTCCCCTTCTCGAGAGTCACCTCTGTCAGCCCCTTAGCCTCTGGGCCGCCATCCTCTCTGGATCTGGGGCTGGGGGTTCTCTTCCTCTTCTTGTTGCTTGCGTTGTTCTTAAGTAGTATTCGTTAGGACCCGTGACTGGCAAACAAGCAGCGTTGATGTTATTTGTGGTGTTTGTTTATTGTAGAATGTTTATCTGTGGTTATAACGTGTATTCATCAGAGCCAAATGTTTAACCAATGAAAAAGCAAGGTATTGTCTTTCAGCTGTTTTGCTTCTGTGGATCCCTACTTTGTACATCAGTGGGGTGGGCTTCTGGGAGGAAGCCCAACCAGTCACTTTGGCTGTGGGATGTTGTCGCCCATGTGTAACCACATTTTCTGTGCTTTAAGATGGAAAGGTGTTTGCTACTGGTTTTTTGACTGTGAGGGAGGCCATCTGGATGAGCTGCCTCCCTCTGTTCATGAAGTACTTTGGCCATCTTTCTCTCTCTCTCTCTCTCTCTCTCTCTCTCTCTCGCTCGCTCTCTCGCTCTCTCGTTCTCTCGCTTTCTCTCTCGCTCTCTTGCTCAGCCCACCTGACTGGAAGTTGCTTAGACAGACAGGAGAACTCCTTGTAAAAACGTACTACCAGAAAGCAGCACAGTCTCATCCTCAAAGCCAGGCTCTGGGCTGCCATCATGGGCATCATGTCAGTACAAACATAAGACATTCTAAGTTTTAAAAATTGGATAGCACTTCAAATAAATACAAAAAATTGTCAAAATCTTCTTCCAAGAAGCAATTGCCATTTATACCAACTGATGACCTTTGGGCAGTCAGCCCACCTATATTGAATGTCAGGGCGTAGGGCCAGAAGCATGTTCATCCTGAGCAGATAGATTTGTCCTGGCCTCATTGTCCCTTCGGCCCCCATGAATCCTCCTTGTTCTCCCTGGCTGTTGACGTAACTTTACGTATTCCATGTCCTTTCCACAGTCGCTGTTAATAAGGTTATTTAGCACAAGGTACATTTTGAGCAAGAGAGCTGCTTTTCTCTGTGAACTCAGACTTCCATGTTTTATCTTTTGTTCAATAAAACTTTTAATGTCATTGTGGTCTGAGGCACATCATTACTTACCTGCCAGCATTATCCCGGATGTGTGCACACGTGCCTGAGATGGTGTATGAGTTTTGGGGGCCAAGAATGGTGGGAGAAGCTGAAGTCGTTTAGTCAGAGTTCACGTTGGAGGAGGGCATATTGGGACATTAATTCAGGCAAAGAAAACGAGACCCAGCCTCCTCTTCAGAAGGATCCAGAATGTGGGGCAGGCATTTGGCAGATCAACTCTTCTCCAGGCCCACAGAAGAGCTCCCAACCAGCCCTGGAAGTTGGAGTGATTTTGCAGAACCAAACACGTAGCCCATTTTTCTGGGATTCTCTTAAGTGCATTGCTGCCTATTAGGAGGGAGATGGACAAGAAGGCCAGCCCAGTGGTTCTCAATGCAGATGTTTTTGCAGTTGGTGATTTGATTGGGTTAGGCTCCTGTGTGGAAGCTGGGCCCTGTTCACAGGAGAAGGCAGGGTGATTTTGAGCCTACTTGGAGCATCACAGACCCTTTGAAAGGGGGATCTTAGCAATGCAGAAGTCGAATGGCCTTGAATTGGAGCAAAGCAGGATATAAACAAACCAGTGAGTTTGTTAGGAAAGAGAAGTTGGGAAGACTGATTGGAAGGCCCCGGGCAGGCTTGGATCTGCTCAGTTTGCCTTAGCTTGCCCTAATGGCTTGGAGGACCCAGGATCTGCTTCTTTGTACTCTTGGCACATAGGCATCCTTGTTGGAAAAGGGGCAGATTTCCACATATGGACAGTCACATTCACAAGATTCAGTAATTCCCCTTTAACATGTGTGCACATAGAGCATATGTTGCTAAAAATAAGCAGTTAACGTCTCCGCAATTCAATTAATGTCTCACCCACAGGTGCTATTATTGAATGGTTCTAACATCAGGGAGAAAGCGAGAGATTTTCTTAGAAGTTAAATCACCCGTCATTCTGGTCAAATTGATTGACATAGAATTCCACCTTGCCTAACTTAAGTTGCTTTTTCCGCTGAAACAGGCAGCTGGAGAATCCATTTTGATTTGATTCAGTTAGAATGTCAAAGGTCCAGAATATTCCTCCCTCCTTGGTCCAGGTTGCAAAATGGTTGGGGATGGGAAAAGACAAAGAAAAGATTGGAGAATGGTCAGTATCCTTCCTCATTCAGGTTGTGTGTCTCCTGGAAAGAGAAGCCCATGTTCTGAAACTGATCGTTAACTTTAAGGACTACTTTAAAAGTGTTGGTGTGTGTAATCCTTCTTGGGGAGTTACTAAGATAATTCCCTCATTAATAGCGTAGGATAGATTGTTCCACAGGGTAATTGGGCAGCATTTGATTTAATTAGTTTGAAAATGCAATGCCCCCTTTTCACTGCAACGGCCCTTGTACCTCATTTTCTTTATGAGCTTTTTCTAGAAGAGGAAACCTGGGCAGAAAAGGGAGGGAAGGAAGGGGCCTTCCAGGGAGCCCTGCACAGCAGCATCCCAGATCCCAGAAGAAGTGGATGACTTATACTCTCCTCCCTCCCCGTCCCCCAATCTTGAGAATACCAAGCTGCAGTGGTGCCAGCCTCCAGCTTTTCCCATGAGGAACCTAGTGACAGAGAAGGGACTCGGTATCGTATGGTAGAAAGTCAGAGACTTCCCAACCAGGCCTCCCCCTTCCTTCAACTCCTGTCTTCTTACACCTTCCTCCCCTCCCTGTAGTCTACAATGCAGTGACACTGCCCTCTTTGCTCTTCCTTGCAGACCACAATTCATTTCCCTTCTCAAATGAGCATGCATATTTCTATCTGCCTACACATTGTATCCTTCCAGTTGAATGGAAATTCCTTGAGGGCAGGGCCTGTTTCATTTTGTCTTTGTATCCACAACATCTGACACACTGCCTGGCATGTGGTAATAACTGCTTGTTAGCTTGGATTAATACAGGAAGAAAATGACAAATGGTTATTAGCAACATCTCCCTGCAAAATGTGAAAAGTGGCATGAGGGGAATGAGGGGAATGAAGCTGCAGAGAGCTTAGGATGAGGTCCACTAAGCCATATCATCCCAAGAGCGTTTTTAATTTAAATTTTTTAGTTAACAAAAATCTATTTTCTCTCCCTCCCAACATTCCCCTTCACACTGAAAAAAGCAAAACCAAACTACAGCCCTTGTAACAAATGCCCCAAATTGAGCAAAACAGATTCCCTCATTGGTCACATGATTTGTGAGCCAGTGACGCTGGCCTCGTTGCTGTTCCTGCACAAGACCCTTCATCTCCTGACTCCCAGCATGGAATCCTTTCCTCATCTCCACTTCCTGAATCTCCCTGCCTCCTTGGCTTTCTTCAAGTCTCAGCCTTTTCTAATCCTCCTTAATTCTAATGCCTTCCCTGTATTATTGAAAATTTAGCCTGTCTGTAGCCTGTTTGTACATAGGTGTTTTGCATGCAGTCTCCCCCATTAGACTGTGAGCTCGTTGAGAGCAGAGACTGTTTTTTGCCTTTCTTTTCATCCCCAGTGCTTAGCACAGTGCCTGGCACACAGTAGGCCCATGATTAATGTTTAATGATTGACTGCCCATCCCCTATCAGGAGACAGATAACATACTTTATCGTAGGTTATGTAGAATCATGATTGGTCATAGTTCAGATCATAGTTCAAAGTTCTCACGTCTTTCAGAGTTTGTCTTTACGTTGTGGTTAGTATTAAGGGCATTGTTTTGGTATGAGAACATTTTGAGATGCTCCATACCTTTGCACAGACTACGCACTCCCCATGCCTAGAATGTTCTCCCTCCTTACCTAGGTGTTTTGGGATCTCTGGCTTCCTTCAAGACCCAACTCAAGTACAATCTTCTACACAAAGCCTGTCTTGGTCCTCTCAGTTACAGTCCCCCCCCACCCCCACCCCTGTACTTTGTTTACATGTTGCATTTAATCAGCTGTGTATTTGCTCTTTTTCTCTGAATGGAATGGAAGCCTTTTGAGGGTGAGGACTTCCATTTTTGTCTCCTTGGACTGTATTGAATCCCTTGCTGAGTCCCTTCCTCCCTCCCTGTCTGGGAGGTACAGTGCCCCAGGCAATAATGGCCCATGGCCCCACATACATTGCTTGTTTTGAATCGAATGTAGTGTGAGGATTTGTGAAGGTAAGAGTAGGTAGAACGACCATGGGCCTTGCCCATCCTGTTAGAGCCCCACCTCCTTGAAGCCCCAACCAGATTGTTTATGGTTAGATAGAAAATTAGAGTTCCCATCTTTCAATTCAATTCAACCCATGTTAATTGAATCCTGTGCCAAAAGTCTAAGTTGGATTCCCTGTCTTCTAGGAGCTCCCAACCAGGATAAGGGGACTACCCACCAAAACATGGTTCCCTCATCAGGAGTTCCAAAACTATCTAAGTCCAGGCAACAATAGTTTCATTTTGGCCTTTAAATTCAAACCAATAAGCATTTATTAAGCTTCCAGTTATGGCAGCAAGGTGGCGCTGCAGAGGATACAGTGCTGGGCCTGGAGTCAGGAAATCATCTTCCTCAATTCAAACCTGACCTCAGACACTTAGTAGCTGTGTGACCTTGGCCAACTCACTTAACCCTGTTTAGCTCAGTTTCCTCATCTGTAAAATGATCTGGAGAAGGAAATGGCAAACCACTCTAGTATCTTTGCCAAGAAAATTCCAAATGGGGTTACGAAGAGTTGGACACGACTGAAACAATTGAACAGAGTTATGTACCAGGCATGAGCTAAGGTGCTGGAGCCACAGACAAAAATGAAACATTTTCTGCTTGAAGGCTGCTAGGGAGCACCACAGCGCACAGAGCACTGGGCCTGGAGTCAGGAAGAAAAGAGTTCAAATCCAGCCTCAGAAACTTAACTAGCTATGTTGACCCTAGGCAAGTCACTTAACCTCTGTATGTCTTGGTTCCCTCAACTGTAAAGGTTGTTGTGAAGATAAAGTGAGGTGATTTCTATAAAGCACTTAGCACAATGCCTGGCACATAGTAGGTGCTTAATAAATGCTTATTCCTTCCTTGCTGCCTTCCTTTAAGGAACTTCTACTTGGAGTCTTTGTATTCCCAGCACCAAGCACAGAGTCTGGTACATAGTAGGTATTTTAATAAATATTTTTGAATGGAATGGAATTGAATTGAGTCTGTGTAGGCTAGGTGCCAATGCAGAAGATTGCTAGGTAAACAGTCAGTGATTGGCATAGGACTACAGGGAAGGTGAGAGATCCCTGTGGGCTGGGCTAAAGTAGAAGAGGCTACACATGAAAGGATGGGGCACCTGAACAGACCCTGAAGAATGGGTAGGAACTGTGTCCTGGCTTTGGATACCTGGCCAATTGGCCTCCATCTAGCCCTCCAGGTGAGATTGCCTTCAACACAGGGGAGGCTGCCACTGTAGGGTGATGGACAGTGACATCATCTCAATACCATACTTAGCTGAGCTTTGAGATTGGGCCTGTCTGGTCCCATGACAGCACAATAAGCCGGCTACCCTCAGTTTGGAGCATGATTCATTTCTCCAAAGGAGTGTGTTCAGATCTCTGTTGCAGGTGCTTCCACATGAGGGAAGTAGGCCCTATTTTCTCTGGCTCTGTTTTCCTTGCAGTTATATCACTCCAGAAGGACTCCCAGGAAATCAGCACTTGCTTCAGGGCTAATATTATTACTGTCATAGTAGGGAAGAAGGCATCTAACATGGTGACTCATTTTCCCCATTTTTGGGGGGCCTCCACATGAGCTTTTTCCAGCAAGGGAGTCAAACTATATGGTGGTTTTATTAAAATTAGAAGAGAAAAAATTCATAAGATTTATTTGAGGTATTCTTCCAACCCTGCTTAGAAATAGCGCCAGCCAAACGATGGTATCAAATTTATTTGTTTCAGTGACACTCCCCACCCTTTTTTCATCTTTTGGGCTCACCCTTAAGTGCCCTGTGCCCTTGATCTCTTGACTCTTGCACCACCAAAACCTGATGTGAGAGAAGGTTCCAGTGAACCCATTCCCATGCCTGTATAAATGGGTAATGGTCTCTTTACCTTGATAGGGTATTTGTCTTCAACGGGACAAATATACCTTAGGGTAAAATCTCAAGTGGTAGAATTTCATTCAGCAGCAAACTGAGTGGGAGAGGTAATAGGGGGCTAAGGGACCTAGCAAAACTCAACCAGTATTTATTAAATACAGGCTGAGTAATAGGCAATGTTTGCCATTAGACACTGGAAGTAAAAAGCTCCAAAGAACAAAGCTGGTCCTCCCTGTAGGGAGCTCCTGTTCCATGTCTGTAGACACATCACTCACTCCATTGGAGCCAGAAGGAGAAAGTTCCTTAGCGCGATCAGCGACTGGCTAAGTCTGCTTCTACAGACTTGAACTAGGACCCTTGTGGGCTGGCCTTTCCTATCGCTTGGTTTTTTTCCTTAAGATCAGTTTCCTTAGGCCAATTCTTAGTTTATTAGACCCATACTGTGTGTAGCAAGCACCTACTATGTTAGGCTTAATTAGGGTGAATGAGGGAACTTAAACTCAGGAGTGAAGTGAAATATTTGGAGTTCCCATGCCAAACAAGTCAACCCTTCCCCCAATGACTGAATCACATCATTGACACCTCAGGGTAACAAAGGAGAAAAATGGAGCTGAGGGTCAGGGTGAACTCCCAGCTCTGTCCCCTTTGCTCTCCCTGCCTCTTCTCCTTTTCCTTTGTTGGTCAGTGCCCCAGGAGAGAAGAATTCTTGAAACAGCTGTATGTTGTCGCCCAGTTTCTCTACTTCTTCCCGATGCCTCAATATGAGCATTTGAGGCCCTGTCCTCAGCTCCTGGCCTTTCTCCCTTGGAGGTTTCATCTGCTATATGTGCCCAAGAGTCTTTTCTGTGCATTTGATGCCCAGGTTTCCATCTCTAGCTCTAAATCCCTCCTAAGTAGACTCACATGTCCAACAGCTCCATTTGGCCCAAGCCAAATGCATCATCTTCCTCCATAAGTCAGCTCCTCCCTGCATTTCCCAATTTAGTCACTCAGGCTTGAAACCTCCAAGTTCTTTTTCAACTTCTCCCTCTCTTCAGAACCAAATAAGCCTCAAGGCCTGGTGGTTCTTCCTTGCCAATATCTCTCACATCCATTCCTTCCCTTCCGTCCTGGCTGCCACTACTCTAGCTCTACCTCTCTTCACCTAATGCCTGGAGTATTGCAGTGGCTCCCATACTCATCTCTTGATTTCCAGAATCTCCCCTTCCACCTCATCCTATGCAAATTAATAGGACAGGAAAATGATACAGCAAAGTCATTTCTTATCCTGTTCAATATCTGTAGGTTCCTTTTGATACCCTCAACTCGTTTCAATCTTTTTGGACCCAACCTTTCAAATAAAAGCCTGTGATTTTATCCAGAAAACAAACAAAGAAACAAAAAAACCCAAATGGGATCAAGCAAGAGGAGTTTTGGTCAAATGTAAAAAGTGAACTTGACAAACACTCCTCACATTAAACATTCTTGAATCCTAAACCAGTCTCCTCTAGAAAGTCCTTTGAGGATGCTTGTTTTAACAAAGACTTCTGATTTGCATTTGGGAGGAAGTACTGTTAATTGCAAGAAAATTCTGAGATAGAAAAGATATGGAAGCCACCTCTGCAGTGATATTTTAAGATGGTGGTATACACAATATAATTGAAATGAATTTTCCTTCGCAAATCAATTGTTTTCAGTGATGTCATTTTCAGTTCTTTAATTCCAAAGATGTTTCCATGTAAAAGCCTGTAGCCATACCTGATAGTATTTATCACTGCAGTATTATTATACAGCATCACAGCTGGAAGGGCATTGAATGGTCATCTAGTTCAGATCCTTCATTTGATCATTCATTCAATCATTCACTTACTCATTGGTCTTTTCTCAGGGTTTTCTTTTGTTTTTATTTTTTTCCCTTTGGATCCAAAAAGAACTCTCCACTTGTTTTTTTTCAAATAAGTTTTATTGACACCTTTTGTTCTTAGATCATGATCATTTCTGGGTATGGCCTTCCTGGTCCTGCATCCCCTTTACCCATATTGAATCCTACCTTGTGAGAAGTAAAAACAAGTGACCAGTGACCTAATCCAACAATGTTGGCAGTATCCTGCCCTAGTAATCTCCCACCTCTATGCCGAGAACATAAATGAAGAGCTTAAAGGCACTTCAGAGCCCATCTCTAGTGCCACCCCTTGCCCACCCCTATTTTCTAGGCACCCATATTTTGTTTCCAGTTCTTTAGTACTACAAAATATGCTATTATAATTATTTGGTGTATATTGGAAATGTGTTTCTACCTTAGACCTCCTTGGGGTATAGATCTAGATATATTGTTATAACCCTTTCAGTTTTCAGAGATGAAAAGTCTGAGAAGAAACGTGACTCATCCAGGTCATGCAGTGAGTTAATGGCACAACCATGACTTGGAACTGACCTTGGCTTGACTCCTAGATCGGACTTCTTTCCACACGACACATTATTCCATTAATTCAAGTTTTAAATCTGTAAGCAACATTTTTCTTTTCATTTACCCTTTCCTCCATCCCTGCTCCACAGAATCTGATATACTTATAAATTATGAAATTGTTTGAATAGATCTGTTTGTGAACCTTAGCAATGACCATAGTCCCGTGAAGATTTGATAGAATTGGAAGCTTTGGAGATGTGGTCCAGAGTATATTGTAAGATACATGCTAGCCATGATGGAACAAAGAAGCAAGGAATTGAGTAGCTTTTCAGGGAGTGGAGAAAAAACCAAGAGAAATCATTTTTACAACATGGAGGCAGCATGGCATAGTTGATAGGGTACTGGACTTAGAGACAGAAGATCTGAATTTAATTTCCACCTCATATATGAGTTGTACGACCCCATGGAAATCACTCAACCCTCTCTGTGCCTCAGTTTCTTCATATGTAAAATGAGAGGGTTTGACTCAATGGTCTCTAAGGCTTCTTCCAGCTCTAGAACTCTGATCCAATGATCCTGTGTTTGTTTCAACTAATTTTGGGGAATGGCCAATATGTAAATATTCAGAGCTTGCAAACTGCTCACCTGCCTCCCTTTCCAACTCCCGTTCCCTCTCCCTCTCTCAGGGCCAATTCACCTGTGACTCATATCATTTCAGTTGAGTGCTGATTGTGACTGGCTAATTTATAGTGGAAAACAGCACCCCCACAGTCGTCCCCAAGGCATTCTCACAAGATCTCCTGCCGTTTCTGACTACAGCCTCCTTTCTTTGCCAAAATCAAACCTTTATTTGGAGCCCCCACTGGAAATCGTGGCTTTAGGCTCAGATCACATTCATACTTTTTCTGGGGGAAAAACACCACCACCACCAAAAAAAAAAAAAAACCAAACCCAGAAAACCAACAATAGTTCCATTAGGCTGGTTGGAGAGGCAATGATGGCTCCAAGTGGTTTTCAAAAGTTTGGGGGTTCAGTTCAGCTCCCAATGGAGAAATGTGGTCCCAAGACTGCCTAAACAAGCTGACAGGCAGCTTCATGAGCCAAAAAGCTATTGTGGGAAACTTCACTCTTTTCAGTGGGAGAGAACTGGTTACTGAGACAGGAATCACTATGTTTGGTACCACAAACCATGCATTATATTATATATCATATTATATTGTACTTTAGCAATTCAAAACTGGGTTCCCAGTCTATAGACATTGAAGATCAATGAGGCCATGGCTGAACCCACCAGAGAATGAGCAGCTAACTCCAGCAGGTCAATGGGATGGGAGATAGAAATGGAGGGGAAGCAGGGCAGCCAAGTCAGGTTTTCTAAGGAAGGAAAACCAGAGAGTGGAGGGTGAAATAATGTCACCAATTAGGAGTGCGCTTTATCTCTGCTGCCAAACTAGATAAGCTGCTCAGCTTTCAGCACCATGGACAGAGGGCAGCCACAAAGTTAGGTCCTTGACCTGAGTCATCCCTACAGCAAGAGAGTGCTGAGCTGGGTCAAACTGGTCTGCCACCATTGTAGACATATGGGGAAAGATGGTATTGAAGAGGCTGAAGGAGGAGGAGGAAGAGAAGAGCCTCCTGCCAGTAGTTAAGAGAATGATGACCATTATGTAGCTCCAGGGCAGATTTGGTTACTTGTAGGGAATGATTCAAACCCAAGCGGGTGTCTAAAGTTTGGAAAGGAAATGGTGACTGTTTGGGATCCCCAGGAGCCTTTCCTCATGTGGGCATTTTTTGTTTGTTTCTTCCAGTAAATAAGACCTTAGGAAGACAGCCATGGGTGCTCAAATCTAATCTAACTGCAAGGGACTCTCCCAAATTATTTGCTTCAGAATCCTCTGTTTTGACTATCAGTGGGTCATAAGTGGGTCATCATTCACAATTTATAAGTCTTTCTGTTTGCACGAAGACTTTTCTTGTAATGTTATTTGTTTGACCTATAGATCAGATAAATAGGTAAGAACATCATGTACAATTACATGGCTCTGAAATTTTGTTAACTGCTGACAAAAAGGGAAATGGGTAAAAGTAAAGGCTTTCACCAATCATTAGAGAATCATTGCTGATGTCAAGTAGTTGCCACAACAAGGAAGCTAAAAGAGCCCAGAAACAAGCCTCATTTAGCAGATGCTTGATCTTAGCATGTACAGAGATGCAATGGTCAAGGGCAACGTTGGTTTAGAGTATAGGCTCACTTGCAAAATATTACGGAAATGGATGTTAAAATATTATGAACGTTAGTGCCTCACAAAACTCTGAATAGTGCTGGAGAGAGGGACAAGACCTACAGAAAGCTTATCATGATAGCCAGCTAAGAAAACTCATCCCAAGGTTATAGATGGAACTGGAAGGATAACAAATAGATGGGAAATGGAACAGATATGCCAGTGTTTCAGCACGATTTTAAAGACATGCAAGGATTAATTTTAAGGCCCAGAAGAAGATTCCAAAAGAATGAAAAAAAGGTTGTCGATATTGTTTATTATGATGACCATATCACCACCACCCAAAGGCAAATGAAAAGACATCAATGGCCACTAACTCTTATATCTGCTTTCTAATCTCTATAAAATATTTGTGAGAGTAGTCTATGAATGTGTAAAGAATGGCCATGGTGAAACTATGAGAAGGATACAGAAAGGCTTTCATAGACAATTTTCTACAACAGACCCATGTATTTAAAATTATGCAATTGACTAGAAGGTACACAGAACACATGTTCCAATTCTGGGTTCTTTTAGTCTCACACATTAGAAGCAAAGAGAACCTCACTATTTCTATGCATAAATGCACAAAGTATGAGCAATGAGCAAATTGAATTAGCATTCCTAATGTAAGGAGGCAAATATGACCTCAAAAGTCTTGGGGTCAAGATTAGGTGAGATGGAATATCATATTGGAAGAATATACCTTATTCCGAAGGAACAGAGCAGGTATGAGAGGATAGAATTACATATTTAGAAGATAACGCTCATGAGAAAATACAGGAATGAAAGGAGGAAACATGGTGGAAATCAAAGAGGCAGAAATGGAAGCAATATTACCAGGATATTGTGCTATATTCTACCAAAATCAGTACGGAATTTGGTTAACAGGTTGCTGTGCTGGGACAGGGTGATGATACTAGGGATACATGGTGTAGAGGTGGTGCAGACTCAAGTTCTACCCCAGTAACCCCCCGACCCCTCTGTTTGTTCCTTCTCTATCATCTGGGGCCATGATTGGCTCTTCATTTTCTCTGAGTTCAACTTCCTGTTGCTGCATTATTGTAGTCATGCTTGTTGCTCTGCTGCATCAGTTCCTAGTCATTTCTTGTCGTACAACAATAGTGGACCGGTTGGGCATTTTCCTTTACCTTCCATCAGTGAACACACTCTTTGCTTCCAGTTTTTTGCTACCTTAAGCAGCACTTTAAGGTACTTCTTCAAAAATTAAATTTTTTAATGAAAAAATGCTTGGGGAATTTCAAGTTTACAAAGCGCTTTTCTCACAATAACTCTGTGATGTTAAAAAAAAGTCTTAATGTCCCAATTGTACAGATGAGGAGATTGAAGCTTAAAGAGCCTTGTCCAGAGTGACACAAGTCACTCTGGAACCAGGAATCAAATCTAGGTCTTCTGACTCTAAGAGCACTGCTTACATTCACTCCTCCAAGCTTTGTGGCCCATAGGAAGTGATCCCCAAGTGCTTTTATACCTCCTGCCTGCCTGATCATGACCTGTGTGAAGGCCAGGGAGCAGCCCATCCTGATTTTGGAGTAATGGGTGATTCTGGATGCACGTCTGGGAACAGCCAACCTCAGCTGGCCCTATTCAGCAAGAAGCTCTCTCTATCCCTTCTGCTCTCCTTCAGCTTCATTAATGGAGACCATAGATGCATGCAGAGGATATGCCTGAGGGAGGAGAAGTGGGATGTTTATTAATAGACACTGATAATTAAGATCTCTCTCAGAAGCATTGCCCTAACTCCAATCCCTGTTGGGGATGGAATCATTTAGGGGTGACTGCCCATTCTCTGTTGGGAGGAAGAACTTTTTTTCCTAGCCATGTTTTCACAGGAGCATTTTTGGGCTTGAAATATAAAAATCCCTGTACATAGTTTTATTTTTATTATATCCCTGTATGAGAGTTACACTCCTAGATCAATGTAGTTTGGCCAGAAGTCATAAAAGAAACCATAAAAAGCAAGACTAAATATCATTTATGCGGGTTGGTAACAACAATAAAAATAATCTACTACAGTACCAGAGAACAATCCCAGACTAGCATACCAAGAAGCCTCACTGTCTGTGACATTGATCATAGGATTCTAGATTTAGAACTGGATGGGACCTTAGCGGACACCGAGGTCACTAGGAGGAGGAAACTGAGGCCCACAGAGGTGAAGCGACCTGCCCAAGGTCATACAGCTACTGAGAAACTGAGGCACGATTTGAACCCAAGACTTTTAGACTCCAAGTCCAAAGCTTTATCACCTATACTCTATGGTCCCTCCATCCATTCATTTGGTAAGTCAGTCCATATTCATTTTACATTTTATGTACATTTTATTAATAACCCTCTGGGTTTCAAATGCTGCTGCAGACTTTCTGGAAGCCTAATGTTGGATGGGACTAATTCCTTTCTGATATTTTCATGGTGTTGGGGTCCCAAGGCCAGAGATGACGAATGAGTAGCAATAGTGCTGACATGGCAAAAATCCCCCAGGAAGGCCTGCCTTACCTCCTTGCTTAGTTGAGGCACGCCCCCTGCTCCAGGGGCCTTGCCCAGTTGGCCGTAGCGTCCTTTCTCAGAGTAAGTGCAGGGTTAGGATTATAGAGGGGGTGCCCACGAAAAATCATTTTCAGTGATTTCAATTTGACCTGGGAATGTCAATGATGCTGAAAAAAGGGTGGAATTAAGAGAGGGGAGGGGGCAGCTATTTTTTATTTGCATTTAAAATGAAGCTTCGGAATTCAAATAAATGAATCTACTATGGTGGAATTTCTGACAACGTGGAGAGGTTTTGCAGCAGCCTTAAATCAAACCACATAGGCATCTATGTACTGTATCTCTGCATGAGGCTAGAGTGTCTCCTCCCTTTTCCAGAATTGTCTGTATTTGTAAATTCCCTTGAAGATACTTCCACCTTCTCTTTAAAACCCCGAGCTCTTATCTTTGTCCTTGAGCATACAGCAGGCACTCAATAAATGCTTGTTGGTTGCCCTGATGCATGAATAGAAAAGGGACCCAGGAGTTGCACTCATTCATTCCTGGTGGGTGAATGACTTGGCATAAAAGTGCGCCAAGTATACAAAATGGCGTCTTGTTGGACCATCTTTGACTCCCTTCTCCTTTCATGACCCAACGATCATCAGGGCTTTGTGGCTCTTCCCTGTTACATTTTGGGTGTGTTGTCTGCTGCCCTGGCTTGGAGGTGCTGGCTGATGTCCCTGGCTCAGGGGACAGATGCCGGCCTGGTGTCCCCTTGTCCCCACCTCCCCCTCTGTGCTCCCTTCCATGGGTATCTCAAGGGAAGCTGCCTAATTTGCCCTTGTAGGGGCTAAAACATGCCAAGTAAGAACCTCTAGTTCTTCTGCAAAGTCCCCTCTAAGCCCTTGGGCTGTAGTAGACTGGAATGAATGTGGTCAGTGGCTCAGTGGAGGGATGAGAGATTTGGGGAGCAATCACTCCCATGGATGTTGTAGGAAGAGTCAACTGATCTGGGCTATTAAGAAGGAGAAGGATTTTAACGAGAGGAAATTCCAAGCCTGGTGGTAGAGGAAGCTAGGTAAAGTCGGCCAGTGAGACCATTGTGGCATCTGAAAAAGGGGAGTATAAAGAAAAAGGTTGGAAAAGTGAGCTCAAGCTTGATTCTGAGGGCCTTCAATGCCAGGCTAAGGAGCTGGTTTGAATTATTTGCTGCAGACACAAGAGAAGCATTGAAGGGTCTGGAGAGGCTGCCAGGGACTGCATGTGGGGTCAGGAAGACCTGAGTTCAGATCCTGACTCAGACACTTATTAGTTTGGGGACCTGCCTATGCCTCAGTTTCTGCATCTGTGAAGTAGAGACAGTAATAGCACCTACCTCTCTGGGCTGTTGTGAGGATCAAATGAGATCATGTTTGTAAAGTGCTATAGAAATGCTTACAAATAACGATGGCTACCATACTTGTGCATTGGTAAGATTCTTTTGGGCACCTGTGTGGATCAGAATGGGGAGAAGCCTGGGATAAGGAGGTCAATTAAGAGGCCAAGGTCCTGGCCAAAGATGAGGAGGGCCTAAAGTATGGGTGTCCCAGGTTGTCACTGAGCCCCCGAGGAGGATGAGGAAGGAAGGCTGCACCCAGGGGCCATGGGTTACAGCAGGAGGATAAAGGGCACTGAGGTACCAGCACTCGGCCTCTCTCTTGACCTGGTGCCCAAGCTAACCCAGGCCAGCAGGCTCTCATGACTCCTCTTGCTTCTGACTGCGTCTGCCTGGCTTATGCCCACCACCACAGGGCTCTCTTCTATCTAATCTGATGTTCCAGGCCAGGTACCAAATGGGAAGCAGGCCAGGTTGGGTAGGGGCAAGGGATGAATTCTGTAATGGACGTGTTGAGTTGGTGGTGGGTGCTGGGGGGCCAGCCAGAAGGAGATGGCTAGTTAGCAGATGGAGATGTCCATGGGGGCCTTGCAGCCTCAGGAGAGAGACTTCCATGATGCTGATTGCTAAGACAGTCCGCTGGGGAAAAGGCCTCTTGAACTTCTGTTTGGGGATTTAGCTCTTCCTCCATGTTTTAACAAGCACTTTGCTGGGGGCAAAACACACTTATTGCCAAGGTGAGGAAAAGTTATGCATAATGTATAGTGCAGCTGGCTAGATGCAGAGACTTGCCGTCCAGCTCCTAGAGGCCCCTGGGAAATTGTGGTTATTGAGCAAAATCCCTAACCATCTCATCTCCCCATGTTCTGCTGAGGCACTGATCTAGGTCCTCTCGTCAGATCTAATTACCACGAGCTCCATTCATGCACTGAATTTCCTGCCATTTCTCTCAAATAACAGACCCTAGAATATAGCCACAACACCTACTCTCTACAGATGTTCAGATAAAACAGTTGACTTTTTTTTTCTTTAGCTTGGAAACTTTGGCACAAAGAAGCTACTGTGTGATCTTAATGATTTTCAGTTCTGGGCTTTGGGGCAAAGAAAGCATTTTGCTAAATCCTGTTCTTTTTCGGATGGGACTCTGGAACCCTGCACGCTCTGAAGAATCCAAACTGTGGGTAGCCCAAAGGGCAGTGGAGGCATGCATGGTGGGTGTATACAGGTGACGGTGTACTCCCAATGACAAAACGTGTGTGAGAGATGCCCAGAGAGCTGGATAGCCAGAAAGGGAGGTGGGCAGCTCATGCAACCCAAGAAAGTGAGAGCAGATGGGGAGCTGGAGCATATGGGGTGGATGCCCCCCTCCCCGGGAGGATTTGCCCAATGTTGTCCAGTGGGCTGCCATGTGCTCCCATGAAAGGTGTGCCCACACCAACCACTCCACAAGCATCCATAAAGTGCCTACTGTGTGCCAGGTGCCAACAAGAAGCACCCTCCCTGTCCCCTCTCCTTGGCGCTGCTTTAACTTAACCTTAGAGTGAACTTTTGAATGGCTGAACCGAAACTCTGCCACCCACCAGTCACAGGTAGCTGCTTACCATCTCTCTTTTCCAAAAATGTATTGATGTCTTTTGTTTTTACATAACAGTCATTTCTGAAAATGATCTCCCCTGGCTCACAACTGAACCTTCCCTTGTAACAAAGAAAAACAAGCAAAAACACCAGATAGGGAGACCATCTGGGAAAGCATATAAAGCATTCTGCCCTGGGGTCCCCCACCACTGCGCCCAGAGACAACATTCGCTCTTCTCCTGGCATGTCCCTGGTAACTTTTTTCACTGTTGGATGTTATTTTTCTCTTCTGGGCAGTGGGCAGTTTTTCTGTCTCACCCCTAACCCTGAACAAGTGCCTAAACATTTTGCAGGCTCTTAACCTTGTCCTGAGTGTGGCTCCTTCCTCACTCTGCACCACAGTGGTGCTGGGTGTATTTAAGGAGGCAAGTGGTTTGCCCCAATGGGAGGAGAGCCAGGGTGCCAGTCTTTCCCAGGAATATTGTCCATCAGTTGGATCAGTGGCCACAGGAGAGATATTCTCCAGCTCAACTCTGTCCTAAAGGGAAGCTCAAAGACTGATCAAAGATTGATGAACATATGAACACGCACAAATAAAGCTTAATTGGGCCTACCAGTTGCCAATATCCTATGAAGCTTTTCCAGAGTTGGTCATTTGACAAATAGCAGTTCGCCATTTCCATCATTTATTTATTTATTTATTTGTTTGTTTGTTTGTTCATTCATTCATTCAGCCTCACAGCACTTGAAAAACACGGTCCCATTGGATTCTCACCACTGCCCTGCAGTTATGGTTATTCCCATTTTAACAGAGCAAGATTTTGAGGCCAGAGAGGGTGAGTGACTTGCTAGTATCAGAAGCAGGATTTGGTCACAGGTACTTCTGGACTCCTGCTGTAGTCTATACAAGAATGAAAGCCTCCTGTAATTTGATTGTCCATCTGGTGGCAGTGTGGTGTGGTCCAGTGACTGTCCCTTAACCTCTCTGGGCCTCGGTTTCCTTCGCTATAAATGAGGGGGTTTGGACTGGATGACTCTGAGCTCCTTTCTGCCTGGAAACCTAGGATCTTGTGACTGACTTACATGTGGATTAGCAACTTGACTGCTGCCATCAGCCCAGGGAGGTGGGAAGGGAAGAATTATTATCCTCTTCTGACAGATGAGGAAAGTGGGGGCTTGAAAGATGGGGTGACCAGCAGCTGAGGGAAGATGTGAGCCTGGGCCTTTGATTCTCTTTCATGTTTCTAATGGCCTCCCTTCAGACTTCCTCTGGCCAGGCTCAGCTTTTCCTCAAATCTTGGGCACATCCAGGGGGCTTTCTCCACTTTAGCTTTGGATATTTTTCTGGGCCTCCCAGAATATTTCTGGAAATAGTTTGGGATAAGATCACTTTGACAAAAACAGGTGTCGGGCCTCAGGAAACTGGCCCCATTTTAGATGTGATCACAAATCTCAAACTGGAGGCAGCTCTGTGAGAATTGGTCACTCGGGCTAAGCTTCCTAGGCAATGAACCTGGCTCCTGGCTGCTTCCTTAATTCAACAGGCAAACCCAGAAGCTTCCAACTGCACCCAGTGGGCCCTCAACTCCATTATTCTAGGAGGTTCAGAAATGGGAAAAACAAAGGCTTTTCGCTGTCATCAAAAACCAAAATATGGACCAGTTATTCCACTGGCAGAATTTTCAATGATTTCCATGATCCGGTCCTTCAAATCTTACCTCCAAGGTAGCCAGCCACTCCTGCATGGCTCCAGTCATGTTCTAAGGGACCAAAGTCATCCTGCTGTCTAGTCTCTCTGGAATGACATGCAGCTATGACATAATCCCATGGGGCTACAGCTGTAGCATGTGTTATGACATGATGTGACCTAAAGGATAGAGTACAAGATTAGGAGTTCAAGTCCAGCCTGTGACATATACAAGTTGTGTGACCTCAGGTAAGACATTTAATGTCTCAGAGTCCCAGGCAGCTCCTTAAGACTAGATATTTTTTTTGTAAGGCAAATTGAGGTTAAGTGACTTGCCCAGGGTCACACAGCTAGTAAGTGTCAAGTGTCTGGTCTGAGACCGGATTTGAACTCAAGTCCTCCTGACTCCAGGGCCAGTGCTCTATCCACTAGGCTGCTGCCCCTTTAAGACTAGATGTTAAGACAAGCTGCCAATCTGCATGGGTGCATGAGTTTCCATGCTTGGAGTTCCCCACACCATTGAAATCACAGGTCCAGACCCCAAGATCACCAAACAAAACAACCTGTGATAGCTGTCTCATGTGTTGTTTGGGGATTCAAACCATAAAGCCATATGTAAATGTGAATTATTGTGATTGATCCTGTCTATAGGGGCAGCTAGGTGGCGCAGTGGATAGAGCACCGGCCGTGGAGTCAGGAGGACCTGAGTTCAAATTCGGCCTCAGACACATGACACTTACTAGTTGTGTGACCCTGGGCAAGTCATACAACCCCATTGCCTAGCAAAAAAAAAGAAAAAAGAAAGAAAGAAAGAAAGAAGGAAAGAAGGAAAGAAGGAAAGAAAGAAAGAAAGAAAAAAGAAAAAGATCCTGTCTATGTCTTCAAATGTGCCTTTAGAGTGATGAAGTAGTTTCTGGGAAGGACATTTGCAGTGACATGGATACTCTCCCCAGATGCTTATGTGAATGTAAATGAATGCACCAAGGAGAGATATTCATGGAAGGGAAACATCCCTTTGGGAGCCCCAGACAATAAGGCTGCCCCTTTCCATACCCCAGGCTCACCTGAGTTTGGCCCTTACTCTGTGGACAACCAAAACCGCCAGTTTAGTTATCCATAGTAACCTTTCCTCTCCTCTCCTCCCTCTCCTCCTCCTCCTCCTCGTCCTCCTCCTCCTCCTCCTCGTCCTCCTCCTCCTCCTCCTCCTCCTCCTCCTCGTCCTCCTCGTCCTCCTCCTCCTCCTCGTCCTCCTCGTCCTCCTCCTCCTCCTCGTCCTCCTCCTCCTCCTCGTCCTCCTCCTCCTCCTCGTCCTCCTCCTCCTCCTCCTCCTCCTCCTCCTCCTTTTTCACCCCTGCCTCTTCCTCTCCATTCTCCTTTAGCCAGTGGTGGTGCATGGTAGGCTAGCTACCAACTTCCCTCACTTCCCCCAGTTTCAATGTTGACCACCTGAATGGCAATCCCTGGCCATGGTGCTGACCACTTCTGGAACAATAGAGCTAGTTTTCTGCTTTACAGTTAAGATTTCTAAGGTCTCTTCTGCTTGAACTCCTCAGAACCTATTATTTTATTGAATAATAGCCACAAGTACTCCACCAAGCATTCATAGGTGGTGCTGGGATGTACTTTGAGGCTTAGATGGGATTATGGGTGTCTGATATTCTGGGAGTCCATCACAAGTCAAATCAAATTAGGGAGCTGCCACTGGGAGGACATGTTAGCACTGATGCCGAGAGCTGAGAGGTGGAAGAGTGAGAAAATCAGGCTTTTTTCTTATTCCTTTCTTTTCTGTCTCACAGAGAAGTGTAAAAGTTTCATTCTCTTCTCACAGCAAGCAAGCGGTAGCTTAACCGTTTATCATCCAAAAGCCAAGAGCCCTGAGTTTAGAGTCAGAGGCCCTGGGATCAAATTCTAGCTGACGCTATTTGTGTGACCTTGGGCAAGTGGCTCCTTCTTTCTGAGCTCAGTTTCCTCTTCTGTTAAATGTGGATGAGAATACTTGTATGAATTCCCCCTCACAGAGTTGTTATGAGGCTCAAATGAATTAATATATGGAAAGCGTTTTGCAAGCCTAGTATAAATGAGAGCTATTATTATTGAGAACACACCTGCCCTGAAGTCATCATCATTGACCTCTCTGCATCATTTGGCACTGCTGACCCCCTTTTCCTCCTTATACTCCCTCTTCTCAAGGTTTTGGTGACCTAGCTCTCTCCTGGGCCTCCTCATCTCCCTCCATCCTCTCATCAGGTCCCATGGGTTCAATTATCACATCTCTTCCTGTAATTCATTAATCTTTCTCCTGAGTTCCTGTTGCATAGCACAGATGTTCTTTTGGACATTTCAAACTGAAGGTCTCATGGGCATCTCAAATTCAGCATGTCTTAAACAGAGGCAGAAGGAGAGGCTTTGGGCATTAATGGACCTGAATTCAAATCCTGCCCTGGCCACTTCTTACCTGTGTGACCTCAGGCAAGTCTCTTCCTCTCTCTGGGCCTCAGTCTTCCGATCTGTAAAATGAAGGGGTAGGGCTTGAGGGCATCTAAAGGACCCTTCTCACTCTAAATCTGGCAATCTTTTCCTCAAAATCCACTCTTCTTTTGGACTTCCCTATTGCTGTGGAGGTGCTACCATCTTTTGAGTCCCCCAGGCCCATGTCCTTGCTGCCATCCTTCACTCCTCACTCATATCCTGTCAGTTGCCAGATGTTCTCTATGCCTCCCCAACTCCTCTCATGTCCATCCTCTCTTCTCCACCCCAAAGGCCGCCACCTCAGTTCAGGCACTCGTGACTTCTCACCTGGACTATGGCCACAGCCTCCTCTTGGGTCTCTGGTCCAAGTCATCCTCTCTGTACAGGTAGCTGCCAAAGTGATTTTCCTAAGACATAGGTCAGACTACGTCACCCCTCTGCTCAGTAACTACAGCGGCTCCTTATTACCTGAAAGACAAATAGAAGTCAGTCCAAAAGCATTTTGTCAGACATTTCCTATGTGCCAGGTACTGAACTCAATAATACAAAAAAAGGCAGCCAGTTCCTGCCCACAAGGAACCCCCGTCTAACAAGCTTCAAGAACCTCAAAGCTCTGTGCGGAAGAGGAAGGCTTGGCAGCTGGGGGAGGGGTCATAAACGACTTCCTGCAAAAAGGTAGAATTTGAGCTGAGTCTCCAGAGGAAGAACTTGAGGAGTGTGGGACAAGTAGTGTAAATGCACAGAGATGGTCAGTGTGGCTGGATCAAAGGATGTGCAAAGTATAAGACTGGAGAAGTAGGAAGGGGCCATGTTGTGAAGAGCTTTAATTTCCAAACAGAAAAATTTACATTTGGTCCTGGAGGTAAGAGGGAGCCACTGGATTTACTGTGTGTGTGTGTGTGTGTGTGTGTGTGTGTGTGTGTGTGTGTGAGTGACATGGTCAGATCTATGCTTTAATGAAGATCAATTTGACAGCTGTGTGGAGGATGAATTGGAGTGGGGAGAGATTTGAGGTTGGCAGATCAAGTAGGGAGGCTCTTGCAATGGTCCAGGGGAGAGGCGATGAAGGCCTGTACTTGAGCAGTGGCTGTGGGAGTAGATATGAGGGGATGTGTATGAAAGATGTTGTGAACATGGAAATGATTAGGTTTGACAAGTGGGTATGTGGGGTGAGAGGGAGAAGTCAAGGATGATGCTGACGTTGGGAGCTGAGTGACTGGCAGGATGGTGGCATCCTCCACAATAATAGAAAGGTTGAGGAGAGAGGATGGCTTGGGAGGAAAGCTAATTGCTTCTTTTTTGGACATGCTTATATCAAAATACCTGTAGCATGTCCAGTTCAAGATGTCCCAAAGACTGCTGGGGATGTGAGACTGTAGCTCACGAGAGAATCTAGGGCTAATTAGATGTCCATCTAGGCATCATTCAGCATAAAGATCATAACTGAATGTATTGGTAGCTGACACAATCACCAATGGAATAATATAGAGGGAAAAGATAAGAAAGTCTAGGCCAGGGCTTTGGGAGCCCTAGGATACCCACCAAACTCCTCAGCTTTGCATTTAAAGTTCTTCACAACTTGGTTCCAATCTACCTTTCTAAGTTGGCCCAGTATGAATTACTGCCATTCATACAAGCTACCATCCAGCTACACTGACCTTCTTGCTGTGAGATGTATAAATCTGTATTCAAGGCAGCTAAGTGGTACAGTGGATAGCAGGCCTGGAGTTGGGAAAACTCCTCTTCCTGAGTTCAAATCTGGTCTCAGACACTTACTAGCTGGGTGACCCTGGGCAAGTCACTTCACCCTGTTTGCCTCAGTTTCCTCATCTGCAAAATGAGCTTGGAGAAGGAAATGTCCAACCACTCCATTGTCTTGGCCAAGGAAACCCCAAGTGAGGTCACAGAGAGTTGGGCGTGACTGAAAAGACTCAATAACAACAACAAAAATATTAATAATTATTATCATCTAGGTAAACCACCTACTTGACTAGTTGTGGAAGAAGAGGAGGCAGGGTCAGCTGAGGTTCAGACAGGGTTGGGAGTGCAGAGGGGTAGGTAGCCTATTGGTGTAGCCCCTGCAGCTTGCCAGCCCATCTGGAGTTAGATGATACTTGCCTCAGGACAGATTTCTGTTTGTGCTCCATAAACTCTTCAATTATTTCGTTGGTTTTATTTCCCATTACCTCATTTTTAGAAAAATAGCTGGCTTGTCTCAGTTGAATCAGAAGGAGAAGGGATTTGGCTACACCTGGGCCAAAGCAGTGGTGGGGGGGGGAGTGGAAAGGGAGGGGTATTCGAGGCCCAGAGGCCAGTCAGGTGTCCACCAAAGCAGGGGCACCATTCTGGGCCTAGGAGGGAAAGGCAGATCCTTGGCTTCTGCCAGGGGCGTTCACTGATAGGCTGTAATTCAGACCGATCCCTAACTGGTCAGTGCCGGGCCAGGGGGCTGGGCAGCCAGGAAGTGGCATCCCTCCACCCTGCCCCACCCCCATCCCTGCAGCAGCCAGAGAGAATGGGCTTTGTTTCACCAAACGTTCTCTCCCTTGTTACTTTCCTGGGCCTGCTCTCCAGCTAATTCTGTCCAAGGTGACTGTCCATCAGGAGTCCTCTCTGCCTTTCCCTGCAGTCGCTCTTTGTTGCTTTCATATGGTGTCAGCTTGCGGCAGGTTTTCAGTTCTCTAATTAAATAGAGGAAGGCAGCACCATCTTCCTTAGAAACATGTCTTAAAATAAGCAGGTTTTAGATGCTAATAGGACAGCCCACTAGCCTTGTTTGAAGGTAGCCCAGGACAGACTGGCTCCCCAGAGCTTAGCGCCCTCTACTCTTACTCCCACAGGCTGCCCCCCACCTCCTGCTGTGAGCCAGGGGCCTCTTGGCAGCCAGCCACAAGAATGGCACTGTGCTCCTGCTCCTTGGTCTCCAAACAGGACTCATTATATACAGGCATCTTCCCTCATGTACCCCCCACCCCAGTATTCCTGCCCCAAGAGGAAGGCAAACTCTTCCTTGCAATTGGTATCTCAATGCTTTCAAACCCAGCAGGGACAGGCTTTTAAATTTCAAAGCAACTGCAAAAGCTATTATTGTTGGTATGATCGACATTTAGAAGGCTGGGCAAGGAATATTTGAATTTTTCCTCACATTATTGTTGATGGCTTTGAAACAGTGTTCTTCATTGTCTTGCAAAATCAAATATAAAAGATTTTCAATTATGTTCGCTTAGTATTCACAAATGGTGCATTGGGGAAAAGGCTGCATTTGGAGTGAGAGGCCCTGGGTTCGAAATCTGGCTTTGCCTTTTACTGCTCATGTGACCTTTGACCCTCGGTGGGATTTGGCTTCTTCCCCTGCAAAATGGAGGCTGCTTCCAGCTGAGTTCTGCACTCCTCTGATCCTTTGGGAGAAAGTGCTATATCAAAAAATGTAAATTCCTTTAGGAAACTTACCTAGTCGGTTCACTGGTGTTGCTACTGCCTGTGGAATGTGGTGGAAGTTGAGACAAGCCTGTGGTGCATAGGAATGTCTGCTGACCAGCTAACCAAAAAGACAGCTCACTTTCATACTTGTATTCACTATCATCGTATTTACATTTTCATTGGCTATTTGCTATCATAACTAAAAAAAAAAAGCCCAGGCTTTCTAGGCATTTTCCAAATAGCATGCAGAGCATTTGGAATGTTTACAATGTAAATGGGAAAAGAATGATAATTTGCAGCAATAAGAGGCGTGTGGCATTCTGCTTGGCCCCAGAGGGCAGAACTGGCAGCAGTGGTGGGGGGGGGGAGAAGCTGGAGAGAGGGAGATTTCTGCTCTATTGACCGTTACAAATGAAAAATAACCTAACAAAAGTTAGGATGGGTTGCTTCAGGAGGTGATGAGAACACTAAAGCCCAAAGAAGAATCCCATAGCTGGGAAGTGGCAGGTGGGAGATTCAAACCCAGGTCCTCTGCTGCCAAGGCCAGGCAACAAGTCCTGACCAGACCTTACTAAGGGGAGGAGCTCCCATAGGCAACCTCTCTGGGACTCCATTTGCAAGCCAGAGACACCCTATCTTGCTTGTCTCATGGGGCAGGTTCAGCACGTTCAGTACCGATTTAACACGATCCATTCCCTGTGCCCAAGAGGCTTGCATTTGGGGGGGTGGGAGGTGGTGATGTATAAAACAGGTATTCACATAGCTAGCGTATGGGTTAAAATATTATCTGGGCAAAGTGAGAGACTTGGGGAGGGATTGAGGAGTCACTTCCTGGGGGAATGGGGTGGGGGGATCAAGAAAGGCTTCCTGAGCCGAAGATGGAAGGAACGGGAAGCTGGGAAAGCATTTTAAACTAACATGCATAAGGAGTTTACAACCGACTTGGGGAGACAATCATCACATTAAATAGATAGCAGGCAAATGCAAGGTCACACACAGCTGGACCTTCCTCAGTTATGCTGTTGGCTGATATGCTAAATTACATAGCACTGCCTATAATTGGTGTAGGAAGCCACGGAAGCTGCTAGGAGGAGGTGGGCACAATTGTGGGCGTCTTGATTTTTGACTGTAGCCCATGTAATGCCCTGAAGTTGAGACCTTTCTTTTGTGCTTTCTGCCTGGTATTCAGACTGTGTTAATTTGCTTTTCTCAGCCAGCCAGCCAGCCCTGTTCAGCTGAGCCCTCATTACCTGCAACTCTCCCTCTTCCTTATGCTTAAAACTAACAGTACATCACACTTATTATCAGCTCAGCTGGGAACACCTGGAGCCCAGCCAACTGGCAGGCCCTGCTAGCTTCTCTGTTCATCAGTCTCCTGCTGCTGCCTCCAAAGTTCAAACTTCTTTTGTGTTTATCTGGAGGCTCCTTTTGACTCACTCCTCCCAGGGGGACTGTAACATTGATGCTGCCATTAGGGGAACCTTTGTGGTAGGAATTCAGCCTTGCTTGTGATGTGCAATTTCCCAGTAATTTTCTTCTGGGGAGGGGGTTTGATTATAATGGGGAGATGGGGGCAAGATATGTCATGGAATCAGAGAATCTCAGAGCTGGAAGGGACCTCAGAGGCCACCCACCTTGGGACAAGATTCCTTCTTCAGCATCCCCCATAATCAGTCCTTCTTCAAGTTTTGGCTTGAAGATCTCCACTGAGAGTGAACCCACTCAGTGCAGAGTAAGGCCCTCGTTGGACAGCTCACATTGGTAGGACTTTGCAACTTTCAGCCCCTCCTAGTTGAGCAGCCCTCTGCTTTCAAGTAGAGTGTGTCTAATCCTTCCTCCATAGGGCATCTTTCCGAATACATGACAGCTCTCAAGCCCTTCCTCTCTCTCCTTACTCCCCCACCCCATTTTCTTTCTTCTAGGCTAAGTATCCTCAAATCCATAAACCATATGGATTCCAGGCTCTGGCCTATCTTGGCCACCCTCCTCTGGACACTTTCCGTCTAATCAATGTTCTTCGTAAAATGTGGTACCCAAAACTGACTGTAATACTCTAGATATGGCCTGGCCAGGGTGAAGGTCAATGGATCTGCACCCCCCCCACCCCCACCCCTTATTCTTCTATATAAAGTTCATGATTGTTTTAGCTTTTTCTGGATCCTGGATCTGATCTAATGAGTTTTTAAAATGAATGAACTTTTTAATTTGCAGACATTCAATTGAGTTTGATTCAACAAGCATTTATTAAGCATCTACTGTGTTCCCAGCACATAGTAGTATGCACTAGGGATACAAAGACAAAAAAGAAAACAATCCCTGCCTTCAGGTAGCTTACACTCTCTTTTTTTGGGGGGGGGTTGTTGTAAGAAGTTGAGGTAAGAAGGGAGATGACTACAGGTATGGGGGCAGTGGGTGCAAATGCATGGAAGCAGGGGGTTGTTGTGGATAGGCAATGGCAACTAGGCCAGTTTGTCTTGAAAAGAGGTGCGAAACATGTGCCTCCCAATATTGGACCTCTAGAACATAGAATGCAACACGAAATACATCTATATTCAAATTGTGAAGGGCTTTACATGTAAAAGAGGAGAGGGGGGTTTCCCCTAGAGGCAACAGGGAACCTGTGATGCTTATTGAGCATGGAATAACATGGGTACATGTGTGAAGGAAAGAGACAAGCATTTATTAAGCACCTACTGCATGCTAGGCACTGGGCTAAACAGTGCCTGTTTTACAAGTGTTACCTCATTTGGTCTTCGCAGTAACCCTGGGAGGTAGGTGATATCATTACCCCCATTTTGCAGTTGAGGAAACTGAGACAAACAGAACTTACATGAGTTGCCCGGGGTCAAACAGCAAATAAGTGTCTGAGACCCTTTTTGAATTCTAGTCTTCCTGACTCTAGGCCCCAAACTATCCAGTGTGTGTGTGTGTGTGTGTGTGTGTGTGTGTGTGTGTGTGTGTGTGTGTGTGTGTGTGTGTATGCAGAGAGACCAGTTCTGAAGCTACAACAATGAAGACGAGGGGCGATGAGGGCCTGAAGCGGGGTGGTGGCCTTGTTAGGAGAGATGCTGTGGAGCTAATTCACCCAGCTTTGACCTTCTGTCCTGGGACCTAACCTGTTCTATCTGGCTTCAGACCATGCTCCACATCTAATCCAGCCATCCCCCAGGACACCATGGCAGTTAGCCAGGTCCCCCTCTCTATTTGATCTGCTAACAATAATCAAATAAATGCTATCATTGTTACTGAAAAGGCCTTGTTGGCTCTATTCATAATTCTTTCAATTGCCTAGAACAAAGACCTGGGTTGAAAACAGAGCAGGCCTTAACAGAAGTTTATTGACTGATTAAAATCCCACTTCAGGACACTAGTTCTGCTGGACTCAATATCCTTCAAAATCAATGCTTCCTGCATGGCATGTAGCTCCCATCTTAGAATTGAGCTCTCTGAGGCCAGGACCAGCTTTGACTTCTGGTCTTGGTACCATGGCTCCTGGATGGGTGGGCATTCACTGGGTCAGGGGTGGGCATTGGTGGAGGACTTGGTGGTGTGGGATTGGAGGGGGAGGGCAGGGTGACCCCAAGGGAGCTGGACTCCTCAAGTGACCAGGAGAGGGAGGCAGGAGAGATGTGATCAGGGGTGTGTGTGTGTGTAGGTGTGGATGCCAGGGGTCTTGCTGCTCCACTCTATCCCTCCACCTGTCTCCCTGCCCCCCCCCTGTCCTGTTCTGCCAACAGAAGAATCCCCTCACCTCCTGCCTGTGATGCTACAGAGTCTTCCCACTTCCGGTGGCCTTCTACCTTCCATTGTTCTAGTGGCATATTTCCCACCGCCTGCCTCTGGTTACAGTGATAGTCTTCCCACTTCTTGCCCTTCTGGCATATTCTTACACCAACTTCAGCATTGTTCTGTGGTCTGTTTCCTTCCTACTTCCTGTCGTGCTCCTACAATAGCCTTCCTCCCATCTCCTGACTGATTTTTTCACACCTCTTTCCTATCATTGTACTGTGTTATCTTCCCAACTACTTCCTGCCCAGTCAGCTGCTGGTGAACCCCCCCCCCCCCCCCCCCCCCCCGCGAACAAGAAGACCAGGCCCGTGGTGAAGAGAATCCAAGTCAGGACCCTCTATCCCCTAGCCGAGGTGAGAAGTGGGAGGAGACAGACAGACCCCGTCCCCAATCATGGGCCTCCAGGTGGTCCTGGAGGGAGGCTTTATCCAGGTGACCCCTGTTATATTTGATCGGCCAGCCCAGCGGAGGGCCTGGGGGTGATGCCATAAAAAAAAGAGGTTATTTACCAAAAACTTGCCTGACTTTCAGTTTTCTTCTCTATCTGAATCTGACCAGGATAGATTGTTGCCTATGCTTGAAGATATTTTTAATACCCTGGCCCGATTTTAGCTTTAGGAAGAGTTGAAAGCACGTACACTGACATCTTTGATGGGTGACTGGGGAGAGCTCCCTTGCTTTTTAAATCTCCTCTTGTCCCTCACTTTCATGAAGATTAAAATAGTCAAAATCAGACATTTAATTTCCTGGGCCTTTAGTGTCCCCTTTCATTCCCTTCCCTCTTCCCAAAATCTGGCTGCTAAGGAGAAAAAAAATCTACAGAATACTGACATACACAAAGATACATTTCTTTAGCCATCTAAAGGGAAATTCCCTCTCTCTCTCCCTCCCCTTCCTACCCCCTTCTCCCTTTCCCTGCCCCTCTCCCTCCCTCTCTCCCCTCCTTCTCCTCCTGCCCTTTCCCCTCCCTGTAAACATACAGAATCACAGATTTGGAGAGGTGAAAAGTATCTCAGCTAGTGCTCATCTCAGCTAACCCATAGCCCCAAGGAATAACCCTTCTAACATACCCACCAAGTGGCTGGTCAGCTTCTGCTTGATGATCTCCAAGGAGGGAATGCCTGCTTCCTCTCAAGGCAGCCCCTTCCATTTTAGAGGGCTTTCATGGTGAGGTTTTTCTTAGAATCAAGCCTAAAACTGGTCTATTTACAACTCCCCATTGCTCCAGCAATGCCCTTTCCCTGTGGCAGCCCTTTACATTCCCTTTGTGTCTCCTTTTCTCCAAGTCAAACATCCCCGATTCCTTCCACTGATCCTTTTATAATGTGCTATACCACATTACATAACATGTGATAAGGCAATGTGGAAGGGGTGTTGGGTTTGGAATCTGAGCACTCGAATTCAAATCCTGGCTCGGCCATTTTCCACTATTCGACCTTGGCCCGTCACTTCACCTCTCTCTCCTCTGTGCAATGATGAGCTCAGACTAGATGAGCTTTAGGGTCTCGTGTGGCTCTAAATCTGTCAGTGAATGATCTTACTTTGGGGGGACCCTTCACCTTCTTTATTATTCTCCTCTCTGTTGTTCATTGTAGCAATGCCTTTCCTAAAATGGTGCCAAGGTATATGCCAAGTATTGAATGTGGTTTGACTAGGGCATAGTGGAACAGGACTATAGCCTACCCAGTCCCTGGCACCATGCTTCTCAATGCAGCCTGAGAGCTCGTGGAAGCCATGGCACATTGTTTATGCGGATCTGTTACAGACACACTAGCTAGGACTCCTCCACCCCCATCTTATACTTGGACTTGAACTGTAATCCCTGGTTGCCCTTGGACACTTCTGGGACCTCTGGACTTGCTCAGGGTGGTGGTCACTCTGGTAGTGTAGAAAACTCTCAATTATTCCCTTGGCTCTGGTCACCTTGTGACAGTGGCAGAGGCTATGTATTGTGGAGATTTAGAGGTGTGGGGGTGCTGGGATCCCAAAATCATGACATTTGGGTCCTGCCTGAATTAAATTGACCCAAACCTTCTTTCAGCCACAGGCAAGGTTTATTAGAACATCGATGGGGGTGGGTGAGATTTAAGGAATCTGCCATATTGGCCAGACTCTTAAGGAATCTAAGCATTTGTATCACTAATGCAAGTGGGCCAGATCTTAAGAATCTGAGCACCTTAATGGAGGCCAGATGGACCTTATATACAGAAAGAGTATGAGAGGGATCTAGGAGTGGCCAAGTAGTCTGCGGTGACTAGAGGAGGGGGCCTAAGGAGGATCTGGATGAGAGTGGCCAGTAAGCTGGGTTGACTGTGAGAAAACAGAATACCAGGGACGTAGACCATGTGGCCAAGGGAGATAGCCTCAGGCAAACACCGCAGATTTGGCCATGTGGGAAAGTCCAGGGCTTTTCTTTTTTGGGGTCCAGATCCCAAAGACATGGTCTTTTCCTTTTAGGGGTTAAGATCCCATCCCCATCAGCATTGCATCATTTAAAAGGAAAGATAGCTTCCTGCTGTCTCTCTTCTCCTTTCAACCCTAACCCTGATGGCATCATGGAACTTCCATAGACTTCCACTGAAGGGTAGGAAAAGACTGACAGTTCTCTACGTGGTCATCAAGGTGACCTTACCCACATGGCTGCCTGTGGGAACTTCAACTAGATGAGCTTGGATGCCTCACTGATTCTGTGTTCTTTTTGGATCTGCATATCTAGCCTGGAGATGGCCAAGTCCAGGCTTGTACGTGGCCTTGGGAATTTGAGAGGTCTGGAGGTCCTGAGTCCTTTTGGTCAGAGGTAAATGGAAGCGAGGGGAGAGGTTCTCATGACTACCCCAATGCCCCACCAAGACGGGTTGCCCAAGCTTGGCTGCTGCCTCAGACATGTACTGGCCATGAGACACTGAACAGGTCACTTAACCTCTGTTTGCCTCAGTTTCCTCATCTATAAAATGAGGGTAGTAATAGCACCTCCCTCCAGGGTTGTGAGGATCAAACGAGAAATAATTGTGAAGTGCTTAGCACAGTGCCTGGCACATAGATGCCATAACATGCTAGTTATTGGTTTTATTGTTGGTGGTGGTGCTGGTCACTGTGTGATGGACCGCTTCACAGCTCTACCAAAACTGCATTAATGGTCCCATTTTCTTGCAGCCTCCCTCTCCCCAAATATTTGTAGTTTTCCTTTTTTTGTGAGCTCTGCCCATCTAATATGTGGGAGGTAGACTCTCAGAGAGGCTTTAATTTTTATTTCTCTAATGTTTAGTGATGTGGAGTGTTTTTTCACATGACTGTTGATACTTCTTCCTTTCAAAACTGCACGTTCATATCCTCTGACTATAAGCTGGGAAATGACTCTTATTCCTATAGATTGGCATCACTTTCTTATATATCTTAGAAATGGGACCTTTATGAGAAAACCTTGCTGTAAAGATATTTTTCCTCATTGAACTGTTTCCATTCTAATTTTAGCTGTATTGGGGTTTTATTGGTATAAAACCTTTTCAATTTTATGTAATCAAAATGATCCATTTTCTCTTCTTTGGTTCTCTTTCATCTTTGTTTTGTTAAAGAACTCTTCCCCTGTCCAGATATCCAAAAGGTATTTTTTCCCGTGCTCCTCAACTTGATTTATGATGTGACCTTTCATAGCCAGGTCATGCATCCATTTGGAGTTTATCTTGGTAAATGGTCTGAGGTGTTTGGTCTATGCCTAATTTCTACTCGATTGATTTCTACTTTCCTCAGCAGTTTTTTGTCAAACAGTACCCCAGTGGGAAGGGTCTTTGGGTTTATCAGACACTAGGTTGATTTGCTTCTGTATGTTGTATACCTAATCTGCCCCACTGACCCTTCCCTTTTTTAACCTGCCGCTGCTTTGTGGTTTAGTTTGAGATCTGGTACTGCTCCACCTCCTTCCTTCCCACTTTTTTCATCCATCCACTCTTGCCATTCTTAACTTTTTATATTCCTCTGGATGCATTTAGTTTATTTTTTTCCTGGCCACACAAAGTAATCCTTTGGTAGTTGGATGAATATCATACCAAATAGGTAAATTCTTTTAGGTAGTATTGTCGCTTTTATTACGTTGGCTTAGCTTACTCATGTACAATTAACATCCTAATTATTTAGGTCTCTATTTCCAGAAATAGTTTTCTGTAGTTGTATTCAGAGAGTTTTTATGTGTGTCTTAGTGGGTGGAGTTCCAAGTCTTTTGTACATTCTGGAATTTTCATGTCTTCCTACCGGGTTTTGTTGGTAATATACAGAAATGCTGATGATTTATGTGACTTTGCCTTTTTTACTTCAGCTGAAGCATAATAGAGTTTATTCTAGTTCCTTATTTTAACTGTGTGAATATGTTCCAAGTATATTTCCTGTGAACAACATATTGTTGGATTCTTCTTCCTAATCCGTTCTATAATTCTCTTCTGTTTTGTGGGTACATTCATCCCATTCATGGCTATGATTAATTATTTATTTCTATCTTCCTCTCTTAAATTCTTTTCCTCTCTGCTCCTAGCCCTTCTTCTCTTTCCTGGTCTCAGAAAGAGGACAGAAAGTCCTCCCATACTCCCTTGGGTGGTATTTATTCTTCCTGCTGTCTGCCCACAGGATGCCTGTGTTGCTGTTGTCTGGACTCCTAGAGTGTCAGGCTAGAAGGGCCTTTCAACTCCTATAGTCCAAGCCATCTCTCCTGCCTCCTTAATTTGGCATTCTTGCCACTGCTGCGGCCTACCTGTGTCTTTGTATGGACTGATCCACAAAAGTTTGTTCCTCTCACCCCTCCCACCCCCGCACCCTTGAATCGTCCTCCCCCTCTTTCATAGTTAGATTGCCTCCCCTTGCAGCGGACATAGCTAATTGGGCTCTTGTCTATGCCAGGAGTAGGTGATACTGGTGACATCCTTCCCTGATCTGTGACCCCCCCCCCAACTTTCTCCTTTTCCTGTATCCTTAGGAAGGAGGAGCATAAGGAGGCTGATCCCTAAGCCACACTATTAAACTTCATTCTGGAGGTCCAAGTCATAGGGCAGATGAGCATCAGCTATTTTGAGACTGGACTTGTCTTCCAGGGCCTTTGCTTTGTGTCTTAGACAGTTTGTCACTCGGTTTGGGGCCTTCAGGCTGTTACATGTGGCTTGCCTCCTAAGGGTTAGAGGGAGTGAGATCAGATGCAGAGAAGCAAAGATTCCAACTCACAGGATGCTTGGGGTGAGGGAGGCATCATCCCCCCTCTTTCTCCCCTCTCCATAGAATAGTCTAGAGCCCAGAACACTCGGGGTGCTACAGGACTGAATAACTGTTGGATTTGGGAGCTGCACTCAAAGAGCCTGGCTTTATGGGAGCTGCTTGGAAGTCTGAAAGCAAGGACAGAAAATCGGGCTTGATTGTGGGTACATCAGCTTGGCTGAAGAAACTAATGAGGAGATACACAAAATCTATTCCCGAAATCCCCTTGGGAGCAGTTTCACAGTCTGAGCCAGGGGGTTATTTATGTATCTGTAGTCCTGAAAGGATAGGGCCAATTCCAAAACCTCAGGAGCCAGGAAGAATTTCACCCCCCAACTGCTGAGGGGAAGGGAATCAAATGTGGGAGGTGGGCTGCATCACGGACATCCTTCTTTGTCACGTGAGTGGATGGGTGAAGTCCAGGCCACTCCTAGAATCTCAGAGCAGTGATGGAAGGCTCCCCAGGGGTTGTCTAATCCAACCCATGCTTGGCTCATTCACCTTCTAAAATATGCCCAAGGAATTCTCACGCAGAAAGATGGAGCCCGCTAGCAATGTGAGGCACTGGAAAGAACGCTGGGTTTGGACTGAGAGACCCTGGCTCCACTCCCAGCTCTGCCACTTACTGTGCTGGTGGCCCTGGATGTATCATTTCATGTTCAGAAGCCTCAGGGTCCTCAGGTATAAAATCAGAGGGTTGGACTAGATGAGCCAAGACCTGGAGGAAGCCAGGAGGCAGAGACAAGGAGGGAGAAAATGCCAGGCCTGGAGACCATCCATTGAAAAGGCAGGGAGTAACAAGAAGGCCAGTTTTGCTAGCGTGCACAGTCTGGAGAGGGGCATAGTATTAGAGGCCTGGAAGGTTAGGAGGGGGCAGCTTGAAGGGCTTTGAAGGCCAAACAGAGCATTTTGTATTTGATCCTGGGGCCAACAAGGAGCCTTGTGAGTTTATTGAATAGGGGAATGTCATGATCAGACCTGTGCTTTAGGAAAATCATTTTAGGGGCCAAATGGAGAATGGATTAGAGAGGCAGGCAGCCCACTCACCCACCGAGCAGCTATTGTAAGAGTCCAGGTGTGAGGTGATGAGGCCCTGGACCAGGGTGGTGGTGGTGTTGGAGGAGGGAAGGGGCCGTGTTCGACAGATGGGCCTCAACAGCAGCTTGGATATGGGAGGTGGGAGTAAGCAGGAGTGGGACCACCTTTGCATGTTTATTGAGAAAACATATGACAAAATGAGAAATCTTGATGCGCATATGGATTTCTAGACCCCTTGCCGTTATTCTGTGTTTCTCATTGTCCCCCATCCCAGTCTAAAGTCATGGAAAGTGCACGCCTCCCAATGGCTCCGTGCTTTGGGAGCTTTCCCCTTAATTCAGCAATGGCAGGCTTGTAGCCTTTATCAATGGCGCCGTTCCAATCCAATACCATAAACGGCCCAGTCCTTTCCCATTGTCTGGGGCTCTCGAGGCTTAGACTTCCAAGGCTCTGCGTGTAATCTACACACATCATTTCTTGATGGCTTCTGGATAGAACAACTGTTATCTGTTGTTTATGGTCCCCGAAGCCTTCTGTCGTAATTAGCATGGGGAAGGGAGCCACACAGACTAATGATGAATAACTGAACACAGCTTCCCAAGACGTGTCTAGGAAATATTTCTCGTAACTCAGGAGGGCACACACCTGCACAGCAGAAAGCCCCACTTTGGCTTATGAGTGGCCATAAATTCAGCTTTGCTTTATTGAGCTTTGGCGCATGCCAGACCACCTAAGATAGAAGCACTCATTTAGAAGAAGGTCACGGACCCACTCCTTGGGGAAGCCATCCTACATTGGCCTGCCACTTGGGTGAACACTGCTTTTGTCTTTAAATCTACCCAACTGAGGCACAGTTGTGCTTTGTTTCTCTCATCTCCAGGTCGTCTCTTTTTGTCTTTCTTTGTCTTTGTGTCTGTATCACTCTACCCCTCTGCCTCTATTTTTATCTCGTGGCATCCAGGTGTGAAGATCTCTTTCACCCACAGTAGGGATACTGTGCAGTAAGTTGAGTGGGAAAGGGCCACTTTAGACCCTGTGGCCCTGAGAAATGGCCTTGGGGTTTTGGTCTTCCTTCAAAATTTGTCTTTTTCAGTTCTAGGAGCAGGGACTGGAGTCATGAACCAAGAATTCAAACCATAGGGACCTTGGGACCCAGGATTGCAGGCTGGAAGTTGCAGCCCTCGGAAGCCAGAGTTTGAAGAAGCAAGCTTTGGACTTGGAGCTTCCTGAGACTGGTAGCTACATGGGGGGAAGAAGGGAATATACGTTTATATAGGACCTACTACATGCCAGGCACTGTGCTAAGTGCTTCACAAATATTATATCACTTGATCCTCACAACCACCCTGAGGAGTAGGTACTGCTATTGTATCTATTTTATAGTTGAATAAATGAAGGCAAACAGGTTGAGTCACTTGCCCAGGGTCCCTTTGCTATATAGGAATTGAACTAAGCTGTGAAGCCAGAGACTAAGAGTGGTGTATGTGTGTGTGTGTGTGTGTGGGGGGGGATTTTACTACCCAGGTATTGGTGGAAATGTTTGGTGCTGGCTTTAGATATTTACCTTGGAACTAAATATTCCTTCATAAAACTTAATCTGACTGTTAAGTAGTTAAGTGGAACTGAGGGGCTTTGACCTCTAAAATCGAGGGGAATACCATCAGTGGGGATTTGAGCCAGAGAAGAAAGACCCTTTAAAGGTACTGGATACCCCAAGGGCAAGAGGTCAGATGAACACACATGGCATTCAGGGCCCCTCCTTGGGGACCAGGGCAGTCACTGTTTCATTCATATAAGAAAAGCTCCTCTCCTACCACCCCCACCCCCAACCAATGACACTACTTTTCTTATCTGAACCTGGAACCAGGGGATCTGGGATCTAGACTAGGCTCTGATTGACCTAAGTCTCTTAAAAATACAGCACAACATGAATAAATGGTAGTGTGGGCATAAGCAATCTGAGGAATTCAGAGAAACCTGGGAAGAGGTATTGGAGCTATTAGAGGCAAGTGAGCAGGACCAGGAGAAAAATATACATGCCCCTGATAATGTAAAGGGAAAGAGCAGTGTTAATCTTCAGAGCTTTAATCAATGTGGTGACCAGTTAGGAGTTCAAAAGTCTAGTAGGGAAGCCTGCCCCCCATCTGTTAGCATAGACATAGTAGACTATGGGTACAGAATGAGGTGGACACTTTCAGATATGGCCGACATATTGGTTTGTTTTATTCAATTGTACTCTTTTTTTTGTTACAAGGGAGGTTTCTATGGAGTGGGTCACTGGCAAATGACATATGTTAAAAAAAAAGCATCATTAAAATCTTTTTTAAATAATGGGGGCGGGGGCAGGCAAGTAGCAAAGTGAATAGAGAACCAGCTCTGGAGTCAGGAATTCCTAAGTTCAAATCTGGCTTCAGACTCTTACTAGCTGTGTGACCCTGGGCAAGTCACTTAACCCTGATTGCCTCTAAAAAATAATAAGAATAGGAACTAGGCATGTGATTTCATTGATAGAAGGAACTCTCAGACAAAGAAATCCCCTGTATCAATGCCAGATGGCACCTTCTCTGTGTCTTATAGTCTTAGAGAGTTACCTAGAGGTGAAGTGCCTTACCCAGGGTCACACAGACAGTATGTGTCAGAGGCAGGACCTGAATCCAGGTGTTCTTGGCCCTAAGGCTAGCTCTCTCTCTCCACTCTATCACATTGTCTCATAATAATAATAATAATGATGACGATGATGATGATGATTATAAATCAGTAAAAATGTAACACAGAGGTATTAGAATCCAAGATGGGAAGGAGCCTTTTTTTTTTCTACATAACTTGCAAAGTGCTGAATCATCCTTCCAGTCCCTGAACAGTCCTTTTGTCCTCTTGAGCTTCTTGTAATCTGCCTAATTACGTAGTATTGAATGAAATAGACCCAGATTGCCACCATTAGAGTTCTTTCTTACCTAGATTAATGCTCTGTTCCCTGGGAAGGGGAATGTCTTAGCTGACTAATAGATTCCTTCATCTGATTAGCCCATTTCAGCCACCCATTTATCACGTAAAAGTCCCCCGAGGAAGAGCTAGATCATTGTTCCTGTGGGCCTCCAAGGCAGGGAACCTCTAGAAATCTGGGGGTTGCAAAGGTTTGTCCATGGTGCTCTTCTGCTCAAGAAGCTTCAGTGCCTCCCGATTATCTCGACAATACAATATTTGGCCATGGCAGCCAACCTGGAATTCTGTTGTTGTTAAATCATTTCAGTTGTATCAGACTCTTTCTGACTCCATTTGGGGTTTTCTTGACAAAGATAACAGAATGGTTTGCCATTTCCTTCTCTAGCTCATTTTACAGATGAGGAAGCTGAGGCAAACAGAGTTAAATGACTTACCTAGGGTCACACAGCTGGGAAGTGTCTGAGGCCAGATTTGAACTCAGGTCTTCCTGACTCCAGGCCTGGCACTTTATCCACTGTGCCACCCAGCTCTCCCAAGGAATTCTATTACATGGCATAGTGCATTGAACTTTTCTTTCTTTTAAAAGATGTTTTGAATTGAATTTTATTTTATTTTCAGTTCTAAATTCTCTCCCTCCTTCATTCCCTCCCCCACCCACTGAGAAGGCAAGAAAAATAAACCCCATTATAAATATGTATAGGTGTGTGAAAAAGAAAGATGTAGAAGAAAATATGCTTCAGTTTGCACTCTGGAGGTGGAGAGCATGTGTCATCATCGGTCCTTTGGAATTATGCGTTGGTCATTTTGTTGTAGCTTTGATTTCTTCCTTTGAAAATGGACTGTTCTTATCCTTTGACCATCTGTCATTTAGGGAATGGCTCTTATTCTTGTAGATTTGACTCAGTTCTCTATATATTTTAGAAATGATACTTTTACTTTTTTTGGTGAGGCAATCAGGGGTTAAGTGACTAGCCCAGGGTCACACAGCTAGTAAGTGTCATGTGTCTGAGACTGGATTTGAACTCAGGTCCTTCTGACTCCAAGGCCAGAGCTCAATCCATTGTGCCACCTAGCTGCCCCAAAATGATACTTTCATCAGAGAAATTTGCAGCAAAGATTTTTTTCCCAGGTTCTTTTCAAATTTTAGCTGCATTGGTTTTGTTTGTATAAAACCTTTTTAATTTAAAGTCATCAAAATTATCTATTTTACCTCTCTTGTTTGGTCATGAACTCTTCCCTTATCCCTTGATCTGATAGGTGATTTCTTCCATGCGCCACTAATTTGCTTATGTTATCACCCTTTAAATTTAAATCATGCTCCCGTTTTGAGCTTATCTTGGTATATACTGTTAGATGTTGGTTTATGTCTAGTTTCTGCCAGACTACTTTCCAGTTTTCCTAGCAGTTTTTGTCAAATAGTGAGCTCTTGCCCCAGTAACTGGGATCTACTGTTAGTATTTTCTCCTTGACCGAAGAGTTCTGGAATTTGGCTACAATATTCCCAGGAGTTTTCACTTTGAAATTTCATGAGGTAGCCAGTAGATTCTTTCAATTTCAACTTTGTCTTCTGGTTCTAAGATGTCTGGCCAGTTTTATTTTATAATTTCTTGAAATATGTCTAGGCTCTTTTTTTGTTCATGGCTTCCAGATATATCAATGATTCTTAAATTACCTCTCCTCAGTCTATTTCCAGGTCAGTTGTTTTTCCTATGTGATATTTCACATTTTCTTCTATTTTTTTCAGTCTTTTGACTTTGTTTTTATTATTTCTTGATATTTCAGGGAGTCACTAGTTTCCATTTGGCCAATTCCATTTTTTTTTTTGCAGTTTTTTTTTCTTTTTAGGCAGTTGGGGTTAAGTGACTTGCCCAGGGTCACACAGCTACTAAGTGTCAAGTGTTTGGTCTGAGGCTGGATTTGAACTCAGGTCCTCCTGACTTCAGGGCCAGTGCTCTATCCACCTAAGCTTGTTACTTCTTTCTTCTCCCATTTCCCCCCCTACTGCTTTTATTTGGTTTAAAAATTTCTTTTGCTCTTTTAAAACTTCTTTCCTTAGATCTTCTAGGAATTCTTTTTGGGCTTGTGTGTAATCTGCATTTTCTTTGAGGCTTTGGTTGTAGATGTTTTCACATCATTGTCTTTTTCTGAGTTTGTGTCTTGAGCTTCCCTGTTACCATAGTAGCTCTTTATGTTTTGAGTTCTTATTTTGTATGCTCATTCTTCCAACCTCCTTCTTGATTTTTAACTTTATATTAGTATTGGACTATGCTCACTTCTGTGTGTGTGTGTGTGTGTGTGTGTGTGTGTGTGTGTGTGTGTGTGCATATGTGTGTGGAAGGTAAAGGGGGTCAGGTGTCTGGCCTCAGCTTCTGTTCTGTTAAGTTCTTCTGTTTTTACATATCAGTGCTTTCAGACTGATGTGATCTGGAGAGAGGTCTGTTCATCCCCTTTGGTTTGAGTCTGTTACCTTCTGTGTAATTGAACTCAAATAGACTATTGCTGGACTCAGTCACTGTTAGCCCTCTGGACGATTCTGCTGGGTAGCAACTGAACTGCTGGCTCCCCTTTCATTTTGGTCTCTTGCCCTGGTTTATTCCATTGTAGGGTAATATGTGAGGCTGAAGGTTAGAATTGAGTCTGTACTCTGCTCTTGTGCTCAAAGCCACACAGCCAAGTTTCTAGAATTGATTTTGTGCTCAGTGCTCAGCTATGATCCTGCATTTGGTTGTGGCTGCTCCTCTAAGCCATAGGTCTATGTTCCAGAATTGGGTAATAGGTGACAGAGTGGCCAGCTGGCACCCATTCCTACTTTCAGCAGTAGTTCAGGGATACCTCTGGGATCTCTTTCTGCCCCACTGCTTCCTTCCCTGGTGTTCCATCTCAGTTGCCTTTCTGTCCCAGGGTGCTGAAATGTTCCTCAGTCTGCCGCTACTGTCACCACTGCACTGTACTCCTGGCCAGCCCCCATCCCAGTGTCTATTGGCCTCTTTGTCTTCCTAAGCTGTCCTGAGCTAGAAAAATAACTCACTATAGTGTTTTTCTTGGCTATCCTGATCAGAATTCTATCTGGTTCATTTTCTAGGTTGCTGAGGAAGTGTGTTAGGAGAGCTGGGTAAAAATGTTTCCTCTCACTCCACCATCTTGACTCTACCTTCATTTGAACTTCTCAAAGCACCTTCATATCCATTATTTCAGTTCTTTAGAGAATGTTGTGTTCCATCTCTCTTAGTCATTCAACTACACTAGTAGAATAATGGCATTTAAAAGCTGAACCTTTGTTTCTGGAAAAAAGCTTGGGGTCATAAAAGGAGCTTTGCAATTTCCTGAAGAAAATCTTGCCTGCTTTCCTCCTCCTGTTTAGTTCTGGCCCTAACTCATTGTCCATTTGTTTGTCTGTCCCAGATATGTATTGCTTGTAAGCAAGCCCTATTGATTGCCCAGTCAATTTCATTTCATAATCTGGACAATAGATGTTTGTCCACATGGTCATTCCTATGTGTAAAATCAGACCATACTCAAAATTTTGAGTGGTTATGAATCTCTTTCAGGAGGCCCAACAATGTTCCGTGGCTTGATGCAACCCGCACAATGTTATCTGCCAATAGGAGCAGCTGGGGAGGCTCACCATCCATAGAGACTCCTTCTTCAACTTGGACTCTGCAAGATCTCCAGTAGAGACACAAACACCTTTGGTGAGTGTGCATCTTCCTTTTTTTATACCTCACCTGATGTTTATGATCAGAGAGCTGTTGAACAGGATTAATTCTGTCATCCATTTCAAAGCATTTTGAATGATTTTGATGTTTGGATGGGAGACATCTTGTTGGAAGAAAGCCTAATTTAAGGGGACATTTTTTGCTTTGTTGAATCAAATGATTTTTCATAATTAACAAACGATTAGCACAGTGAAGACTTGTGTTCTCTTCATCTTCCTGTCAATTGTGAGATGGTAAAGATGGTCTGTTGTAGAATGTTGCTTGTGAAAGCCTGCCTGTTCCCAGTTTGTATACTCATGGAAAATGTCCTCAATGCATATATAGATGAATCTCATAAAAAATTTGTTAAGGTGGGAAGGTAGGCATATAGTTTTAAACTGGTTTTTACTCTTCCCTGCTTCCCTCAGCTTTTGAAATAATACCGCTCACCATCATTTATCATTCTTTGTAAGATTTTGCAAATGAGGTGTTCCTCCACGCTTGACAAGTTGCTCAAGGGTTTCTTGACTAAGATCCTTTTTAGACTTTTTGGTCTCTTTGTTATGGCAATTGATTTACATAAGTCAGAATTCTATACAAAATGATTATACTCAATGTTGATATAATTTCTGCTACCCATTACCCATTACCAGTTGCTTGATTAAATAGTTCAAGAGTCAGTTGTTTCAAATGAATGCCATATCATTTTCTCATTATTCTTTCTTTTAGGATTTTGCTATCTGATCTTTGCTACAATAATTTGATAGCCTCTTTGTATAAAGACAACTCATTCAGGGATGATTCCCTCATTAGTAATGAGTCTTCTTGTCTATTAAAATGTAAACAACTTTGTTTTATGTGATGATATTTGAGGCTCACCAGATCCAGGGCTTATGTAAGGTGGCAGATCTGTTCTGTCCCAATTATGCCAATTGTAGGGTGGCAGGCAGACTATCCTGAGGGATGATCTCAGATGGATGATACCTCAGAGGAATGATATCTCAGAGAGGATACTGAGATACCGAAGAAAGAAGGGCAGTCCATGCCTGCATGGAAGTGAATAAGTTTTACTGGAGAGCTTACTCATGAGGCCCAGTCCTAGTGACAGGACAGTAGCAGATTTCCCCACCACCCTTAGGCCAGGCCAGATATTAGAAAGAAACAGAACAGAGATGACTTAGTGCCAAGAGATGGCCCATGGTCACCTGGGTGGGTACATGTAAATTTTCCCATGGGAGCTGTTTTAGTGTTTATAATAACTACGATGCAATATCACAACTCTTGTTTCCATCACACAGCTTACAAATTCTTTTCTTGAGGACAGTATTCATTCCAGAAAGGTATGAGGCTTCTGTGTAGTCTATAAGTTTGATTTTTCTCATGCTTTCTTCATGAGCCATGCTTTCCAATACATTTCTTACCATCCTTGTTTATTTCCGACTTTGAATTAAAGTCACTGAGTATCAAAGTGTATGTTGATTAATGAGTGGTTTCATCAAGTTCTGCATAGATTTTCTTCCTCTGAAACTGAATGTTAGTACATAAGCTGCTACAATTATTTGTATGATCATTTTTTCAAACACTTGTCATGAGTAATGCAATACGAGATGATCTGATGTCCCATGAAATGATATCTCTTATTGCCTTTGGGTATATGATAAAGCTACCTCCACCACCTCCTTTCTTTACCTCTCCAAGGACTGTCTATATGAGCCATCCTTCCCATTAGTTGTGACATCATTCTTTCTACTGGCTTTGTTTATAGTAGAATATCAAGGTTGGTATGCCCTTTGGTCACTGGATGTAGATCTCATATTTAGAGTTGACAGATGGTCTCCCAACAGTGTGATGCTTAGCACCCTCTCTGTCCTTTGCCACCACTCTGCTGCCATCACTGCAGAAGCAGAAGGGGGCACCAGACCTGAGGGTCATTTTGCATTTGTCACTGAACTCACAGGATGAGTAGCAAAACCGGGCCTCAAACTCCAGATTTCTGACCCCAGCATGTTCAGAGCTCTTTCCACTGGGCATGCAGCTTCTCCTGTACTTCAGAAGTGGGGAGAGATTGCTGGTGACCTGCAACAGGGGTGAAAATCCCCTCACAGGAAATCCCTTAACCTCCCATAGCCTTTACAGAGTGCTGTGAACTCTTTATGAATGGAAAGCAGAGAGTACTCTAGAAATGGGGGTTCTGAAAGGGAGTGCTGAGGCTTCTCTCCAAAGAAGTGAGAAAGCACCTTGATCCCGTTCCCTCACTCTTCCCTAAGCAGGAGGAATCCTCTCTCACTGACACCATTTGGGCATTTTTTTCCTTAAAAGGATTCAAATCTTTTCAAACATCAACCAGCTCCTACCCAGCATTCCCTAGTCCCCAAGTGTGGCTTTGGCCCAGAAGCCACAAAGGAGAAAAAGCTTTTCTTGTGAAATGGGCACCTTGGAAGAGTTCGCTAAGCTAATCGGAGGAAAGGACTGAGAAGTTCTGTCACTATCACATGTTTATATAGAGCTGGATATTTTACTAACTGTTGCTGATCCTTACTGTCGCCACAAATTTCTACCTAGTTTTCTGCATTAGAGTTTAATTGTTGAAACCTTGTAAGGTAGGTGTTATTATTATCCTTGTTTCTCAAATGAAGAAACTGAGGCTTCAAGGAGCAAGTGACTTGCCCAGGGTCACTAGCTGGTGGAAAGTGGCAGATGCAAGATTCAAACTCAGGTCATTCTGACTCCAAATCTAACAACCCTCTCTCCAATATACTGTGCTGCCTCTCACAGCCACTTAAGTTACATTGTCTTAGACACACCAACCCGATTTTCCTTTGAGCTGGCTCTGCTGGGAGAATTAAAAGAATTGTCCAGGCTTCCCAACTGGGTCCTAGGTGTGTACATATTGATTATAGTAAAGGAAATTACTGAATGGGCATTCCTCAGACAAACTGAGACCTAGGAAAAACTTCAGCTTAAAAAGACCAAGGTCTCCTACTGCATCTGGGGCCATCCCCAGTCGTCCTGACCTGTAGCTTCCCACTGGACCCAGAAGGCTCCAGAGGAGAGAGTGAGGCTGATGACTTTGCACAGCTCTGCCTCACTTAAATCCAATTCACTTGCGAGTCAAGACATCCCCCTCCTCATGTCATTGGTCTTCTTCGAGAACAAAGGATAAGTAACAACAAACAATAATAATAACACCACCATGTAAGGGCAAACCTAACCCTTAACCCACCCCCATTACTGGATTGGTCCCAATGCCCTAGTGCCATCTTCAGTGCTTGGCCCATCTTGTCCCTGCACTTGTCACTCTGTGGATGAGCTGTTAAGGTGGCTCCTGATAAGCTGGCAGGGAGCTATCAATCTTGAATGTGACAAGTTCCCAAAGTTGTACTTTTGGGAATTAAAACATCATGGAAGTCTATCACAAAATCTTGTATACTCATCAAACAACCAATGAGTAAAATCTCCACCTGCAGGATCTTACTTTCAAATAATGGGAACAGCAAGTACATATATAAATATATACAGAACAAATAGGAAATACATGCAGTATAGTTAAATGCAGGGTAGTTGGGAAGAAAGGGCACTCACAATTAAGTTGTGGGGAGGGGAGTCAGGAAAGGCTTCACAGAAAAGGTTGTGCCTGAGCTGCATCTTGAAGGAAGAAAGAGATTCTGGGAGGTAGAGGAACAGAGGAAGTAAATTCCAAGCATTAGGATGGAAGATAGAGTATGGTGTATGAGAAACAGCAAGCAGGCCATTTGACTATTATTATATTATTATATATAACATGACATGACATGACATGACATGACATGACATAACATGACATAATAATGAGTCTGGAAAGCTAAGTTGGGGTAAGGGACAAAAGGGTTTTCAAAGTCAAAGATAAGTTTTTGTCTGATCTAAGAGACCATAGGGTGCTACTCGAGTTTATTAAGTCAGTGTACGGTATAGTCAGATCTGGGCTCAAGAAGAATCGCATTGATGATGGGGAGGATTGCTAGGAATAATGAGAGACTTGAGCTGGACAAACCCATTTGTGAGGCTGTTGTGATAGTCCAGGTGAGAGATGATGAGGGCTGGACTATGTGGTGATGGTGTCCATGTCAGTAGAGAGAAGGTGGTACTGGAGGCAGAAATGACAAGGTCTAGCTGCTACTTGGCTCTGCTGATCGACACCAAGATAGCGCTACCTTCAACAGAAAGAGGAATCTCTGGAAGAGGGAAGGGCTTGGGGGAAAGATAATGAGTTCAGTTTGGACACGTTCTGTGGGAGACGTCCGGGAGACATGAAGTCTGAAATGTCCAAGAGGCAGTTGGTGATTCAGGACTGGAGCTCAGGAGAGAGCCTGGGGCTATCTAGATGGATCTCTGAGTCATCTGCATAGAAATGATAATTAAACCCATGGGAACTAGTGAAGTCAGCCTGAGAGAGTAGAGAAAGAGAAGGGAATAGGACAGAGCCCTGGGCTTCACCTACTGTTAGTGGACATGGCATGGATGAAGAGTCAGCAAAGGAGGCTGAGAAGGAGCAGACAGACAGACAGCGAGGAGCAGAACCAGGAGAGGGGAGAGCCTCCAGGAGGGGGGGCTCAGCAGTTCCCATTGCTGCTGAGGGGTGAGCGGGATGAGGATTGAGAAGATCCCATCAGATATGGCCATTAAAAGATTGATGGGAACTTTGGAGATAGCAGTTTGTGTTGGGTGGAGAGGTCAGAAGCCGGCCTTTAGAGAGTTCAGGGGAGAGAGTGAAAGGAAAGGAAGTAGAGGCCCATTTCTAGGCAGCCTTCTCAAGGACACAACAGTTGAGGTGAGAAGGAATGGCTTCATGTAGGAAGAGAGGGAGGACATCCCAGATGGGGAGCTCAGCCAGCGCCAGAGCATGGGGGTGGAGCTTAGAATGTCACGTGGGAGAAGCTTAGAGAAGGCCAGTTTGGCTGGATAGAAGGGTGAAGGAGGGGAAGTCCTCATGAGGTTGGAAAGATAGGTGGGGCCAGGCTTACTAGGCTTGAAAAGTCTGACAGAAGAGTTGCTATTGAATCTGAGAGGAACTCAGAGAAGGAGTAGCTGGAGTTGACTGAATAGGCCAGTACCACGGTCAGCTCCTGCTTAAGGAAAATGACTTGTGTGACAGAGTGAGAGACCAGTGAGGAGGCAATCCTCTAGTTGAGAGGTGATGGCAGCCAGAACTCAGGCTGTGAGGGATAACAAGGGCTGGGATTAGGGGCCCAAAGTCGCTGAGCCTCCTAGATTTAAAGCTAGGAGGAACCTTAGATGCGCTTGAGTCTAACCTCTTCATTTTACAGATATGGAAATCGAGGCACAGGGGTGAAGTGACTTGCCCAAGGTCACAGTTAACAAGTGCCTGAGGTAGATTTTGAAGCTGGGTCTTCCTGACTTCAAGCCTAGTGCCTTGTCCACTCTACTGTGCTGTCCTTTCTCCTGTCTGGCACAGCGTAAATGTCTTGGATTCTTATCTAGTGGCTTTCAGGGCCTAGATTGGGAATTGCATGGGCCTTGTGGCTGGAAGATGGCTCCCCTCTTCTGCACTGTACTAAGGCCTGCATGTCTTTTTGAAGGGGACTGCTGTCTAGCTATGGCTCCCTCCTGTTGTGCTTGGGAAGGTGCTTTTTTTGAATCCACAAGACTTGACATTTATCTTCATTAAAATTTCAGCAGGCAACTCTCTAAGCTGATATGTTTCAGAGAAGTTGCTGATCTGCATGGATGGAGGGAATCTCCATACCAGGAGTTCCTCATGCAGATGAAACCATAGGTCTGGCTTTTTAAAAAAATAATATTCTTAGATTCAGTCTAGGGGCCCTCAAAATCAAGCCTGCCTTTGAGCCAGTGTTCAAGGACACCATAAAGGCTGAATGGCCAAAGTCTAGGCCTCTGTGGAACTGAAAGTAGCTGATTTGCTCACAGGTCTGCTTCCCAAGTATTGACCAACTTAGCCCCACTCCTCCTTTCTCAAAGAGGCCTGATAGTCCCTAATCCATTACTGGCTCCTGGAGCCACAGAGTATGTCTCTTCTCAAGCAGATCCTCCACATCTTTCCTGTTGGGACTCACCACTTCCCCATTATCTAGGGCTTATAGAGCTAGGGAAAAAAATAACAAAATTCATCTGGAGGAATGAAAGGTCAAGAATCCCTAGGGAAATAATGAAAAAAAGTGGGAAGGAAGGGGGCCTAAGAGTATCATATCTCAAACTATACTACAAAGCTGTAATTATTGAAACTATTTGATTCTGGTTAAGAAATGGAGCAGGTAATCTGTGGAACAGACTAGGTCCTCAACATACAGAAGCAAATGAACAGAGCAGCCTTGTTTGTGATAAACCCAAAGATCCTAGCTCTTTCTCCCAGCCCTGAGAGTGGCCCTCCCTCACAGTCCAGGCCTAAGCCCAGGGCTTGGGGAGAAGCAGACATGGGAGAAGGCAGCCAGGTCTACAGGGACAAAGGGGTCTGGTCCTGTTGGTTGTTTTGCTTTTAAGGACTTGGCATCATCCCTTGGTGAGGTCAATACCAACTCGAGTGCTGGGTTCCAGAGCTCAGCACTGCGTTTCCTGCCTTGGTCTCTTTGCACACCCTTTCCCCCCATCTTTGTAATGTATTGTCTTACTCACCTTTGTGTCTTGAAATCCTTAGCTTCCTTCAAGGGCCAGTTGAGGGGCCACCTCCTGGTCCCCCTCATAATTTTTTCTCTCTCCTAAAATGACCATCTAGGTCCTCACCTATGTAAGATATGCTCTTCAAAGGCAGGGCCTTCCTTTAGTTTTGCCTCAGTATCCTCAGGGTCTAGCCCAGGGTACATAGCAGGTGCTTGTTGAATTGACTGCTAAGAACAGTTTAAAAAATGAAATGTGCAACTGAATTACATCAGAAAGTGCTATTGTGTTTGAAAATGAAATCCTTAAGGGGTACTGTATCTCTGGCTTAGTATTGTGGTCTGAGGACTTTCATGATGTTGTCTATGTGCCAAGAGATTTGTGGAAGCAAAGGGCCTAGCATAGCTACCTGCATGTATCAGGTTCTAGTCTCCCTTGGGTGCTTCAGTTCCTCCTAGTTATGAGTTAAATACTTAGGGGGTAATGTCTTTACTCTTCCAGGTGATTAGGGCACCATTTAGTGAAGTGTAAAAGCAGTAGGGTAGAGGCAGCATGGCCTAGTGGCTAAAGAGCTGGCCTTGGAACCAGGAAGACTTTGGTTCAGGTCCTTCCTCTGACATGTGCTAACTGTGTGATCCAGGGCAAGTCACTTAAAAGAATGATAATGGGAGACTCCTGAACTTCCTGACATTCCCAGAGAGACACTATGATACCTTGTCTGTTTGGAACTTAGCTATTTTCCAACCTCATCTATATAGAACAGGCCTGAGAACCAGGCAGGAAGCAAAGAAAACCTCTGAGTAGCCCAACAAGATGTCCCAAGGTCCACGTGCTAAAGCTCACCTGTTAACTTGTTTTCTTCTTTTCACTTTTTGAATTAAATTTCATTTTTTAAGTGAAAATCTGCCTCATCTCCCTTCGATCTATTTCCTCTCCCAATTGAGAAAGCATGTATAATCAGGCCAAACAAATCTCTACATTGGCCATGTCAGTCTTGGTCATTGAGTTGATTAGTCTTTCTAAGTCTTTCATAGTTGTCTTTTTAGTATTATTATTATTATGTATATTGTTCTCCTGGTTCTGTTCACTTTACTCTGCATCAGTTCATATAAGTCTTCCCATGTTCCTATGAAACCATTCCCATCCTCATTTCTTTTAAAAAAAAACTTTTTGTTTTAATCAATCAAAACCCATCTTCTTTCCCTCCCCTGTATCTTCTCTCCACAATTGAAAATAGAAGAAAAACAAACCCTGACATTTCCACATTGGCCATGTCCCTAAAATATTAATATTATTTTCAACTTTGAGTCCTTCATTTTTCTATCAGGACATGGGTAATATCTTTTATCACTAGTTCTTTGGAATCCTGGTTGGTCATTATACTGGTAAGAGTTAAGCACAATAGTATTCTGTCACATTTGGATACTGCAACTTGTTCAGCCATTCCTCAACTTATGGACACTCCTTCAGATTTCCATCCTTTGTCACCTGAAAGAACTATAAATATTTTTGTACATATGGGCATTTCCTTCTTTCTTGATCTTTTTGGGGATATAGATCTAGCACTGGTAATACTAAATCAAAGAATGTGACAGTTTATTCATTTTTGGGGCATAGTTCCAAGTTGCTTTCCAAAATGGTTAGACCAATTCATAGCTCCACCAATGGTTCACTAATGTGGCCTGTTTTCCTATAGTCCCTCTGGAAGTTGTCAGTTTACTTTTTAAATCAACTTTGCCAATCTGATGGGTATGAGGGAAAATCTGAAAGTTGTTTTAATTTACATTTCTCTCATTATTACTGATTTAGAATATATTTTCTTATGTCTATTGTCAGCTTATATTGGATTTCTTTCTCTTGGAACTGCCTGTTCATGTTCTTTGGCCATTTATCAATTGGAGAATGGCTCTTGTTCTTGAAAGATCTTTATGTGAGTTCTTTATTAGAAATATTTGCTGCAAAGATGGTTTCCCCATTTACCTGCTTCTCTTCTGATTTTAGCTGTCTTGATTTTGATTGTGTAAAACCTTTTAAATTTTATGTTATCAAAATCCTCCATTTTACCTCCTGTGATCCTTTCCATTTCTTGTTTTGTCACAAATCCTTCCCTTTTCTGGAGATCTGACAGGTAATTTCCCCTCTTCATCTCTAATTTGTTTATAATGCCACCTTTTGTGTCTAAGTTATGTACCCATTTGGAACTTATCTTGGTATATTGTATGAGATGTTGGTCTATGCCTGTTTCTGCCTTTCTAGTTTTCCCAGTGGTTGTTGTTGAATAGGGTATTTTTGCCTCAATATCCAGGATCTTTGGGTTTATCAAAAACTAGGCTGCTGTGTTTATTTGCTTCTGTATATCGAATACTTAATCTGTTCCACTGATCAACCACTCCATTTCTTAACCAGTATAAAACTGTTTTTTGATAGTATAGTTTGAGATATGACTCCTTTAGACTCCTTTGCTTTCCATTTTTTTTTTCATTATTTCTTTCCCTTGAGATTCTATCTTGACTTTTCATTCCTCCAAATGAATTTCATTATTATTTTTTCTGGTTCTATAAAGTAATCCTTTGGTAGATTGGTTGGTATGAAATTAAATAAATAAATTAATTTAGCTCATATTGTCATTGTCATGGCTTAGCTTACCCATGGGCAATTAATCTTTGCCTAATTATTTAGATCTGTTTTTATTAGTGTAAAAAGTGTTTTGTAGTTGTGTTCATATAGTTCTTGTGTTCATCTTGTAGGTATTTGTATAAGTATTTTATACTTTCTATAGTGATTTTAAATGGAAGTTCTCTTTCCATCTCTTCCTGCTGGATTTTCTTAATATATAGAAATGTTGATGATTTGTGTGGGTTTATTTTATATTCTACAACTTTGCTAAAGTCATTAATTATTTCAATGAGTTTTGAGTTGACTCTCTAGGGTTCTCTACATAAATCATCTGATCATCTGCAGCAAGTTATAATTTTGTTTATTCTTTGTCTAGATTTATTTCCCCAATTTCTTTTTTTTTTTTAATCCTTTTGCTATAGGTAACATTTTTAGTGCTTCGTTGTATAGTGATAATGAACATCTTTGCTTTACTGGAAAGGCCTCTTTTACATATATATTAGCTCTTGATTTTATATAGATACTATTAAGGAAAAGATCCATTTATTAAGGAAAGATTCATTTATTCCTGTGCTTTCTACTGTTTTTTTTTAAAACAGGAATGTATGCTCTGTCTTGTCAAAAACCTTTTCTGCATCCAATCATGTAATTTTTGTTGTTTTTGTTATTAATATGGTCAATTATATTTATAATTTTCCTACTATTGAGCCCTCCCTGCATTCCTAGTATAACTCCAGCTTTGTTGTAGTGTATTATGGTTGTGATATATTGCTGTCCTCTTCTTGCTAGTGCTTTAATTAAAATTTATGCATCAGTATTCATTAGGTATATTGCTCTATAGTTTTCTTTCTATTTTGACCCCCTCTAGTTTAGGCAGCAGGGCTGTATTTGTGTCATAGAAGGAATTTGTTACAAACCCTTCTTTCCTATTTTTTTCAGACAGTTTATGTCATATTAGAGTTAATTGTTCTTTAACTATTGGTTAGAATTTGCTTGTAAATCCATCTGGTCCTGTAGTTTTTTCTCTGGGAGTTCATTTATGGTTTATCCAATTTCTTTTGCTAAGATAGGGTTACTTAAGTACTTTATATCCTATTCTTCTAATCTGAGAATTTTACATTTTTATGAGTATTCATCCATTTCATTTACATTGTCAGTTTTATTGGCATATAGTTGGGTGAAATTCCATATAATTTCTTTTATTTCTTCTTCATTGGTTGTGAATTGCTTTTTTCATTTTTGATACTGGTAATTGGTTTTTCTTCTTTAATTTAAAAAAAAAACAAGTTAGCTAATGGTTTATCGATTTTATTGGTTTTGTCTAAACCAGCTCAGTTTTATTTATTAAATTATTGGTTTTTAAAAAAGTTTTTGTTTTTAATTTTGTTAATCTTCTTTTTGATTTTCTAGATTTCCATTTTGATGTTTACTTGGGGATTTTCAATTGGTTAAATGTCCAGCTTATTTATTGCATGTGCCCAAATCATTGATTTGCTCTTTTACTGAAAAAACTGTTGAAGATAAATATTTCCTCCCAAGGATTACTTTGGCTGCACCCCTAAAATTTTGGTATATTGTCTTGTTATTATCTTAAAAGTGAAAGTACTGTTTATGATTTTTTTTTCTTTGACTCACCCATTACTTAGGACTAAGTTATTTTATTTCCAAATTATTTTTAAAAATTTCTTCAGTGGTCCTTTATTGAATATAATTTTTATTGAATTATGAAAAAATGCATTTAATATTTCTGCTTTTCTCCTTTTACTTTTGAGGTTTTTATGTTCTAATACATGGTCAGTTTTTGTGAAGGTGCCACACACAGCTGAGAAATATGTATATCTCCCCTCTCCCCCCACTTAGTACTTTCCAGAGGTTTATCATATGTAAATTTTCTAAAATTCTATTCAGGCCATTTACTTCTTTTTATTTATTTATTTAGTTTTTTTGTTAGATTTGTCTTGGTTTTTGAGGAGTAAATTGAAACCTCCAACCATTATATTTTTCCCTATAACTGATTTACCCTTTCCTTTAAGTATTTAGATGCTATATCATTTGGTGCATATATTTAATACTGATATTAATTCATTATCTCTGGCATCTGGTCACAAAATTTAGTTTCCCTGTCTATCTCTTTTAATTAAATCCATTTTTATTTCTTTGTTTGCTATTGTGATTGCTACCTACTGCCCTTTTCACTTTAGCTGAAGCATTTCGATTTTGTTATAGCCTCTTATTTTAACTCTGTAACATCATTCTGCTTCAAGTATGTTTCTTGTAAACTTCATATTGTTGGATTCTGTTCTCTACTCCATTCTATCTTCTTCTGTTTTATAAATAAGCTGATCCCATTCCCATTCACAGTTGTGATTGCTAATCATATATTTACCTCCATCCAAGGCATCTTGCGATAACTAGATGGCACAATGGATAGACCTCACTCAGAGCCTTTTCACTCTTATTTTACACTCATTTGTAAAAAAGCTTGCCTATTTGATTTCCAAACATGTAGCAGATTAGCAGTAGCAAATTAGAAACTGGGTAAGAAGGAAAACTGTTATTTGGTACATGGTATACTCCAAGAGTCAACTTTAATTCAGCATTAGAAATACAAGTACAAAAACCGAACAGTCTTTGCCCTCATGGAGCTTACTTTCTATTGGGCTTTACTTAGGCCAGCAGAAGAAACTTGTTTCCTGTGTGTTCCTAAGACATTGATTTCTAACTAGAGAAAGGGAGCTGGGAGAATATGCTGGATAATAAGAAAATGACTCTTATTGACCTTTGAGACCATGGCAAAAGGTGTTATTAGACACATTTTCAGACTAGAATTATATTTTTCAGCAATTAGAATTATGCTTGTCTCCTTATTTTGTTCCCATGTTAACTTGACCATTGCATTAGAGATGGGGACTGTTCCTGTTGAAATTAATGTGATGTTTTGAGAAAATTTCCTTTCTCAAATATTTCATGTTACCTGCTATTTAGAGTACTTAGGGAAGGGAATGGAATAATGTGAAGCAAACTTTGATTAAATTAGGTGAACCAGGAATGTATACTTTCATGTGAAAAAAAGACCCTTCATCCTCCTCCTCCTCCTCCTCCTCATCTTCTTCTTCTTCTTCTTCTTCTTCTTCTTCTTCTTCTTCTTCTCCTTCTTCTTCTTCTTCTTCTTCTTCTTCTTCTTCTTCTTCTCCTCCTCCTCCTCCTCCTCCTTCTCCTTCTTTTCTTCCTTCCTTCCTTTCTTCTTTCTTTGTCTTTGATTCTCTACGATCGTAGAATCTCAAAGTTGGAAGAAACTTCAGAGTCCATCTATACAACCCATCCCTGGACCAGAATGTAGTCTACAATGTATCTAGAAATGGTCACCCAGTCTTTACCTGAAGAACCTAGTGAGGAGGAGCAGCTAGGTGGCACAGTAGATAGAACACCAGCCCTGAAGTCAGGAGGACCTAGTGAGGAGGAGCATAGTTCCTTCTTAGGGAGTCCACTCTTCTCTTGTGCAGCTCACAATGTTAGGAAGTTTTTCCTGGCCTAAATCTGCCTCTTGGTAATTTCCTCCTATTGCAATTCTAGGTTGTGCCTTCTGGGAGTGAGCAGAATAAATATGATTCTTCTTCCACATGATAGTACTTCCACTACTTGAAGGCAGCTATCATGCTCCCCTTTTTCCTTTTCTCTATGTTATGCATTCCCTGTTCATTCGACTGTCCTGATATGGCATGTTTTCCAGGCTCTTCGGCCTCCTGGTTACCCTCTCCTAGGTGCTCTCCAGTTTGTCAAGATACTTTCTAAAATGTGATGTCCCAAACTGGACACAGTCTTCTAGATATAGTCTGACTAGAGCAGAGTCGAGTGGTGTTAACACCTCCCTAGTCCTGGAGAGTGTGCTAAGGACACGTTAGCTTCCTTGACAGCTACGTTATACTGTTTACTCACATGGAGTTTGCCATACACAAAAAATCCCCCATCTTTTTTTACATAACCCATTGTCTAGCCAAGCCTCCTCTATCTCATCCTGTTGAAATTATTTGATTTTTTGAACCCAAATGTAAGACTTTACTTTTATCCCTTTTAAACATCATCTGATTATATTTGGTCCCAAGTTCTAGCCTGTCAAGGTCTTTTTGGCTTCTGACTGTCATTCAGTGTGCTCACTGTTGCTCCTGCCTTTTTGTGATCTGCAAACTTGATGAGTGTACCATCTATGCCTTTATTTAAGTCATCGATCAAGATGAGAAGTGATGGGAAATATCTGCAAATCTGAATTGGGAAAGGCTTTGAGCACCGAAAATGTTGCTCTCTGTTGATTACTTCTATGTTCCTACAGATTTCCTTGTCACATGCAAAAGAACAGCAGACTCCAGCCATGAGATAAGTCACTGAGGGCCATAGGACCCTAGAGCTGGGAGGGATCTTGGGAGCCATCCAGCCCAAACCCCTGCCTAAGAGCTGAATCTTACTCTCCCCTGCCCCCCACCCTGCCGTCCCCCTTACAACGGCCCCTTTTTAAATAAATCTAAATTTAGCTTTAAAAATTTATTGTGTGACAATCAACTGTGAATGACTTAGCTATTCTCAGCAATGCAATGATCCAAGACAATTCCTAAGGACTTATGATGAAAACTGCTATCTGCCTCCAGAGAAAGAACTGGTAGAGTCTGAATGCAGATTGAAGTATACTTTTTTCTCTCTTTATTTTTCTTTATTTTGGTCTGTTTTCTTTGGTAACATGGTTAATATGGAAATATGTTTTGCATGACTGTGCATATATAATCTATAGCAAATTGCTTGCCTTCTGAGGAAGGAGGGAGGGGGGAGAGAGGGAAGGAGAGAACTTGGAACTCAAAATTAAAAAAAAAACATTAAAAATTGTTTTTTTACATGTAATTGAAAAAATAAAAAATAAAAACTATATTGTGGGTACTAAAAATTTGACAGGTTGTTTTCTGAAAAAAAGAAAGGAGAAATCTCTTAAATGATAAAAATAACTGGCATTTATATAGGACTTCTCAGTTGCAAATTGCTGTTCCCTGCTCTGGCTTTCAGGTTGGAAGCTGTGAAATGGCTCCTTTCTGGAGTTGCATTCTTTCACCTTGAGATATTCATCTCCAACATGGACATGCCACTGGAGTTTTCCCAGCAGTTCCCTGAATTTGGCAAACACTGAATTCTCTAAAATGTGTAAAGGTTAGAGTTGGCTAATGATGGGTGAGCAGTGCAAAGAGGGTCGTCTGCAGTCCCTGTTATTTAGAGTCCATTCATAAACAGATGATTTATAGACATCAAGCCCTTTTCAAATTTCAATTAATTTCAGGTTGCATTTTCAGGAATACAATGGTGGAAAATCAAATTCTCAAACTAGGGGAGTGTATCATGGCACCTAAGAGAAGTTATTTCTGTGAGAATGGTTTATGAATTCATTTTGTCGACTGCATTCATCCTCATACTAGCCCTAATGCCTGTGGAAATGTTCAAGGAATTTTCTTCCCTGACTTAATGGAGCCCATGCTCCCCAAAGCTCAGCCCATCGTTTTTCATAATTAATAGTCAAAATCACACCCTCGTCACCAGTAATGAGGCTCCGGGAAGATGTCCTCCGGGTGGGCAATCGCCTGTTTCCCAGGCGCCTTTGTGGAGCTGACATGGAAAACTTTGTGGGCCTGTCTTGCTGGAGATAAGACAGAAAAGCTAATTAAGATCTCAGCCCCTTCTGTGGGGAGTGATCATAGGGAGAAGGAGCCTTTTAATTGGGGTTGGCTCTCACTCCATGTTCTGTTGGCTGTTGCTTGAACATCTCATAAAGTATTGCTTTTAGAGCTCCATTATAAATGGCAAGTGGTGTATCTTCCTCATGCAAAAAATCAAATGTAGAAATCCAGAGCAGCAACAAATATGTCATGTAAGAGAGTCTGATTTTACCTACGCCACCTTCAGTGTGCTCCTGGCAAATGCAGCGTCCCTGGGGCCCTTTGGCCTGTCTGTGGATTTGAACAATTTCAATTATAAATCACTTAATGTCCCATTTTCCCCCTCCTTCACTTACAGTAGAAATGTTTTCCCTTATATGGTGCTGACAGCACCTCACAAGTTGCGGTTCATTTCTGCGCATAGCCAATTGCAGATGTCTCCCTTATTGATCTCCCAGTTTCCTGTCATTTCGCAACATCCAGAGGAATACTGGCGTAGGCATGGATTGCTCTGTAGCCCACTCAGTCACAGGAATAAGGATCTTTAATTGAACCATATCAAGAGTGTGAGGGCTTTGGATAATTTAGACAGGAAAATTGGAACAAGTGTGTATTTCTTTAAAATGTCATTCTAATTTTCTGCTTGGTGGAAGTACACAATCTATGAATCCAAAAATAAAAAGATCCAGAGGTCTAGAAAATAAATGCTTTTCATAAAACCTGAAAAGGTGCATGCATGTGTGTACGCACACACATACGCATGCATATCTCCGGAGATGAGAATGATGGATCAGCGATTTCCTTATCTGACTCATGAATAATTCATCTATGGACAGAGACAAATGTAAAATGCTTCCCAACTATGTCTCTGGGCTACATATTTATGAGGGCCACTGCTGTTGCCACTAGCCAACCTCTGGTGCTTCTCTATAATGGCATTCAAAACATTGACTGTGCAAGATCTTTGATCTCCTCCACAGGTATCCTAATCAATGTCTCTCTTGAAATGGGTCTGGGCGGGGAGGGGAGGACTTCCTCTTCTTCCAAATGGAGCTGCTTTGGAATGAGAAAGTCAAAGACTCAGAGGGAAAATCCTGCAACAGAGTTACAAGATGCCAGTGAAAGAAAAGGATGAAAATGTGTATTTCCTACTCTTGGTGATTTCTGTCCCTGGCTTGAATCAACTTCTTCAGGTGCAGGCTTAGCATCACAGGTCACAGCAGAGAAGAAGGAAAAAGGAGGGTGTCTTTGTCAAACTTGTGAAAGTAACTAGAAGCAGGCCTAGGGCCTAAACGTGAGCCATCACCACTGTCTTTACCTTAGTGTGCTCCATCGGACATTACGTTGTACTTTTCTGTTAACGTTAGCTCATGGGGTTCCTCCCTTTGTATAATGATCCCCTTTGGCGGTTTGGCAAAGATTATGGTCCTCTTGTCAGGATCTTGTTTTTAAATGCATAAAATCAAGTACAGATGATTATGAAAGAAGCCAATTATACTGAAATATAGTTATCAAAATATTTTCATAAAAAAAAGTTTCTGGACCCCATGTTAAGAACCCCTGCATTAGGTTAGTTCGGCCCTCATAGCGACTGCGTGAGGTAGACAGGACCAGTACTATTCTACACATTTGAGGGACAAACCTTCAGAGCCAGCACAAGGACTTCCATCTTGTGACTGGAATCCAGGGCTATCCTAAGTTGTATCAGTGTTCTTTGACCTCTGACTGCCAGGTTTCCATGATCTTTGGCAAAGACATTCCAAGAAGATTTAAGGAAGGCTCAGGAGTTGTTGTTAAGGAAACATTCCTCACTAACTTGTGAGACAAACCTTTTGGTATATGCTATATCTAAGACTTCAGGCAATCTATAGGCGTAGCCCACCATATGAGACTCTCACCAGGGGTGCACACAGCATAGGGTCTATGTACCAACGTAGACCCTGAGAATGCTGTCCAGCTGACCAGACTCAGCAGAGCTATACTGTGACACAGAGAGGCCTGAACTGATTTTTATTGCTTTTCTTTCAGACCACACAATCAGGTCTGAACTATATGGGCCAACTGAGAAGCAGTGACTCAAGAGCCTGGGCTATCCTGCTTTGTACAGGTTGGCTATAGTTGCTTAATGGATGCTTTTGGATTGATTTGTGATTCTGTAAATGACTGTTCAATAAGCTTCCCTCAAAACCTCCGAGTTTTCCCCCCCTTATTATAGCAATCTCTTCTACCCTCCCACTTTAATTCCACCCTACCACAATCAGATGTTTCCTGCTTCAGGTCTAGACACTGATATTTTCCCCATTCACTTAAAGAACGCCAATGAATTAAGCCATTTGTATTGGAATTTTGCCAACATTGAGCCTCAGAAAGTGGAATTAAAAAAAAAAAGTAATGACCCATAGTTGTGTTACTAGATACTTTTCTTATCTGTACCTCTGTTTCTTCATCTGTAAAATGGCAGAATTGAATTAGATAATCTTTAGGGTACTTCCCATAAAGGACTATAGTCTATAATCTATAATCTAGGACTATATGACTCAGAGCCCCTTAATAATTTATGTGGCAAGACCATGTTTGGTTCCCTTGGTCATATAGTTATTGCACTGGGCTAGGAAAGCAGATTAAGTGATAGTTGATATTTAAATTTGAAACTCATGGTAGAAACTCATTTTAGGAAGGAAAAGTTAGCTTTTAAGTGCTTTTCCCCATCCAGAAAATTGCTGCTCATGCTATTTTACAATCTGACTGTCCCATCGTTGGTGATATTAAATGATCGTGATAATCCCTGAAGTAAAAATGGAAGCACATTTGTCCCTTCGATCTGTAATTGGCCTGACACTGCTATACAGATACTGTGCACATCAAGCTATTTTTCACTGGTAATGAACTCTCTATGTATCATCACGTCAGTGACTAAATTGATTTCACTTCTTTTTAACCAGTGCTATTTTTGTCACCTTCACTTTAGGTCTTCATGTTTAAGGGGAAAATTCAGGTGAAGTGCAAAGGGCCATTGTTAGGTTACCAAGAAAAATTTCCCTTTCTAACTGAGAGAAAAATATTGGTAATATGCATGTCAGCTAAAGATGGAGATCTGGCTAATTTGTACAACGAGGAAAAACAATTAGCAAAAAATATAAACTGTTTCTTTTTATACTTCTTTCCCCATGGCTAATTGTTGAAATGTTATTAATAGTCACAACAGTAATATCTTGTAATAATAGCACTGGAATTCTTTATACCAATGACATCATAGGTCTAGACCCAGAAAATTTATAACATTTATGTAGCAAGATTTCCAAAGCTCTTTCCTCATGACCATCATATACAATAGGTAGGGCAAGTGTTATTAGCTCCATTTTATAGAAGAGGTAATTGAGGCTTTGAGAAGCTAAATGACCTTTCCTGGGTCATTAGATGTCTGAAGTGAAAGTCAAACCTAGGTCTCCTTACTGAAACTTAACATTCTTTACCCTATACCAAGAGGAGAATAAACAAGCCAAGTGTGTGCTGCCCTTTGTGAATTGCCCAAGTGTTGTATTTTTTATATTAAGGAGTAAATATCACCAAGGGGCAGCTGGGTGGCGCTGCAGTGGATAGAACACTGGGCCTGGAGTCAGGAAGACCTGAGTTCAAATCCAGTCTCAGACACTAGTGTGACCTTGGGCAAGTCACTTCACCCCATTTGCCTCTGTTTCCTTATCTGTGGAATGAGTAGGAGAAGGAAATGGCCAACCCCTCCAGTATCTCTGCCAAGAAAACCCCAAATGGGGTCATGGAGAGTCAGACACGACTGAAAAACGACTGAAGAACAACAAAGATTATCAAGCACTTTTCAGTGCCCGCGGGAGTTAAACAAATAATCAGTTTAGGGTCTAGAAGTGTAAACAGAAGCACACTTGACAAATTTATTAGTGCTATGGACATAAGTTGGAATTTGCTTATTAGCTCTGACATATACACCTTTTAAAAAAAAAATTCTGGACATTGACATTCCCCAAAAAACATTTCCATATTCACGATAGAATACAAAAATAGGATTCTAGGATAGAGTACTGGCCCTGATGTCAGAAAGATCTGAGTTCAAATCCGGCCTCAAACCAAACACTTGACACTTACTAGCTGTGTGACCCTGGGGAAGTCACTTAACCCCAATTGCAAAAAAACCCCAAAAAACAAAAAAAACCCAACAATAAAAAAACCAAACCAAACCAAAACAACAACAAAAATAGGATTCTATGTGAAATCATGACTTTCTATTTTGTAACACTTTTTATGGAAGATTATATAATGAATTCTGTGTTTTGCTTTCACGCGTGTCCTAATTGTCTATACTTCCTTCTGATCTCTGATCTGTTATCTTCAGTGATTTTTTAAAAATTACAATGAGCCTCTTTTTTTTCTATCACTATTGTTAACACTTGTGTTCTCCTCCACCGCAAAAAACACTTGTAATAAATAAGCATAGCTAATCCAAACAAATCTCCGGAGTGGCCATGTCCACAGATGGATGTCTTTGTGCACCTTGTATCCATCATTTTTGTCGGGGCGGGGGTAGCATGCCTCATCGCAGGTCTTCTGAAGGCATAATTAGTCATCACATTGATCTTAAGTCTCGAAAGTAGTTCTTCTTTACAATGTTGCTGCTTTGTATAAATTGATCTCCTAGTTCTACTCATTTCATTCTATGTCAGTTCATACTATCCAGAAGTCCCTGAAATTCTCTTCTGTCATTTCTTGTTGTTCAATCACTTCAGTCATGTCTGATTTTTCATGACCCTGTGGACCTCTGTCCATGGGGGTTTCTTGGCAAAGATACCGGAATGGTTTGCCATTTCCTCCTCCAGTAGATTAAAGCAAACAGAGGTTAAGTGACTTGGCCAAGGTCATACAGCTAGGAAGTGTCTGAGTCTGGATTTGAACTCAGGTCTTTCTGACTCCAAGTCCAGCATTGTATCCATTGTGCCACCTAGTTGCCCCTACAATGCAGTAATAGATTCTGATTCTTTCATACACCACAAGTTGTGTGGCCATTTCCCAATTGTTTAAGAAGCTATCTAAGGCATCCCCTTAGATTCCAGTGTTTTTTTTTTTTTTACTCCCCCATTTCCCTTTTAATCTTCCATTTAGGATGAGGGAGTTTGCTTTGCTTGTAGCTGTTTCATCCCCAGTTTTGTCCTCCCTCTTACCTTATCCACTTCTTCCTATCCCAGGTTGTTTTCCTATTGAGTTCATTGTATTTCTACACCAAATACACCAAACTGTTGGTGTTTATATGTGTGGTCAACCCTCCTTTGTTTCAGCTAACAGTAAAGATTCATCTGAAGTCTACTTCCTCGACCCTTTTCTTTGTGTTTGGATACTCTTCTTTTCATGTACCCCAATTATAAGAAATAGCCAATTCCATTACCTTGTTCCTTCTTTCTATAATAGCATATTCTTTTTTACCCCTCCCTTCTTGTTCCCCTCTTAAAATCCTCAGAACACCCCCAGGTACTTTGTTTTTTCTTATTTAACTCCCTCAATATCCTTTGAAAGGTTTTGAAAGGATAATTGTATTTTCTTCCATATTAGAATATTAGCACTACGTCATCATATAGCTCTTTTCAGTGGCTCAAATAGATTTACTTTTCTAGGTTTCTCTGGAACCTTGTATTTGTATTTTAAAGTTCCTATTCATTTCTGGTTTTTGTTTTTATCACAAATGCTAGAAAGTCCTCTATTCCTTTAAGGATCCATTTCTTTCTCATGTAGAATTATGTTCAGTATTGCAGATAACTTATTCATTATTTTAAACCTATTTCTTTTTGCTTTTTAGATATTGTATTCTAAGATCTCTTGTCACTTGTAGTAGAAGTTGCCAGCTCCTGTTTGATCCTTGGTACTTGAACCGCTTCTTCCTGGATGTTTACAGTATATTTTCTCTGTTGTGCTAAACTTTAGATTTTGGCTATGACAGTCCTTCTTGGGATTTTCCGTTTAGGGTTCTTTTCAGGAGGTCATTGTTGGATTCTTTCAATCTTTCCTTTGCCTTCTGTTTCTAATAGACCTGGGCAGTTTTCATTTATGATTTATTGAAATATGTTGGCCAGGCCTTTTTTATCATGGTTTTTGAGGAGTCCAATGATTCTTATTTGTTTTTTCTTGTTTTCCAGGTCAATTGTTTATACTCTTAGATATTTTATTTTTTCTTCTACTTTTTCCAATCTTTTGATTTTGTTCTAATATTTCTTGCTATCTCATGTAGTGATTGATTTCTGTTTGGTCTATTCTAGTTTTTAAGGAGTTACTTAGGTAAGGTTTGCTATTTTCTCTGCTAGACTGTTTATTCTTTTTCCAGCTCTTTCTTCTAGAGCTTTTATTTCATTTGAAAAAATATGTTGCCTGTGGGCTATTGGTTAACTTTTTTTGGTGAAGTTCTGGGGTGGAAGAAGTCACTTACTGTAGTTTTTCACTGGATTTTAAAATCATTATTCTAGTGCAAAGTTCAGGGTTTTGCTGGAGTGATCTACTCATTCTGGAAGCCATCTTGACCATACGCTTGTACCATTTTTTTAATGGAGGAGTCACTGTAGTGTACCTAAGTATAGATTATGTGTTGATCTGCCTGCTGTTTCTATTACCAGGCAGGTGGTATGGTTGGTTATGATATACATTCCAGAAGCAAAGAGGATCACATTCTAGTTTTACCTTTATCACTGGCTTTCTGTGTAAGTTTAGCCTATCAGTTTGCCTCATTTGCTTCTTTTGATCCATACTTCCCTTAAGGACACTATTTGACTGGAAAGAATGGATCTGGGTTCAAGTCCTGCCTCTCCTCCTTACTAATGGCCTTTAAGTAAATCAGTGGCAGAGCTGAGGTTCTGTCTCAGACTTCCTGAGGCCTGTTTGGGCACTAGCTCTGATCTTGTGAGAAGTGATTGTTGGGAGGGTATAATTGCTCACTTTCATACTTTAGGCCTTAGGTTCATACACGTAGAGATAGAAAAGACCATTTGAATGAACCAGTCCAGTGGTGCATCCCAACTTAAAGATACCTTCCTTCTCTATTGAATTTTGGAGGACTTGGTTTGACTCCGGTGCCTTGGAAACTGTTTGGAGTCTAAAGAAGTTATAACAGTCCCGTTTATCAAGCAATCCCGAGCCACTGGCAGGCAGGCAGTAGGGTTAATTATCATCCTAAGAGATTTTGTTGGCTTCCTTCCATCTTCTCCCAGAAACGGCAAAGAGGAAGGAAGAAAGAATAGCCTTTTCTGTCCTGAGCCTCCTGTTGTCCTGGGTCCTGGGTAGAGCCTGAGAAATGATGAATGGTGCCCTCTCTACACCTTTGATCTGGAGCTGATGAGGCACCTCGATTCCCTGATCTGTAAATCTCCTGTCACATTTTCTCCCAGCCTCAGAATCCTAATGTGCTCTGGATTCACTGCCAGCCCTGCAAGGTTCTCTGGGTGGAAAGCAGTGTGACATGACAGCTGAGTGCCAAAGGAACAGAAAAGGGTACTTGCCCAATGAAAACAAGATGCCACCATTATCATTATTTTTTCCCAGTGAGGTAGAATCTATCATAAAGGACAAGGATGCTGGATGATTTTATGACTGGACCTTGCTCTCCCTCTGGATAAAGAATCCCAATTCTCTCTAGCTCTTTCTGTCCCCTGTTCTGTCAGATAGCTCTTTGTGGGGCAGCAGCTCACATACTGTGCTAGGGAGCAGCCCTGGAATGGACATGGTGTTGAGGTGGGCTTGAGGCCAGTGGGGCAGATGACAGACGGGGTGAGCACAGCCTCCTGGGGGGATTTGCTCCATATGTTCAGGGAGCATGGTGTTAGAGAAACCCAGACCCAAGGTCCTTCAGCCTCCTGTGCTTAGCCTCAATACGGGGAGGCAAACATGGGGCCAAACACCCTGAATTCAATTCAACAAGCTTTTGGGAATGCCTACTGTGTGCAAGTAATAGTGGATAGAGAGAAAAACCAAGTAGCTCACATTATATACTGGACTTGGGAAACTCCCAGATGAGGACACTCCTTCCACCAATGAAGGTTGGCACCTTCTCTGCAATTTATAGTATCAGACAGTTGCCTGGGAGCCTTGAGATTAGGGAAAGCCACTTCCCCAGTGTCACACAGCCAGAATGTCAGAGGTAGACAGCCAGGTCTTCCTGACTCTGTGGCCAGCTTTACAGCCATTCAAAGACCTGTCTGCTCTCCCTTGCTTCTCATTAAATACCAAGATTAAAAGCAAATATATACAAATATACACAACAAAACAAAGTAATTTCAAGTGGGGAGAGTGCTAATAAAAGGGGACATGGAGGAATCAAGATTGCTGTGGGTAGGAGGTGGTATCCTGACTGTGCTTTGAAGGGTCTTGGAATTCTGGGAGGTGTATGTGAGGAGGGGGTACATTCCCCATTGCAGACATGGGGGACTGCTTATACAAAGGTGCAGAGATGGGAGATTGCAATGTCATGAACAGGACACAGCTAGCAGACCAGTTTTACTAGAATAGAGACCGTATGAGTAATATGAACTAAGATTGGAAAGGAAGCTGGGTTGTAGAGGGCTTCAAATACCAGACTAAGCATTGTGGGTTTTACCCTAGAGGCAATCTAGAGCCACAGAGAAATTGTAATTTAGGGCTGGGCCTGCCTAGTAAGTCCCACACATTGGAATCCTCTAGGAGAGGAGGGGCATTGAAACCTATCATTAGTTGGGCCAGAGCCTTCTGGAGGAGTGCAGGGGCGGGAGCAGGAGCTGCATTTGGAAGCAGAGCAAGGCTGCCAGGTGCTTCTAAGGAGCACTTTCTTATCTTTAACTTGCTATTATTATTAAAAGCCCTATTACAGATTTTTTAAAAGAGCTCTCAATGATAATTCAAAATAAAAAATGGAATGTGGTTATTTTATCATTTCTGCTTCCATTTGCCATTTTTAGTTTACCCAATCACCTTTTTACCTTTGACTCTCCCTCCTTTTCTCAACTCTTCTTTTCTACCATCTTTCCCTTCTTCTTCCTCCTTCCCCCTTGTCTATTTTTATCCTATTGGCAAAGCTTGGTGATTTTAAAATTCATTTCACACTCACCCAGTTGGCCAGCTCACATTTTACTGTTCATCTCAGGTTTGTGAATTGGACACAAGATGAGGGTCTGCTAGGACAAATCCCTATCACTGTCATCCAGCTCTTGCTGATGACGCACTGTATCACCACAATGTACTTGTAAATGACTTTTCTCTACTTTGGCAGCCTCTCCTGGAAGAAACCTGCACCAGATAGTGTTAGCACAGTCAGGAAGGCAGGGAAATTGATCTGTAGGGGAAGAAAGGTAGCAGCCACTGCCAATAATCCTGACAATGGCACGTGCTTCTCTTCTACTTTGAGGATGACTATAATTCATCTCGAAAAGCTACCTCCTCCAGCCTCCTGTTCCAGCTTTTCTAAGTTGGCCTTCATACTACAGAGCAGGCTGTTGTCAGGGGAACAAAGGAGTAAGAGAGCTAGGTCATAACAGCCTGGTGTGGCATTAGGGCTCTCAAGAATTTGCTACCCTGGGTGCCTTTCCCTTTGTGCCTGTGTTTGTGTTTCCTTGTGTTGTGTGTGTGTTCTTGGGGAGAGTCTCATAAAGCATGCTTAACAACATGATCTGAACTCTTCTCTATTGTCCCTGGAATGTTAGTGCCAGAGGTCATCAGATCCTGATATACAGCATGGCAAACTGTTTTCAAAAGAGAAATCCCCAAGTTTGTGAAACCAGGAGGCCCATAACTCATGAGTCACATTCCCTTTTCAGTCCCTTTACACTGAGGGACACAGAAGAGAGTACTGGGCAGGGTACCCTTCTCTAAACCTTTGTTCTCTCATCTATAAAATTGGGATAATAACATCTGTGCTATCTCCCTTATTGAGTTGCTGTGAGGGAGGCTCAAATAATATATAATGAGAGAAATGATTATTAAATACAAATTATTGAAAATATCCATGATTTTTGCCCTTCCTATTTCCTTATTCTGTACTAGGTCAAGCCTTCATCTGAAGGAGGATGATAATAATGAGATTGTATTAATTTTCTTCTCAGTCTTCTTCAGACCCCACCCAAGTAGGGAAACTCATTGTGTTCTACTCAGGCTCAGGGGGTAGATCCTTTGTCTAGATTGCCCCAGGCTGGGGGGTGGTCTGGGAGCAAAAGTGATCAGAGTCTCAGTCCCCCAACCCCTCATTAGAATAGGTCTACCTCTCATTATAATATACATTCTCTCATTAATTGTTAACCAATCAGAGTTGATTGCCACCCTTAAGAACACCCACTCTTCTAAGGACATATAAGCCTTGAGTACATTCCAAGAGGGGTCTGGTATTTGAGAGTGCCACTGACCCCTTTTATTATCTGCTAGCATAATTAATCAAACAATTAATTACCTAGAAACTATGTCACTGGAACTTTTTATATGTCACAATAATGTATGCAAAACATTCTGCAAACTTTAAAGTATAAAAGAAATGCCAGTGGCGTTTGTTGTTATCATCCAACGTTAAATGTAAGAATAGTATAGTTTGCAGATTTCCAGCCATGGGAAAATCCCTATTTGTTGAGGTGTTTCATCTGGGTCTGCAGGCAAACGTGTGCTTTAGACTCCCTGCCTTCCCAGTCCAGACAATAGCTCCTGACTTATGGGCCCCAAGTGCTTCATTCTGAGTGGTCAGACAGGAAAGGGCCGACTTGCTGCTTCTGCTTGGGCATCTCCAGTGGCTCTAATACGAAGCCCTTTGGGAAAGATCTTCACGGTCTGGCTCCAAGCTAGCGTTTCTAGCCCATTTCCCATTGCTTCCCCCTGTGCCCTCAATGCTTCAGCTTTTTGGGAACGGAACGTTCCATCGCCCTCTGTGGCTGTGCACAAGCTGTCTTCCTTCCTCTTTGCTGCCACATCTTGTAACCCCAAGCTCCCTTCAAGGCCTTTCCTGATTGCTCAGGCCATTAGGCTCCCTCCCCCCAATTACTCTCTCTATATTTTGTCTATAGTTTGTGTTACTCATCTGTGTGTGTTGTTTCTTCCCAATAGAATAAAAACTCTTTGAGGGTGGGGCTGTCTCTTCTCTGTCTTTGTATCTCTAGCTCTTAGTACAGTGTGTGTCACATAGTAGGAGCTCAGTTACCCCATGTTGGTAGATGGATTCTGGATCTGGGAGAGCCGCTCCATCTGCCACATAAAGAAGCACATCTCCATCCTTTGTAGTCCTACCTTGGTCATTATGTGTCAAGAGACAGGCGGCTTTTTCTTTGAAACTGACCAGTGATGCCCCACACTAAACCCTTTAGGCTGTGGAAGAGGAAAACTCTTTCCTGAGATTTTTCTCATGAGAACTGGCCAAATACTGCAGTGGGGAGGAAGCATTTTGTCCCTTAATTTTTAATATTATTGAATATACTCTATTCTCCTCAGGGCTCAAGTTGCTCCAGCCACTAAACAGCCCCCGAGTTTCTAAGAGCATTAGTGTTCAGCTGGGACTTACAGAACATTATAATTAGGCTTTTTGAAAACAGCACAGTTACAAAACACTTTAATAGGGACTGAACAATGAATAAAATGAATAAAATAAATAGGCTTACTTCCTGAGACACAAAAACCATATTCTTTTCCCTCTCCCATAGTCTTATCATTAACCTCTGAACTGATAGCTTCCCAGACTCCTTTAGTATCACCTTGGAAACAGTGGGTTCCCATCTTAACCCCTGCAACTTGGCATCTAAAACTATCTTACCATTTCTCCAACTCCCCTAAGCTAATTGTGTTCCCCCAATTATGCTGAGGCAGCTAGGTGATGCAGTGGATACAGCACTGTGCCTGGAGTCAAGAAGAGCTAAGTTCAAATCTGGTCTCAGACACTTACTAGCTGTGTGACTCTGGACAAATGACTTACTTAACCCTGTTTGCTTCAGTTTCCTCATCTGTAAAATGAGCTGGAGAAGGAAATGGCAAACCACTCTAATGTCTTAGCAAGAAAAACCCCAAGGCGGATAACAAAGAGTCGGACCCGACTGAAAACAACTGAACAAAAATTCTAATCCTCTCAGCAAAACAAAAAACCAAATGGCTACCAATACAAGGATGGGTAGTGAAAAGAGTGCTGGATTTGGAGCCAGGGCATCTGGGTTCAACTCCTGGCCCTATCAATCAGTCAACCAATCAGTCAATCTACATGTAATTATTAGGCACTTATTGTATGTCAGGAACTCTGCTAAGCATTGGACATACCAACTTTGGGATGTTGGGCAGGTCATTTCCTTCCTGGTTTGCGCACGAGTAGGCTGTGCCCATTTCTAGGCCAAAGCTCTTGCAGATTTCTCAGTCAGTACTTACTGCTTCATAAATTCAACCCTGGAAATGGCCCCCGGATCATAGACATAGACCTGCAAAGCCATCTAACTCAACCCTCTTATTTTACAGATGAGGAGACTGAAGACCAGAGAAGTAAAGTGCCTTGCCCATGGTTATGTGGGCAGTAAATTCCAGAACAGGGATTTAAACCCAGGTCTTCTGACACCCAGTGAGATGCTCTTTCCAGTGCACCATGTATTTCTCTTAGACATGAAGGACTAGAGGCAAGGAAATATTACTTATAGTTGATGATTATTAAGGGAAGGTGCCTAAGTCATCACATTGCTTTCAATTGTTAGCAATTTCAGTAGCCCTAGATGGGCCAGCGCATTTAACGATTTTCATTTTATTCCCAGCAGAGAACTCAAGAATCAATAGCTAACAGAGGCACCATTTATTCTAATGTGACTGTAGGCTCTTATTGCCTTATCCTGCTGCTCACTCAGGTTATAGGAGAGATGACTAAATGAGCTCCCTCTCCTGGCTACCTTTGGCAAGAGAACAATATAGCCCAGATATAGCAAGATTCCTGAAGCAGGAATCACTGCTTATTTCCAATGAGAAAACTAGCCAAAGAAGATCAGTCAGATGTTATGGAACCTACTTCTACTGTCATTGACTGCATTCACTCTCCAAGCTTTAGGTATGCTTTCCCTCTGCCCTACCCCAGGCTACTCTCTTTTCCCATGTAGAGATTGCTACTGGGAACTCAGAACTATGCCATTCAGATAGAACATCTGGTGGTCTCTTTCCTCATCGCTTTCTCAAGGTTGGAATTCCTGCATAGAGAAGGTATTAGAATTCAACATGAACGCATCTTTGCCTGTAGGCTGCATAGGCTGAGGGCACCAGTCTCCATGTTAAATCCTAATCCCCAATCTCATCATACTCCCTAGCCCTCCAGTGATCCATACTGGAACATACCCTCACATTGCCGGGGATCAACACTTAAACACATCCATATTTATTTAAAACATGCTGCATTCTCTCATTCTCTGACTTGCACCTCTGCATCTCCCCAATTGCTCTGACCAGATGCTAACTTTTCGTTCATGCTACATCCCTCACATACTTCATTATAAACACCCTAGGACCAGATATGCTATTGATATATCAAAATGTGATCACAGGGGTCAAAAGAATATTTTGATACTTCCTAAATAGATGGACAATTTATGGATGTAACTAATGGCTGTGGGCAGCTGCATGCCTCTCCTACCTTCCTTATGTCATTATTCGATTTTCAACTCTGCTTTCCCTGAAGATTAACAGTCAGACGTAATTCATTCCTAGCAAACCAACCCACTTAGGACATAAAAGAAAAGGCCTAGGCTATCTCGGGGAGTGAGGTGAGGTGAAATGTCACGTCTGTGATCACTCAACCAGTAACTGACAGAAATCACAATAATAATATCTAACATCATATGTTACGCTTACTATGTGCCAGGCACTGTGCTAAGTGCTGCTTTACAATTATTATATCTTTTGGTCCTCACAACAGCCCTGTGAAGTAGATGCTATTATGATCCCCATTTGACAGTTGAGGGAACTGAAGCAGACAGCAATGAGGCAACTTGCCCAGGGTCACACAGCTAGTGTATGAGTTGATGATAATTGAGCTCATCTCTTCCTGACTCTAGGCCTACCTATCTATCCACTATAGCCTTGCCTAGTGGTCTGACATGTTGTAAGAGCAGAATCCGGGTCTCTGTACCTGCAGGCTGGGCTTTGCATCTTTACCTACCCCATATTCTCTCTTGTCACAGACAAGACCTGCCTGACAGAATGCTCCAGTTTCAGGACATCTTTTGCTCGCTTTTCTGCTTGTCTGGCCATTTCTTCTTCAGATTTGAGATGGCCTCCTCTAGGTTTCTGATCAGTTATCAAGGGCTATAGATCAGCTTGCCCAAATTTCTGGGAAATGTGGCCTCAGCAGCCAGCTATAGGGGACGTGTTCTTTAGCCACTAACCCCTGCAAAGACAGAGTACAAGAAGTTAGGCATCTTTCAACCAGAGCATTCTGATAGGTGAGAGGACCAGGTTTTTTCCTCATATTTTTAAGCTGTTGTCCAAACCAGGAGGGGAAAGAGTGCTAGCTACTTTGAACTGATATTTTGTGACTTGTTCTGAGTATTAGCATTAGCATTTTTTAAGATGATATTTCTTACTTCATGTGATTTTACAGTTTCCCAAGAAGTGATTTTCTTAATTATTGAGGCCAATAGCTCGTCCAAGTGAACTCTAATTCTGTAATGAAAATCCAAGGGGAAATGGATCCTATTCAGAAATGGAGTTGTTTGGTTCAATCATTCATTGCTGTGGTAAAAGGGAACAACATTCTGTCAAACGTGACATGAGGAATTGGGGGAACCTTGTCAGACAAATATTCAGAGGCTTCCCAAATGTGTAGCTATCAAGGGGATAAGAATCTACAGCAGCCCCTCCCCCCAAATCGAATGTCTTTTAGGAAGCATTGATGGAATTCATCTTAAGTGAAGACCCTGTCCTAGGTTTGAGAATGCAAATAAAAGCTGAAGCAGTGCGTCACCTCAAGAAGCTTACATTCTACTGGTACATAACAATACATCTTGCCTTCCCTTCTAAGTTGCTTTTCTAATCTGTACGTCTCTTGTATTTACCCATGTATTTGCATGGTGTCTCCTACATGAAGTATGTGGACTTTCTGCCTTTTGAAGAGCCCCTGACATATGGATTGAGCATTTGGCCATAGTGGACAATTCCATCCCTCCCCCAACCCCCATTACATTTGTATCTTCTGTGCTTAGCAAAGTGGCTTACAAACAGCAAGGGCTTAATAAATACATGCCTATTGATTTGTTGAGTAAATATTAAATTCTCCACAAAGTCAAGACAAGGTGTTATAATGTATTTGTTCATTTCTATATGTGGGAGGGAACACTGGCATCTGGGGAAGCCAGGAAAGGCTTCTTCTGCAAGATTGCCCTTGAGCTGATCCCAGAAGCTGAGGCTAGCCTGTGCAAAATGAAGTGCCACGAGGCCAAAGTTGCCCAGTGCTTCTGGACTGTCCAGTATGTGTATGGGGCAGGGAATAAGGGGCAACGAGCTTAAAAAGCTGGTCCGGAATCCAGTGATGAAGGGTTTCCAGTGTCCAGTAGAGCTAAATAAGGAACCATGGAGAGACATATTATTGCAAGTAGAATGATAACTGGCCTGAATAGGCCACTGTTAATTTCAAAGGAGCAAAGGATCTGAAGGGAGTCAGCTCCAAGGGGGACAATTTCTTGTGGTACCTGTGTTAGCATGATTATTATAGTGAAGGGACAAGGAGGCATCCTGACTGAGGCTGCCCAGACAATGGGTGCTTGGCAGTGAGCTTGCTGGGAGGGCAGTGCAGCAGTTTCTGAATGAGCAAGGACAACCCCTGGCTAAAGACAGGTTTGCACAGAAAAAGAAGAAAAAAAAAGAATCCCCGTGGCCTAGTTAAATGAGAGAAGCCACAAGAACATGAAAGGAGCCAGCATGGGAGGCTCCTGAAGACGAGGGCAGCTGTACTAGAGCTTCTGACCAGGAACAGCCGGGCTTAGCCCGGGCTGGAGGCTGATTGGACCTGAGAGGAGCGAAGTTAAGAAAGCCAAGGGAGGGCAGAATGACAGCAATCAAGAGAGCACATCTGGGCCATAGACCCATGGCTGCTCGGCCTCTGATGCTGGGAAGAGGCTGAGCTTGCGGAAGCTGCCTCTAAGTTATTAGCAAAAGAAGCTTAATATTATTTTGCTGTTATTTCTTCTGGGTATTTTAGATCCATATTTCATTTTATTTACTAATTGCTTTCTTAGTGGTCTGTAAAAAGATCATCATAATCATAATGACTGGTGTTGATGTAGCACTTTCAAGCGTGTTATTGCCCTCCTCTCCCTTGATCCTCACAATAACGCTGGAATGTAGTGGCTACAGGGATCATTCCCATTTTACACATGAAGAAACTGAGGCTTAGACAGGAGGCTGCATAGTGCAGTGGAAAGAATGGAGGACTTGGCTTGGTCATCTGTAAAATGGGGGTTTTGAATTCAATGACCTGTGTGGTCTTTTTTCTGCCTTTCTTTGTAACCCAGCACTTAATACAATGCCTGGCATATAGTAGGTACTTAATAAATGTTTATTGATTCTGACTAAGGGAAGTAGTACTCCTGGACAAGACCAGGCCCAATTGGATTCTTCAGAAAGCTAGGCTGATGGATTATCCTGTGGTCTTAGAGATGCTGAACAATTGATTTTTTTCCCCCTATTATTGATTCCAAGATGTTTCGGGGCATATAGAGGCAGGGTGCTATAGTGGATAGAGTGCTGGGGTTAGAGTCAGCAAGAGCTGGGTTCCAATCCTACCTGTCACACTTGCCACCTCTGTGACCCTGGGAAAACCACATGATTTCTGTGTGCCTCAGACAGCAGCATCCTAACACTTAGTAGACTTCTCTGGGTTCCGTTTCCTCATCTGTCAAAATGACAGGGTCGGACCAGTTGGTCCCTGATGTTTCTTTTAGCTCTGAGTCTATGTGGGTTGCACTATGTAGAAGGAGAGGATCTTCACACTGGGAGTTCTCCATGTGTATCCATGTTTCTAGGCATGGAGATCCCTTACAGCTTCCTAATTCCAGGCCCTTGTTTCCCCCATCTCAAATATTGTATCCTGCTTTTGTATATTGTGCTTACTCTTTGCTTTTGAGGCATCCCAATGAGCAAAATTGTTAAGCTGGCAAATTGTGTCTCTGGTGTCCTCTCACCTTCCCTTTGAATTCCATCATCCCACCCCACCCCATCATTTCATTGAATAGTTTTCATGACTCAATCAGCCAATAAGCATTTTGTCGTCTGCTCTGTGTCAGGCACTGTGCTAGGCACTGGGGAGACTGAGACAAGAGTGAGACAGTCCTTGACCTCAAAGAGTTTACATCCCACTGAGCAAGGCCAGATGTACATATGTAGCGCTCTCTCTCTCTCTCTCTCTCTCTCTCTCTCTCTCTCTCTCTCTCTCTCTCTCTCTCTCTCCCTTTCTCTCTCTCCAAAGTAGATATAAGGTACTTGGCAGAGGCTGGGAGTGGGAGGTAGAGATGGGATGGGACTGGGAGCTGGAGGTTCAGAAAAAGGTGCATGTAAGAGGCAGATCTTGAGTTGATTCTTGATGAGAACAAATGATTCTGAGTGGTGGGGATGGTGATGGGGAAGAGCACTCCAGATGTGAGGGCCAGCCCAGGTGAATGCATGGGGGAGTGTCTCAGAAGAGGAATAACAAGGCTGGTTGGGTTGGACTGAGCTAGTCATACTTCTCCATCTGAAATGTTCCCATTTCTGTGATTTCTACCATGAGCCTGGGAGGTTGGCTTGCAGACATCACTGTCTCTGTTTTGCACCAAAGTCCCTCGCTCCAGGTCACTTAGCTGGTGGGTGACAGGGTCAGGTCTCTTGAACAGACATTGACCTGATCTTGTTCAGACATACTTCTTCCCTTAGCTTGGGTTCTTAGAGACTCTCTGGGTAAGTCTATGGTTCCCTGGGGTCAGGCACCCCACCACCAAGTACGCAATTCTACTGTGGGGATTAATGGGGACCATATTTTTCAACTGAAATGACAGAGAGCTCGATGTAACTGAGAGATTTACAGAGAGAGCCTCTTCTACTCTCTAGCTTGTAGAATCTTTCAGAATGGCTTTATAAATGATCTCATTAGTGCTTGGTGGCAGTCCAATCAAAAATAACACTAATAGTGCTTGCCTAGGCAGAGAGAATGCAACTTCTAGACTATTGGTTATACTCTTCAGAAGCAAGGACTGTATGCATTTCTTCAATGTGGGAAAAAGGATAGTGTGGACCATCCTGATGGCTGGTGGGGAGAAGGCTTGGGCCTGGTCTTGGTTCTGGGGTACGACCTTGGGCGAGGCACTCAATATTTGATGGGAGGGGTGGCTTGGGAGGGAGTGGAATTAAAAAGGAGTGCAGTTCTGGAACCTCTTGGCCCCATCTATATGCAAATGACTTCACTGTATGCAGATTATTTCACAGTAATTCAATCAGGCTCCCAAGAGTAAATAATTTCTACTCATAGCACTATACTTCGTGCCATCTGAATTTTCTGATTCCTAAATGAAAGTGACCATTGTATTCTGCGTGATACCTTGTCTATGAAGCCCATTTCTTGTAGTATGAGGAATGTGCCCTTTTGACTGGTTCAGGATGCTTTGTGGACCTCCCCCTCTCAGCACTTCGCAAGGAAATGATTATGAGAGTCCACAACAAGGGCAGGGTGATAGAGGCTTTACCCCAGGGCACCAAAAGTTAGAGGGTTCTGACAGTGCTTGTGCTTCTTCAACAGGGAGAAACAACTGAGCTTATCCTCCAGAAAGGCAGCCAAGTTAGTTCCAATAAGAGCCTACCAGATGGCTCTTTCCTGGTGGAACCCCTTCTGAAATAGTCTCATAGTCTTTGCCCCCAGGGGTCAGTGTCCTCCTCATAGGGTGCTGCTGTGGAGTGTCACCCTACTGGGGGCCTTGTGTCTGAGGTTCCCTCTCCCCAGCGGAATTTGTCTCAAATAGATGATTTGAGGGCTGCCTGGTGCAGGCACATTTTATGGTACTTGCCTCCAGTGCATAATTGATCATTGTGGCTCTGCTAAGCCTTTCTAGGACTTATTCAGTCCAATTCAGCCAAGGCTTATTAAGTATTTACTCTGTTCCAGGCAGTGTTTGTGTAGGTTCTGGAGAACCAAAGACAAAAAGGACACAGGCCTTGACTCTGTGGAACTTACATTTCTGCTGGAGGGAAACACCAGGTGAACAGATAATGCATACAGAGTATCTGCAAAACAAGTGCTCCAAATTGGAGGGAGGAGGGTAGAGAGTGCCAGCGAGTCTTCTAGGAGGTAGTGTGTGAGTTGAGGATTCCGAGAGGCAGAGGTGAAGAGGGAGAGCATTCCGGGCATGGGGGCCACCTGTGCAAAGATGTAGATAGAGGAGATGGGATGCCATCCACTAGAAGGAGGGAGCAGGCCAGGATGTGGGAAGGGAAAGAAGAAGAAAGCAGTTCAGAAAGATAGGTTAGAGCTAGACTTTAATTCCAGAGACAAGAGTTTCTATTTTATGCTAAGGGCAGTAGGGAGCCACTGAAGCCTCATAAGCAGAGGAGGAACATGGCCAGATTTGCACTTGAGGAAGATCGCTTTGACAGCTTTGTGGAGAATGGATTGGAAAGGCTAGCAACAGGAAGAGCAGTGGGAAGGCTACTGCAATGGTCCATGCAGGAGGTGATGAGACCTTGAACTAGGGAAGTGAATGTAGGTAATGCTGTAGAGGTAGTGTCAGCAAGATTTGGCAACTGGAGAGAATAAGAAGTTGGAGATAACTCCAGGGCTGTGAGCCTGGGTGACTGGAAGGTTGGTAGTACCCTTGAAAGTTTTGGGGAAAGCTAATGAGTTCTGTTTCGGACATATTGAATTTGAGGTGTCTGTGGTACATCCAGGTGGAGATGTCCAGTGTATAGCCTGGAGCTAAGGAGAGAGGTTAGGGCTGAGTATATAGATCTGTGAGTCATCTCCATAGAAATGGTACTTGAACCTATGGGAGCTGGTGAGCTCTGCAAGGGGAGAAAATGTAGAGAGAAGAGAAAAAGGCCCAGGATCGGGCCTTGGTGTACGCTCAAAATTATGACTAGGGCAAAAGAGGCTGATAGGGAGAAGCTAGGTGAGTAGGAGGAGAATCAGGAGACGACAGTATCATGAGAACTCAGAATACAGAGCATGGTCAGGAGGAGGGAGTAGTCAGCATTGTCGAGCATTGCCGAAAGGTTAAGAAGGATGAGGACTGAGCAAAGGCTATTGGATTGAGCAACTGACGCATGATCTGTAGACTTGCTGGGGAGCAGTGTCAGCAGAGGGGTGGCATTGGAAATCCGATTTCATGGGGCTGAGGAGTAAATGGGAGGTGAGGAAGTGGAGGCAAGGAGCTTAGATGGTTTTTCTAGTTGAATTGAGAGGAGGCAGGATCTAGTCCAGTAGCTTGAGATTAGGGAAGGGTTCTGTGAAGGCTTTTAGTGAATGAAGGAGATCTAGGCATGTGGGTCAGCCACAGAAATAGAGAGAGACTGAAGATTAACAAGAGGTATGGTCGTGGAGCAGAAGGAAGCAGATAGCTTAGAATCTAGGCAGGGATCTTATCTGAACCTTGGCAAGAAGAGCCACCTCTTCCTCTGAGACTAGAACAAAGGAAGATAGAATGGAGGAGGCTGCTGAGTGTGACATGTATATTTCAGGGGGGAGGCCATGATGGCTGGCCTCGATTTTCCTAATAAAATATGAGATGAGGTCCTTGGCAGAAAGGGGATAGGGAAAGGATGATGTGTGTAGCTTAAAAAGAAAAAAAAAAAACATTGGAACAAATTCTGGGCTGAGTCAATCAGGGAAGAGGAAAATGGTTGGTGTGTAACAGTCAGGGCCCAGTTGAGATCAGGTTACATAAATTTGTAATGGCCACAGTCAAGAGTTGTAGGACTTTCTCCAGTGACATTCAGCAGCTCCTGAGGAGGAGTGGACGAAGCAGATGGTGAGAGAACTCCAGGGTTAGGGTTTGAAAAGGCAATAGGACAAGGGGAGTAAGGGATTTGGGGTAGAGAACAGCATTTGTGTTTTCTACTTCTCAGTCTGAAGAGTGGGGCCGAAGGCTCTTGGCCTCATTACATCACTCTCTGTGTGACTTCCTACTTTAGCCTGCTTCTCTCTATCCTTTAGTTCCAGGACCTCAGGGTTACTTGTTCCTGAAAGCATATTCCAGGCAAGAGGAATGTCTATGGGTCAGTGTGTTCAAAGGCTGGAGTCAGCAGCAGATAGACTAAACTTCTCAGGTGAAGGAACCAATTATAGATACTCTAGTAATGAAGACCAGCCTCGTCTACTGGATGGCATGGGATAGTTGGGGTTCCAGGAAGTTAGGGAAGGCAGCTTGTAAGACTCCATGTAAAGATATAGATATTCTTCATCATATCCTCTTTTTCATATTGCTTGGAGTGGGTGATGGGTTGGCAAATGGTCCAGGAAGGAGCTTCTACATAGCCTACCCTGAAAAACCACAACTTGGATGAGTGACTTTTCTGTGGTGCCAGAGGGCATGGGACTTTGCCAGTCTGCAGCTACTTGAAGCATCTGGACTAGGTTGCTGAGTGTGCTATGAAGACAACCCAAGTAGGGGCCTTCTGAGGATGTGGTGACTGAGGCCATCTCCATAAGGTGCCAAGTTGGAAGGAATATAGTCATGGTTGATGCCATTGTTCACATAATCTCCAAAGCTCAGAGTTGGAAGGGATTTCATTGATGATCTAGAAAATAAACCTGATTTTTGCTTGAAAGCCCCTGATGGAGGGGGCTCAATTCCCCCATGCTTTAATTATGAGGAAGCCTTTTCTTGTGCTGCACCTAACTCATCACCTTTGCAACTTCCTCCCATCATTGCTATTTCTGCCCTCTGGGGCCAAGCAGAACACATCTAACCCCTAAATAGCCTTTCCACCAAACCTTGCTCACCTGCGAGGCAAGAGGAGCTCGTGGTCCATGCCATGAAAGGATCAGTCCGAGAAAGTGGAGACATGTAGAGTGAAGGAGGGAGGGCTTGGGAGATAGCTGATGTCTACTCTAAAGAATGATGAGTAGCTTTCTGAGCACTAGGGGGCAATGAGAGGAATCTTTCTTGGCAGGCATAATAATACTAATGACATTAATAATAGTGCTTTACACACATGATTTCACTGGAGCCTCATAGCAGCCTTGTGAGATGGGTACTATTGTTATCCCCATTTTACAAAAGAGGAAACTGAAGCTGAAGGAGTTAGGTGACTTGCCTAAGGTTCTTCAGCTAAAATACGTTTCAAGTAGGATTTAAACCCAGGTCTTTCTGACCTGAGGTCCAGCTCTCTATCCACTACCCCACACTGCCTCTATGGTAGGAGGTGGCCATGTGAGTTGGTCACAGGATTTCAGTGCATTTCTCAACCTTGTGTACAACCCCTTCCTTTTCAATTCTAAAACCAGTCAAGGATAATTAAATCCATGCATTTCCAATTCATTTACTCCACTCATCAAGCTGGAGCTTTGCAAGAGCTGTGTGAGGCCAAGCAAATCTTGTCTTTTGTGTACTTTTAATTGGAGTTACCATCCTTTGCCTGAGCTGGGAAATCAGGCTTTAGCAACAGGATGAAAGAGATAAATGGAATCCCCAGGCCTGTTCATTTCAAGACAAACATACTTGGATATTCACATTGATCAGGCGAGCTCATGTACATAAACACTCTGCAAAATGTTAAGCCCTACAGCAATGTTGGGCATAATGATTATTACGTGCGTTCCACTTCCAGTGGTCATTCTTGATCAAAGCTCATCCATGCCTGCCTGTGTGACTCAAATAAATTCACTTAGCATTTATCAAGTGCCTACTGTGTGCCAGGAGAGAAACGGGAGGTCCTAGTGGCTAGAAAGCCAGTCTTAGAGTCAGGAAGAGCGGGGTTCAAATCTCACCTCTCGAATATACTGGCTACCCTGAGCAGATCACTCAATCTTTCAGTGCCCTAGGACATCAAGCCTAGAACAGTTGCCAGTCTGTGTTGGGGAAGGGCATTTTCTCACCAGGAATTACCCACACTGACAAAATCACAAGTCTGCCCTCCTCCCTACTCCCACCCCAGTATGCCAGGTCCTGTGCCAAATGCTGGGGACCCAAAGACCAAAATGAAGCAGTCCCTGCCCTCAAGGAGCTTACAGGGAAGGAACAGCATGGGGAGGGGGGAGAGGGAGGGGGCTCCAGTAAATTGGGAAAGGCTTCCTCCCATGACTTCTCCCCTTAGGTTTCCTGACATGGTTTATCTTGGTGGGCCATGTGAACTATCTGTTTACTCTAGGATCAGCCATCTTTTTGTTCTGCCCTTACATCCTTTCTTGTGACTACTCTGAAATGCTCTGTGGCTCCCTACTGCCCTTTGAATGACTCTCTAATTCCTCAGAGACTGTGGGACTCCGTGATTTACAGCCAACTGGCATCACTGGCTGAATAGTGTAAAGAAGATGAGCCTTTGTTTCAGGGCGCAGCTGGGGGAGGATTAAACACTGGGTCAGAACGTCAGAGATGGAGGGCTGGAAGGGCCTTCGAGGTCGTCTAGTCTAGATATTTCATTTTTTCAGATGAGGAAACTGAGAATGAAGTGACTTGTCCAAGGTCCCACAGTCTGTACAAGGCAGAGCTAGGCTATCGATATTGATGTATAAATACTCTTCTGAGGCCTATGTCACTGTGTTTTGATTGAACAGGAAAAATGGCTTTTCCCCAATTTGTCTTGAGTTTATTTCCAACATCAAGCAAAAAAAAAAACAAACTGAAGGAGACTTTCTGCTACCGAATGCTAGAGCTTAGTCAAAAAAAGAGAGAAGAGAACATGTTATGGTGATTATGGATGAATCTCAATCGACGTGAAGGATGCTGGGATTTTCCACAGCAAACAGACTAATGACACAGTCACATTTATGGCCTCAGGACTGCAAACCAAGCCATTTCACTGGAGACTAATTATGAATGAATTCCAGGAAGAAGTCCCAGGACCAAGCTTTGTGGTGGCCTTGTTGCCGGAAAGAGCGGGGAAGACTTTGTCTCCAAGTGGAGTTTTTTTCAGGCTGACACCTCAGCCAGTCTTTTGATGTGCAGTTTGGGGCCTTTAAACCTGAGTCTTTTATTCTTCTATTACTGGAGTGGTGAACAATAAAAAGAAGATATTTTCCTCCACAGCCTTCATTGATTCTTGTGTTGACAAGTACCCAATTTGATGACATCTCATACTATTCAGCCAGGAAAGAATGATCAAGGCCTTTTCAAGTGAGAAATCATGGTGTTGAATTAGAGGAATGGATGCGGGGGCTGGGGTAGGGGGGTGGGAATGGGGGGGCAAGAAATCCAGCAACACACAGAGATGAGGTTTCTTCCATGCAAACCTTGGGATCTAGCCTAAGTAAGTGGCCTTAGGTGCTATGCATTGCTTTGGGGGGGAGGGGGTGTCTGTCATTTCCTTGTGGTGTCCTAGAGCACAGCTCATTTCACCATTGATGATTAGGATAAGAGTTCAGAGGAGGCCCCTGTTGTGTTTCACTTAATAAACGCTTGCTGAATGATTGACTGACTCATGGTGCCTGAAGGATTTTTCTGATTGGGGCTAAGCTCTAAGGTTTCTCTTGTGCCAGGCTTTGATCCTCTGAAGTTAGCTAAGACCTGACAATTTAGTAACAACAACAACAACAACAATAATAGCATATCTATAGTGCCTGGCAGATATGATCTCATTTGATCCTTACGATAGCCCTTTGAGGTAGGTACTGTTATCACCCTACTTTATAGTTAGGGAAGCTGAGGTAGATAGTGGTTCAGTGACTTGGCCCGGCTCACACAGCTAGTATCCGAGGCTGGATTTGAACTCAGCTCCTCAGCTTTGAGTCCAGTGCCCTTTCTACTACACCAAACTGCTTCTACAAGCTTGTTGTTGTTGAGTCATTTTTTCAGCTGTGTCCGACTCTTGGTGACCCCATTTGGGGTTTTCTTGGCAAAGATACTGGAGTGGTTTGCCATTTCCTTCGCCAGCTCATTTTACAGAAGAGGAAACTGAGGCAAACAGGGTTAAGTGACTTGCCCAGGGTCATACAGCTAGGAAATGTCTGAGACTGGATTTGAACTCAGGTCTTCCTGACTCCAGGCCTGGTGCTCTATACACTGTAGCACCCTCTAGCTGTTCCTCTTCTACAACTTACTAACATGTCCTATCTGCAAGGTGAGAGGTAGCATAGAATAGCAGCCAGAAGCCTTGGGTTCCAGTTGCGCCTCTGACACAGACTGACCGTGTGACTCTGGGTAAATCACTTCACATACATGTACTTCAGGCAGTTTTCTAGCACCAGAAGGTTATAAGGGAATCACTTATGTATTAGTGGAGAGATTTTTCACATCAGGATTTCCCTGCCCAGATGAAATCAGTCTGGCCAGAAAAAAGCAAATGTGCTGGGCCCTGGCACCAGCATAGACATAGCCAAAAAGAAAACCATTTCTGCCTTTGAGGATGTTGCTGCACATCCACTGGCCAGTAAATACAGAGGTGGGTTTTTTGGGGAGGTGGGGGGGGGAGTAACTCCTGGTAGGGACACTCTTTGCACAGATGCAGATCAGCAACTCATCAGTTATTTATGATCTTTTTTTTCTTTTTCTTTTTTAGGCAATTGGAGTTAAGTGACTTGCCCAGGGTCACACAGCTAGTACGTGTCAAGTGTTTGGTTTGAGGCCAGATTTGAACTCAGGTCCTTCTGACTTCAGGGCTGGTGCTCTATCCGCTGCGCCACCTAGCTGCCCCTCAGTTATTTGTAATCTTAGAGGGTTACCTGGAATGTTAAGGGGTAAAGTGATTTATTGGCGACTAGGTAGTGCAGTGGATAAAGAGCAGGGCCTGGAGTCAGGAAGACCTGAGTCCAAATCTGGCCTCAGACACTTCCTAGCTGTGTGACTCTGGGGGAGTCACTTCACTTCTGTCTGACTCAGTTTCTTCATCTGTAAAATGGGGATAATGAGAGCACCTACGCCACAGGATTGTTATGAAGGTCAAATGAGATGACTGAGGCACTTAATAAATGCTCATTTCCTTTTGTCCTCTCCACCCCTCCCCACCATGGTCACACAGCCAATATGTGGCCAAGGGAGGATTGAAAGTAGGTTATGTTCACCAGCCCGGGGATCATGCAGGAGGTAGTCCGAAGCCCCAGTTTAGAACAGAGGTGTCAAACATGCTGACCACAGATCCCATGGAACCCACAGCACTCCCAAGAGCAGCCTAAACCAGCTTAAAATACAATTGGGGAACAGTTAACAAAATAAATGAAAATGCAATAAAACAAAGATAATATCACATTTTAAAACTAAGTCAATGTGTGGCCTGCAGGGATCCTTCTGTACGGTTTAGTGGCCTCCATTTCTTCGTGAGTTTGACAGCATGGGTTGAGACATGAATTTGTATGGGGATTCCTTTGGACCACAAAAAAAGAAGGGTGTTAAGTTGGCCATTTGCAGGCTTGCCTGTGTCTGCTGGAGACGTCAAGGTTCTGAACCATGTTCAATCATGCCATACTTTGGTTCTGAAGCTCTCCATTGAGAATGACAGCTGCACATCAAGTTCCCTGGAAGATTTTAGTGAGCCGTGCTAGGCAGGTGGAACCTAATTAACAGAGCATTAGTATGCCTGAAGCGATGTTGCTAGGGCAAGCTAATAAAATCACACAATAAACAGATTCAAAAAGAAAAATTGTAGTTGCAAATGTGAGACCGAAATAGAACCTGGAATGAACTGTTGACTTCCCAGATGGGCAAGAGCAAAAGTGCCTTCTATGGCAGCTTCCAGAAGACAAGTAAGGCAGAGCACAGCCCTCCATGGACCATCTGCCCATTTCCCCTGCAGTGGAACAGCGCCATGTGGCCAGTGGGCGTTTGGATTGCTAAACAACTGTTTTTAGATAGAAGTGAGTTGGCCTTAATGGAAGAGTCAAGCCAGGTCTTTGCCAGGGGTGGTGTTGCTCTTCCTGTACAATGTCAACTGAAGGAAGCCATCTCCTGGGACAGTACTCAGCATAGGGCTGGCTTTGCTCGTCCAACCACTTGGAGACTTGCTCTGTGACATATGTCCTCCATGGGTTGGGCTCGCTCAAGTGAAAGCAAATAATGTGATTAAGCATGGTGGCTCAGGCCTGTAGTATCTGCGATTGGGAGAGGTTAAGGCTGGTGGATTGTTTGAGTTCAGGAGTTCTGAGCTACAATCGGGTTCAAGTGGATTGGGTGATCTCACTAAAACCAGCAGTAATATGGTGAAAGCCTGAGAGCAGGCATACCAACAGTCTGCCTGAGGAAGGGCAAACCAGGCCAGGTCAGAAAAACGTAGCAGGACAAAGCTTCAGTGCCAATCAGTATTGGGCCTGGCTCTATGAGCGGCCATTGCATTTCCATCCTGGGAAAGAGGGGGACCCAGGCTAACAACAAAGAAAAGAAAAGAAAGAGAAAGGAAAGGAAGCAGTGATGCCCATCTTCTTACTGACATCTCCAATTGCTGAGGTCCTGGGAGCAAGCTCAGACCAGTTCTTGCCCTCCAGTTCCCTGATGTGTTGGGATTAATTTGAAGAAGGGAGAGAGCCTTCTCCATAGCATGTTCTCTGGCCCCTTTCTATAGAGAAAACATACTCTTCTTCTGATTGTCACACTCGCACCTCAGCCTACCTGTCCACACTTACTGCACATTACTCTTTCCCATGCACTCAATATTCCAGCTAAACTGACCTCCTTTCCTCAGCCATAAGATTCTTCTCCCGATGTCTGTGCCCCCATGTCCGGGATGCCCTTCCTTCTTACTTCCACCTCTTTGAACCCCTGACTCCCTTCAAGGCTAATAAGCACAGGTGCCTCCTCCCACAAGAGACCTTTCTCAGTTCCTCAAGTTTTAGTGCTTATTGCCCTCCCCCTGACCCAAGGCCCAAGTGAATAAGAGTGCTGGTCTGGGAGGTGGGAGGACTTGATTTCGAATCCTACCTCAAATAGCCATGTGACCAGAGGCAAGTAACTTAACCTCATCTAAGGAATGGGGATAATAATAGCACCTACCTCAGAGAGATTTCCCAAAGATCAAATGTGGTAACATATGTAAAGGCACTATATAAATACTATTATTATTATTATTAACAGTATTTTGTATTTACTTTGTGTAAAGGGGCAATGAGATTTTTCACTGGCTTAAATAAGCCACCAAAGCTAAGGGAGAAATGTGGTACAACAGAATGTTGGGTTTGGAATCAGGGGACCTGACCCTCAGCTCTACCACTGTTTGTGTAACCTGTGTTCTCTGGGCCCTAGTTTCCTCATCGTTAAAATGAGGGAGTTGGGCCAGATGACCTATAAGGTCTCTTCTTGCTCTGAATCCATGATTCTAGGATCTTAATGCAGGAATTTGGGCCAAGTGGATGAATAATGATGACCATGACTCTTACCTGATGTTCTGGCTCAAACTAATTTGTAGGCTAAGCCAGAGGGGGCTTGGGAATTTCTAACCTTAAGTCAGATAGTTGTCTAAAACATAGAACTGCAATGTCTACCCCAGACATAGAGGTTAAAAAGAAAAGACTTAATCTTAGCTTGCAGGCACTCTACCTGTCTCTTGTTAGCTGGATATGTTGGCTATGGCTAAAGAGCTGGGATGGAGGACAAGTGTCTTTGGAAGCAAGGAGCAGTGTCCAGCTGGCACCATAAGAGCTACACCCACCTGAGATCAGGTGCCTGGCCATCAGCTAGCAGCCAGCAAGAGAGTAATATACTCAAGGGAAATGCCATACATTACAGAGAGCAGACAAGGATGTCAGTGTCATATCACCAGAAGAAATTTGGCCCTATATCATAAAAGGCATAAGCCACCCCTCTCCTGGTATGCTCTGGTCACATGTGTTCTCTACTTGTTTGCCCCTTCACAATATGCTATGACCATATGTTTCCTACATGTTCCTACATGTGTGCCACTTATGTGTGTATATTCTTACTCTTATTGATTGTGTGAGTACTTGTGGAAGAGCATGCCAGCCCCCAGTTTATGGAAGAAATTGTCCGTAGCTACTTTTTTTTTTTTACTATGCTATTTCCTGACTTTGCATTGAACTATTGCTTTATTCGAATTTTCACTACGTATTTTCATTGGGCTGGAACCAATTAACTTTGAATAGTGCAAATTCAAATACATGTGACAACTCCGGGGGATTCGTCATTCACACTAATTGGGCCCTGGCTGTAATTCTGTCCTCTTGCTGACTAGAAAAAATGTAAACACATTAGTGGGGGCTAGTGAGCTATGTTCTGGCTGATGTGTGGTAGATGGATTGTGATGGGGAGGGGCTTGAGCCGGGGAACCAATTAGGAAGCTATTTGAATAGTTCAGATGTGAAGTGCCATTTCTCTGAAGTTGGGTGGTGTCTGCATGCGTGGGGAGATGTTTGGGAGGTAGGACGGACAAGGGTTGGATATGAGGAGGAGGGAGAGAGAAGGTTGTCAAGCTCGCCTTGAGAGATGGCGGTGAGGGGCAGAGATGTACATGTTGGGATCCGGCCCCTGTTTGGATTTGTCGTTCTTGACCATGCTTATTTGTTACATGGGGCTCTCCCTGCCCCCATTTTCCTTCTCTTGGTTTTTATTTTGGGGTGGGGTATTGCAGGACAAGGGTTAGCAATAGTGATGCCAAAAAAAGAGAAACAAACCTAAGGCCCTTGTAACATTTTAAAAAAATGTACAGAAATAACAGGGAATTCAGAAGGGAGCTGTAATGCATTGTACACATAAAGCTGACTTCCTGTTATTTATGCTAATAAGACTGACAGTCATCAGTGCATGCAGTCAAACTTTATTAACTATTCAGAAAGACAAACATTAAGGCAACAGGAGCAAACCACCAACCTAATTCTGAAGTCTCGGTAAGGGTGTCTTAAACTGGTGCTCACGATAAGGTTCCATCTCTGCCTCTCGGGGGCGGGGTGAGGCATCTCCTTCCAAGGTGGAATTCGGGCCACACTGCTCTCCAGTGAACTTGGGACTCTTACATTTCCAACGGCAGGTAGTGCAGGAGTCTCTCCTAGTCTCTGCCCTGGAACAGGCTCGAGCTTTTGGCGGCTTTTTATGGTCCTGGCTAAGGGTGTTTAATTGCATCTAACTTCTAATTGGCAAGTGATTACCTAAGCTTATGATGAAAGGAAACTTCAATAAAAGTGTTAGTTTCCTTACATCATTAGCAAATGTTTATTTTATTTTATCTATTTTTTTTACCAGATTTGAAGCATGTGCGCGCGTGCGCACACACACACACACACACACGCACACACACACATTACAGTTTACCAGATTTGAGGGATGCAGAAGTGCTTATCTTATTGCAGAAAAACAACTCATGTAACAATTACTTAATCACAAAAAGGAGGCTTAGAACAAAATGGAGTTGCCCATCCTGTTAACATGCTTATTCTAACTACAGAAGAACAGAGAAGAAGGATAGTTTTGAAAATAATATGTATGATCCATTATGTACTTTTTTTAAAGCAAGTAGTATGATTCATGGTTTCATGTAGAATCCTCTTTTTGAGAATCTTCTTTTTGTGTTTTGCTTTGTGTATGAAAATGTTCTTTTTTGGTGTTTTAAGTTCAGAATTTTAAAAATAGGCTTAAAAACAAAAGGAAGGAAGGAAGGAAGGGAGGGAGGGAGGAAGGAAGGAAGGAAAGAAGGAAAGAAGGAAGGAAGGAAGGAAGGAAGGAAGGAAGGAAGGAAGGAAGGAAGGAAGGAAGGAAGGAAGAAGGAAGAAAGAAGGAAGGAGGAAGGAAGGAAGGAGAGAAGGAAGAAAGGAAAGAAGAAGGAAGGAAGGAAGGAAAGAAGGAAGGAAGAAGGAAGAAAGGAAGGAAGGATGATACATGGTGGTTTTTTGACAGAAAGAAGATCTGAGAAGTTTTGCAAAGAAAGATAGTAAGTTTTATGCAAGATGCCAATGAGACATCTAGCTGGAGAGGTCCAGCAGGTTGTGAAGCTTTCCTTGATAGCCTCAGCTGAAAGTGTTGTCTTCCTCCTCAAGTATTCCTGGATTACTTTGGTCCTCTCTTGTCCCCATGATGCCCTATCTTGTATGATACTTATTTGTATGGGAATTGTCCCCTCCCCCAACTTAAGCTTCTTCAAGACATACACTTTGCCATTCAGAATCTTTGTATGATAGCCCCAGTGGCTACCACAGTGCCTTGCACTTATTAGTTGCTTACTAAAAGTCTGTAAAACAGAATTTCCCGCTGGTCACTTCTGGTGCTACCACCCAAGGACTTAGAGAAAGGGCCAGGGAAAGTTAAGGAGGGCTGGCTTGTTGAGATGAAACCCTTGAAAATAAAGCCCTTGTTCCTTAATCCTCCTTCCCACTCATAGATTTGGTAGAACATAAACTCTTTGAAGGCAGGAACTATCGTTTGTCTTGTCTTCATGTTCCCAACACTGGCGCCTTGCAAATAGCAGGTACTCAGTGGACCACAGTGTCAGGACAGTCAGATTGCAGGCAGGCACATAGCAAAGTGAGGCTTTATCCCCTCTCCACTCTGCTGCCCACCTTCTGAACCAGAACTCTAGAGACCATGCCAGGATGAGCTAAGACACTCTGCTTTGACATACCTGGGGGCACTCTTCTTCACCCCAGTCATCAAATACCCTCCAGGTTAAAATCTGAACTGCTAGGCAAGCCTCCCTCTCCCCCAACCCTTTTTTTCTTTACTTCTGAAAACTGTAATCAAATGAACATTCCCATTGCTTCTCAAAAGGGTGTGTTAATCAACTGCTCTGTTGTTCTGCTCACCATTCTTGTGACTCCCCAAATCAAATTTTTTTTCCTTGGTCACCACTCCCCAAAGTAGTCTCCCAGTATTAGAAGGTAAACTCCTTGGGGGCAGCTAGTGCCTTCCTTTTGTATTTATTTCTGCAGTGTTTAGCATAGTACCTGGCATGTAGTAAGTGCTTAATTCAAGCTTTTTCATCCATCCATCCATCCATCCATTCATCCATCCATCCATCCTTCCATCCTTCCATCCATCTATCCATCACTCTTTCTGGCTCCCTGAGAAATCTGGGTTATCTCTCTAATTCCACAATCCTTCTACCTCTAGCTCACCTAGAGTTTTCTTTCCTAAATAAGTCTGATCCTTGAAAAAGCATGGACCTTTGTGGCCCCTTCTCCAAGATGACAACTCCCCCCTGACCTTTGTCCCCAGGTCTAGGCCTATGCTTTCCCCCAATATTCTGAATAGCAGAAAGTCATGAGTCAATACTATGTACCCCATTCTTCTCCCCATCATGTTCTGGGAGTCCTACTTGGTAGTTCAGCTGTTCCTGTTGACAAGACTCATTCAGTAATGGGATTAGGCTCAAGTAAGTATTAACCCATTTGAAGCCGTCACTCTACAGCCTGATTTCTGCTGCTTTGACCTTGCACTTGCTGACAGTTCAACAATTCCTGTGACCTGTTCTTGTGTGGATTAGTGTTACAGAAATCACAATAGAGCAGTACCTTCTTCTAAACAGGTACCAGAATGTCGTATGACCCAGTAGCAGAATGCTCTTTGGTCCATTTTAATCCTAAACATGTTTCCTTTTTGAAGAATGCATTGTAGACTCATTTTATGTTGGAAGAGAACTTAGAGGTTCTTTCATTACTCAAGAAGCTTCCATAGCTCCACATTACCTCTTGGTTAAAATCCCAGCTCCTTTTTTCAATCTGGCTGCAGCACAGCCTTGTCAGATACTTCCCCTCCCTTCAAGGCTCAGCTCAGGTGCCACTTATTAGTGCCCTGCCCCTCCCCCATTTACTTTGCATTTATTTTATATATATGTTTTGCATTCCCTTTGTATATGTGTTGTATTCCACCACCGTCCTCACCCCCAGAGTCTGGCACATGGTGTTGCTGTTCATTCATTTTTCAGTTGCATCCAATTCTTCATGACCCTATTTGAAATTTTCTTGGCAAATTTGCTATTTCCTTCTCCAGCTCATTTTACAGATGACAAAACTCAGGCAAATAGGGTAAAGTGACTCGCCCAGGGTCACACAGCTAGGAGGTGTCTGAGGCCAGATTTGAAGATGAGTCTCCCTGACTCCAGGCTCGGCACTCTATCCATGGCGCCACCTAATGTGGTGGAATATTTCTTTTGTTGTTCAGGAATGTCTGACTCTTTGTGACCCCATGGACCATGCCGTCCATGAGGTTTTCTTGGCAAAGATACTGGAGTGTTTTGCCATTTCCTTCTCCAACTCATTTGACAGATGAGGAAACTGAAGCAAATAGAGTTAAGTGACTTGCCTAGGGTCTCATAGTGGGTCAAATTTGAACTCAGGTCTTCCTGATTCCAGGCCCAGTGCTTTATCACCACTTAGCTGACCCAAAATGTTTCCCAAATTGAATTGGATTGGATTTTGTGGTTGGAAAACTCATTTGTAAAGGTTAGGCACCATCTTGTCTGCTCCGTTTTCCAGATGAAGAAATTGAAACTCCAAGAAGGGAAGGGATCTGGCCAAGCTAGATGAGTGACTGAGCTCGGACAGGGATCTAAGGTTCTTGGCTCCTTGTCCAGACTTCTTTCCCTAGCTATGTTCTCCTTCTCTCCATCTCCCCTCTCCCCCCCACAGGGGTCCCTGCGAGTAGGGCAAGAGTCCATACATCAGTTGGTGAATTTGGGAAAGTGAGTCTCTTAAGGGAGGCCTGCAGTGCAAACTCAGTAACAAGAAACTTGATGGCCTGACAGAAACAGTACAAGCTGGAGCTCTGGCTCCCTCCTACCCAGGGACTAGCTTAGTCATAAGAAGCTGCCTCACCGCAGAGGTTTACCTAGGAGGCAACAAACAGCTGCATGACATCTGGCTGCTGGCAGCTCCTGGCTTTGGAGATGTCTGTAAGCAAGGGCACTGGGCTAAGAGAGCTGGGGGTGGGGGAAGACTGTCCAGGGAAGCTAGGGCTGACCCCTGGCAGTGGGGGCTTCTGGACAAGCTTAGCCTGCTTTTTTTATTGCTCCAATGGAGCCATTAACCCCTTCCTCCTTAGATGATTACGAAAATATTTGCCTATAAGAAAGACCCTGAAAATGATTGGATGGAGGAAGTAAAAAGAGAAAGAAAATGCTTCAGTTGCCAAGTTAATTCTCTTTTTTGTCAAAGACTCTTCCTTCTCCTCCCAGTTCATGGTGGTTTCTTTTCTGTGAAAGAAAGGAAGCAAGCCCCCTTCCTGGTTGATGTAAGAAGTGTGGGATTTTTCAGATTGCAGTGCACGCTTCTGCTCCCTCCCACCCCTTTTCCCACTGTTCTCTCCCTCGCTGATTCAAGGTCTCATTGCAATCACTAGACTAGAATGATAACCACGGCTCACCAGATCCGCTTTGGGGTCATGGGCTAATAGGATCATAAATCTCTGAGTAATTTCTCACAAAGCCAGAATCGTCTCAGTCTCCCATTCACGATGCCATTTTCATGTTGTTTATGTGAAAAATGGATGCATAGGCAATTGGCGAATAGTGCAAAATCCTTCAATCATGCATGTTATTCTTTTCCTCACTTGTTTACATCTTCTCTGCATAATTAATAGACTACAGTAGGCTCCAAATTAATATCCTAACCCTCCTTAGCTCTGGTTGGTATTTCACTAGTTGACATTCTCTTGATGTTGCTGCCACATATTGTATTGGGTAATTCTTTTTTTTTTTAATTTAGCAAGTAATGCTTGTACTCACTAGAAGTAACACTCGTGCCACTCCCTCCCCACTTTATGACCAAAAGGTCGGGCCCATCATCAGTGGTGATTTTTTCTGAACGTGATGGTTCTGCTTCAGGGCTGGCATCGTACCAATGCTGTACCCAGTAACATGCAATGAGGGAGGCTTTTAAAGACAAAGATGATAATGGCAGAGGTGGCAGATTGATTGACTTGTCAATCTCGAACTATGTGGCAAGGGTAGGACAGTAGTAAAGCCAAGCATTTTACTGCAAGACTGAGCCAGTTGGGAATCTAGGGAAACAGTGTGAGGAGAATTTAGGTGCTGGTTTAGTGTTCTCTCATCTGTCATCTGCCTCCCTTTCCCTGTGATCCTTTTCAACACATGGAAATGCCGTGATGTTTAGCGTTTGGGCTGGGGAAGGTTTGGGGCTCTATAAATATTGGTTGGTTAAATGAATAAATGAGTGGATGATCCTCTTGCCTGTGAAACAATGTTTAACTTTAAAGAAGGCCAAGGGAGAAAAATAATCTTCCATGAATAGTCAGGATCCAGATTAATCTTGACAGACTCAAATTTTGACTAATCTAATGAGATTAAATTTATTAACAATAAATGTCAAGTCTTCCCTTTGGGTTCAAGAAATCACTTTACAAGTACAGAGTACTAGGAGGCAAGCATAACTAGACAGCATGAAGAAGACTAGCAGACTTCAGTCTCAATAGGAGTCACCAGTGTGGCATTGCAGCTAAGGAAGTTAATGCAGTGTTAGTTTAGATGCCATCTCCTCTGGGAAAATGTTCTTCATCCCCTTAGTTGTTAGTGCCTCCTCCATTTCAAGTTCTCATGCATATACTTATCTGTTTACATGGAAGGTAAGCTCTTTGAGGGCAGGGGCTATATATACTTGTCTTTTATTTCTAGCACCTAACAGTACTTTCCTTGTATACAGTAGGCATTTAGTAAATGGTTGGATTGGACCAAATTGGATTAGATTAGATCGCATTGGGTTAAGTAGTGCCTGGGATGAGAGGTTGGGTGGGGTGGGTAGTAGTTCCACCGAGCTCTGCCCTGGACTGACCACATTTGGATTTCTGTGATCAGTTCAGAACATCATTTTTAGGAGGGTATTGATAAAATGGCAAGTATCCAGTGGAGGAAGGGCCTTGGGTTCATGCCTCTGAGAATCGCTTAAAGAAACTGGGGGTGTCACTATGAAGAAGAGATACTATCCTTCCTTGGGAGTAAAATGAAATTTCTTGGAGCAGCTAGGTTGCACAGTGGTTAGAGCACCGGCCCTGAAGTCAGGAGGACCTGAGTTCAGATCCGGCCTCAGACCAAACACTTGACACTTACCAGCTGTGTGATCCTGGGCAAGTCACTTAACCCAAATTACCTAAAAAAAAGAAATTTCTCATTGTATTACAGATTTCTAATGTTGCTTCTGATTTGCAGAGTCTGTGTCCCAGGAACTGCAGAGGGGCTCCTTGGGGAGCTCCATGTGCACTCCTAGGGGTATCTGCAGCTCACACATCTGGTTTGGAGGCAGCAGGTGCCTTGCTGAGTTTTCCACATAGCATTTCAACTGGAGTAATTTATCACATCCATCCCTACCCCTCAATCGTGCATGTGAAAATGATAAATGATTATACCTTTATTTTTATTTCTTTTGGAACTGCCAACTCTGACTATTTACAGGAGATCATTATATTTTTATGGATCTTAAGTGTTTCTGCTGAATCTGCAAAGCAAATGGTTCCAACAACTTGGTTTGCCTAAAAAAACCCTGCTAATAGAAAAGTGCTTGGGTTTGGGGGTGGGGAAGGCCCTTTGTTCTCAACTTCTAGAAGTGATAGCCACTCTGGATTGCCCATAGGACTCAAGACAGTAGTGCTGTTGGGGGGGACAGGAATCCCATCTGTATTCTAGCTTGTGATGGAAGGCAGCCTCCTTTCAATACTTCCTTGGCCCTCTTCTCACCGCTGTTTGCTTTGGTTAACTTTATAGAGATAAAAAGAGAGTCTGCTGCCAGCTTGAGTAACTGTATCATTTAGACTGTGAGCTCCTTGAGGGCAGGGACTGTTTGGGCTTTTGTATTTCCAGAGCTTATCACAATCCCTGCTGCTTAGTAGGTGCTTAATGAATGTCTGCTGTCTTGCCTTGAATTTACAACCTTTGTGGTCATTTTTTTTCTTTCCTGGCAGGTCCCAATCCCCCCCATCATTCAATATTGTCTGACTAGAATGTGGCAGCTTGACACAATATTGCAAAGATTCAGGAGTCGCTTCGGTCGTTCTTCTCCATTGTTTCTTCTCATTGCTTTGTATTTTTTTAGTGAGGCATTTGGGGTGAAGTGACTTGCCCAGGGTCACACAGCTAGTAAGTGTCAAGTGTCTGAGGCCAGATTTGAGCTCAGGTCCTCCTGACTCCAAGGCTGGTGCTCTATCCACTGTGCCATCTAGCTGCTCCTGTATTTTTTTATAAGAAGGGAATTGGAATTGCTTGGTTAGTATAAAATCCTGGAAGATACAGAACGGTAACACATTTGGGAAGTCAGTGTAAATTTAGTGTCAGCGAGTTGAAATGAGCTTCATTTGGGGGGCTTGGTATGAGCTGTAGGAAGAAAAATTGGCCCCAAAATAAGAGTGAGACCTGAGTGATGTTCCTTCATTGCCCTCAGAGCTCTCCATGGTCTGGCCTTGCCTTCCTTTGGGACCCTCACCTTCCATTGTGGGCCCTCTTTGTCAGGTGGGCTCCTTCTCCCAGTCCTTCTCCTGCTCTCTCCTCACGTAGAATGACTCCCTCCTTCTCCTGCTCTTTCATGACTCAGCTCAAGGTCCACTTCTATGAAGCCTTCCATGACAACAACACCCCCCCTTCCTGAACTCCCGTGGCATTCGTTATCTAGCTGTAGCACCCAGCTTGACATTTGATGATCTTCTGACTTAGGTGGCTCTCTGGTTGCGTGGCTGGGGGTCTTGTCATCACAACTAGATTGCCGTCTACTTGAAAGCATTGCCCATGTTAGAATCAAGCCTGGGCACAAAATAGGGGAGTAGAAAAATGAAGCTTTGATTAGGAAATGAAAGCGAGCAAAGATGAAGAATCTTTCTTTGGCTACTGATTAACAATTCACTGCAGTCTCTTTCCTTTTTTCTCTTTACTCTCTTCCTTCTGATGCCAAGAGCGTTCTCCATTGAAGCTCAACTCTCCTGGCTAAGTGTTGTTTTGCTACTGCTCCTTTTCAACGACATTCACCTAGGATGCCAAGGAGCTGAGACAACCCCATGCTGCGTTGTTAATTTCTTATGCCCACTTCAAACCTTTCTCTTTGCTCAAACTCCTGAGAATGTATTTATGCTAGTTTGCATTGATTCTTAATGATTTTTTTCCTAAAGAATCTTTGTATTTTGGGAAGATTCCTTTACAAAGACTTCCTGAGGCCAGAAATCCAGATGGGGAGTGTCTGAGAGTAAGAAACTTCCTTTAAACATTCAGAGTGAATGCAGGGAAATTTAGAGATCCAGTATTGCTATTTTCTGTGAAGAATTTAGAAATTCCTACATGTTATTTATCTGTCTCAGGATTGATAGAAAGGTTACACACTTCTAGCAACAAAGCTCTCTTATACATCTTGGCCAGCCGTAGGTTGAGTGTCTGAAGCCACCTAGTACAACCCCTTCATTTTACAGAGCAGGAAACTGAGGCCTAAGGAGATGGAGCCATCACATGTAGGGGGTATCAGAAGCTGGAGGACACCAGAAGAAAGTTTGTCTAGTTTTACAAACATTGCTGGCATTGCTTTAGACACCCCAAATGGCTTGATGCCAACATAGAACTGTGCTCCACAAATGTGATACCAGGGGAACAGAGTGCCTTGGGATGTCTACATGGTCTTGTTAAGTCTTAGGAATAGACGTTTCCAGAATCTTGAAAAGAATTTTTGTTGACCACTGCTATGGTGGAAAATATGTTATTGAATAGCTGTTAAATAATACATAGATTTTTCCAAGAGTGAACTTTTAAGCAAATACCATTTGCTCTCTTAGGATTAGAAGCAGGAAAAAGCATGCTGCATTCTGTCTGGGCCAGGCCATAGCACAGTCTGGCTTGCTCTCTGAAGGACCCCATGGGGAGGGAGCAGTGTCATCATCTGAGTTTCTGGCAGCCAAAATATTGTTTGATTAGAAGCTTGATCTAGTGAGAATAGGGGTGGTACACAATGGAAGTAGCCCTGGATTTGGAGTCAGATGTGCAATTTGAATTGAGTTCAAATCCTGCCTGTAACACTTGCTACTCACGTGACCTTGTACAAGATGGGACTTCAGTGTCCTTATCTGTGAAATGAAGAATGTGGTCTTTTCCAGCTCTAAAGCTACAATCCTATGTTCTTAGACTTGTATGACTAGAGTTTTGCATAGTATGAGACCATTCTGATGTCCCATGATAGAGTCCACACCTTCACTCAAAGTGCTGCGTCATTGTCTTCCTCTCTCACACTTCGTGAATTGCAGCTTCTTGCCTGCCTTGATCTTTACTTCTTCCAGGCTCTTTCCCTCTGCGATCTGTTCTCCCCATAGACATTCCTAAAGGACAGGTATGACCATGTCACTCCCTTGCTCAGGAAGCTCCAAGGGCTCCCTGTTGCCTGTAGGACAAAATTGAACCTTTTCTTGTCTGACAATGAAAGCCCTTTAATCTGGCTCCAGCCTAGCTTTCCACACTTACTTCACTCACCTTCATACATTCCTTTAAGGCCTTTCCTGATTCCCTTCACATTATTTTGTATTTTCTTTGCAAATAGTTTGTACTTCCCTATCTTTGTTCTTGTGGACCCTCATCCCCAGTAGAATAGCAGCTCCTTGAAGGCAGGGATCAATTCCTTTTTGTCTGTATCCCTAGTACCTAGCACGTTGCCTGGCACATAGTTGACACTCAATAAATGCTTGTTGAATGAATGGTTTCCAGATGCTTGCTTCACTTTTGATTCCTTGTAAAAGTGGGGGCCTTAATGCCTGCACCTCTGTTCAGCCCTGCCCAGGGCAGCTAAGGGGCACCACAGGGCACAGAGGCCTGGGCCTGGAGTCAGAAAGACTGGAGTTCAAATTTGGCCCCAGACACTTCCTCACTGTGTGACCATGGACAAATCACTTACCTTCTGTCTGCATCAGTTTCCTGAACTATAAAATGGGCATAATAAGAGCACCTACTTCCCAGGATGGTTGTGAGGATCAAACAGGATAATATTTGTAAAGCACTTAGCACATTGCCTGGCACAGAGTGGGCACTTAATAAATGCTTGTTCCTTTTGTTTCTCCTCCCTGAGGCAAGCCCTCCTATCCTCAGCTGGTTAACCCTGCTATTGCTTATGTCAATCCTGGCAGGGATTTGCCAATTTTGGATCTGATAAGGGATACTGCAGGGGCAGCTAGGCGGCGCTGCAGTAGATAGAGTGCTGGGCCTGGAGTTAAAAAGGCTCATCTTCCAGAGTTCAAATTCGGCCTCAGATACAGTGTGACCCTGGACAAGTCATGTAACCCTGTTTGTCTCATCTGTAAAATGAGGGGGAGAAGGAAATGACAAACCACTCCGGTATCTTTGCCAAGAAAACCCCAAATGGGGTCATGGAGAGTCAGACATGACTGAAAAATGACTGAAAAACAAGGGCGTACTGCAGGGGTTTTATTTTTTGTTATTTTGTTATTTTGGTTTTTAAATGCCTGTTCAAAAGGGCTTTGAAGTAAATTGTACAAACCTGGGTATCTATTGATAAAGAATATTTAGGAAATGCATTGGATGTGGTATGTTCTGTTTCCAAATTTGGTATCAGATCTACTTTTTCACCTCAATTACACTGAGTGATTAGATATAATTTTTCATGACCACTTTTCTTTAGTATCTCATTTTAGAAAGCCTTTCACATTGGAGTGAAAGGGATGCACCTCATACATTTCATGCTAAATAGTCAGAAAAAATATAGCATCCTTTTAATTCAACTCAGGGCTCTGAAACCCTCCTGTTACCACCTAAGAGTCAGGAGAAATTGGCCTGCTCTGCTGGCTCGCTGTTGTGTAAAATGCGTTAAAAGCAAAAAAGGCTCTTAGCTGCTGCCTTTGTAGGGCTCCAAAGCCAGCCAACACCAATGCCATTGATAGATCCACAATTTATGTTTCAGGAAAATAACTTCCCTTAGCAGACAGGCCAGTGGGACTGACTAGGGTGGGGCCAAGAAGGGGAGGCTCATTGAGCTTGAGCCAGCAAGAAGCTCACACAACCCCTCCTCTTACCTTTGTTTCATTTGGAAATTAATTTGTATTTTTTGTTGTTCTGAACTTGACAAACACCCACAACCCCAAACCCAAAAAGAATAACAAGAGAGGATCAGATATGCGACTCTGAATCTCAGTTATACACAGCTGATTTTTTAAAAGTATGTAATCAATTCAACACAGTTTCAAAGCTGACCTGTTTGCCTGTGTCTCTCTTTTAACTTCCTTCTGTTGTGAATTTTCAAAAAATGCTTCAATGACCCTCTTTTCTTTAATTCTTTATTTCTGGAATCACTGTCACTATTCCCTTTCCTCCCCCCTTCCTCCCATTCCAAAACGCATTCCCTTGCAACATTGGCCATTTCTGAAAATGTCTTCCCAATTTTATTTGACTTGGTGCCTTTTTATAATTTTTTCTTTTGCAAGACAGTTGGAGTTAAGTGACTTGCCCAGGGTTACAGCAGGTTAATTGTCAAGTGTCTGAGTCCAGATTTGAACTCAGGCCCTCCTGAATCCAGGGCTGGTGCTCTATCCATTGTGCCACCCAGCTTCCCCCCTTTTTTTTAATCATTTCTTAAGGCACAGTAATGTTACATTCAGTTTATATGCTATAATTTTTTTCCACCATTCCTCAATTGTTGGGCACCCTTTTTGTTTTCAGTTCTTTGCTACAGCAAAAGTACTGCTATAAATATATTTGTATATGTAGGTCCTTTTTCTATTTCTTTGATCTCTTTGAAGTATGGACCTTATTGCAGTATTGCTGGCTCTTAGAATATGCACAGGCAACCAGATTGGTGCCACAGTGCACAGAACACTTGACCCAGAGTCAAGAAGACCCAAGTTTAAATTTGGCTTCAGACAGTTATTAGGTATGTGACTTTGGGTAAGTCATTTAACTTTAAAAATAAACTGCAAGTCTAAGAGAATGAAGCTGAAACACCTTACCTCCTGACAGCTGAAACTCACCTCCTGACAGACAGGTAATGAATTTAAAATATAGAAAGAGACATACATTTCCAAACATGGCTAATGTAGGAATTTGTTTTGCTGGAGCATGTAGACATGAATTGAGGTATCTGTTTTTAATTTTAAAAATTTGCTCAATAGGTTTTCCTCTCTTCTGATTAAGATTAGATAATGGTTTACCTATTAGTTTTATTTTTTAAAAAGCTGCTCATTTTATTTAACAGTTCTTTTTTTTTCTTTCAATTTTGTTAATCTCTTTGATTTTTTTTTTTTTGCGAGGCAATTGGGATTAAGTGACTTGCCGAGGGTGACACAGCTAGTAAGTGTCAAGTGTTTGGTCTGAGACTGGATTTGAACTCAGGTCCTCCTCACTTCAGGGCTGGTGCTCTATCCACTGTGCCACCTAGCTGCCCCTAATCTCTTTGATTTTTAGATGTTCTATTTTGTTGTTTAGTTGGAATTTTTGACTTACTGTTTTTTTCTTTTTTTAATTGCATATCTAGTTCATAGATTTTTACATTTTCTTTTATTGATAAAGGTTTTTAGAGATATGCATTTCCCCCTAACATCTGCTTTGACTGTATCACAAAAATTTTCAATGTCATCTTATTGTTGCCATTGTCTCTGATGAAATTGCCTGGTGTTTCTTCAATTTGTTCTTTAACCTCCTTATTATTTAGGATTAAATGATGTAGCTTCTGTTTAAGTTTGAATAATTTCTTAAAAGATTCTTTATTGATTATAATTTTTATTGTGTTATAGTTAGTAAAAGATATGTTCAATAGTTTTGCATTTTGCCATTTGTTTACGATGATTTTATGCCCCAGAATATGGTCAGTTTTTACAAATGTAACATGTATGCTCTGGCTCCATTCTTTCAGGGCTAGACTGACTACATTTCCCTTCAGAGTTCTAGTATACCTTGAGAGGGTTTGTAGTTTTCTCTTTTCTCTTCTCTTTTGGCTCAAGACCTAACTGGCTATGTTCCCCTTTTACAAAGAAATTTTTACTTCAAAGATATAGCAAGAAGAAACATACATCTTCCCCCAATTCTTTGGGGTTATAATCTCCACTTAGTCCTTTGTGTTGGGAGAGTTGGGCTTATACTTAACTCAGTTCCTACAGAGCATTGGTCCCACCAAGTTCATGCACAAGGGTGGCATTGCTGATGGATGAGTCCATGTGCTGAACTAGAATCCAAAAGGACACTCCCAGAAATTGCTCCTTGTTCTTTTGGTCATCAATGCTGGGCTAGTTACAACAACCAGCCTGTATTCTTACTCCTAGATTCATCTAATTTGTATTCCCAACCCAGAATGGAGATTCCTCTCCTGGTACCTAGAATATGAAAGAATGAACACGAAGTCCTATATGGCCCTGGGGAGTGGAGTGGAGGGAGGCATCCCTAAAGATCCTTTTATCTCACGTTTTAATTAGATACTGCGAATGAAAGAGTCACCAAGTTTCCCCAGGCACAAAAGCAGCAAAAAGGTGGCTAGCACTAACTTAGGCCCTTTGGGAGACCCCGTTAGTTCTAGCTGCACAGCTAATGAAAAAAGGCTCTTCTTAACTGCTTAGTAGGCCAACTGGAATGCCTTACAGAATGTTTCAGTCTCTCTAAGCCATATCCCTCACATATCATCCTTATTCTCTAGGAAGTAGCTACAAAGCATCCTCCACGTGGAAATACAATCTTAGCAAACTTATAGAGTCTCCACATGCACCAGAACCCCGTTATATAAATATGTCATTCACAGCTGAGAAATATGTACATTCCTTTTGATTCCCATTAAGTGATAGCCAGAGATCTATCTAACTTTTATAAAATTATATTTGGGTCCTTAATTTCCTTTTTGTTTACCTTTTTGTTATATTTGTCTTAGTTTGAAAGGAGTGTTTAAATATTATAGTTTTGCTGTCTCTTTCTCCTCATAATTCAATTGATTTTTCTTTTAAGTACTTAGATGCTGTGTCATTTGGGGTACATATTAAGTACAGATATTATTTCACTATCTATGGTGCCTTTAAGTATAATGTATTTGCCCTGTTTACCTCTTTTAACCATGTCTGTTTTTATTGTGACCTTATTTGAGATCATTATTTCTACCTCTGCTTTTTAAAATTAGTCTGAAGCATAATAAATTCTGCTCTAGTTCCTCACTTTAACTCTGTGTGACTTTATGTTTGAAGTATCAAAATATGGAATGCTTCACAAATTTGAGTATTATCCTAGTATAATTGTTTTGTTGGTATTGTTCAGTCATGTCTGACTCTTTGTGACTGCATTTGGGTTTTTTTGGTAAAGATACTAGAGTGGTTTGCCATTTTCTTCTCCAGCTCATTTTTTGCAGATGAGAAGCTGAGGCAAACAGAGTTAAGTGACTTACCCAGGGTCACATAGCTAGGGAGTGTCTGAGGCCAGATTTGAACTCACAAAGATGACTCTTTCTGACTCTAGGCCCAGCATTCTATCTTCTACACCACCTAGCTGCCTCCATCCTAGTATAAGGACCATGTTAATCTTCTCTGTATCATTCTAATTTTACTATTTGAACTTAGCATTCACTCCTCACTTATAGAGCAGAAAACTCAGGCCTCGAGAGGGGAATGGACTTGGTGCACAAATAGTTGTGGATTGAAATATTATAATCAAAAGGAGATGGTCCCTAATGAAGACTGGACTTCTTTCCCTGCCTCAGCCAGACTAATCACCAGCTGAGAAGATGAGGTTTCTGTGGGCCATGTGGGACCTGGCCTTCCCTATTGAGACCTCATGAGATACCATCAGGGTGTACCCTCGTAAATTTGACTGTGTATAAGGTTTAGATGGACCAGGAGCTGGACTCCATGGCTGATTGACCATGGAGCTCGGATGAGGATTGACAGTAAGGATGTTGGTGCCCAGCTGAGCCAATATCACTGGGAGATCCAGGCCCAGGCTACAGTCAGCCATCAAGCCAAGAAGGTAAAGATTTATGTGATCACCTAGTGCATTGTCTGGCATGATGAAGAGCTCCACATACCAGGCTGGGGACAAGGAGGGCTTTGAGTGAGAGTTTGGGTCCCTGAAGTACCCAATGCCCCAGCTGGAGGGGACCCAGGAACATATCAGGAAGTGAGTGGCCAGAGCAGCCTGGGCCTGTGAATGCATGTAAGGCTAGGGGAGGAGGTCAAGGCCGAGCAAATGGACACAGTGGTCCACGTTTTATTTCGTGTCATGTTATTCCACACCCCTAGTCTACCACCTCTCTGCCAGTTTTACTGTTAGGCCTTTGGAATCACAACTGGTCGGGGAGCTGTCCAGAGTTCCCAAGCTTTAGAGTGTTGCTTATTCTCACCTAATCGTGGCAGTCATGCCAATTGCTCTCCTGCTTCTGCTTACTTTGCTCAGCATCACTGCAGGAGGAGTTTTGTCTTGTTTAGTTCTTCTGAATTCTGTCCATTTTTTTTTTTCCTGCGGTGTATTAGTACCCAATTACACTCTCAGGTCACAGTTTGTAGCTAGGGGGCGCCACAGTGCACAGAGCACTGGGCCTGGAGTCAAGAAGACCTGAGTTCAAATCCAGCCTCAGGCGCTTACAATCTGTGTGTGTGACCCTGGGTCAGTCATTTCACTTCTGTCTGCCTCAGTTCCCTCATCTACCTCCCAGGGTTGTTGTGAGGATCAAATGAGGCAGTATTTGTACAACACTTCTCCCAGTGCCTGGCATGTCGTAGGTGCTTAATAAATGCTTATTCCCTTCCCTTCGACTGCCCTTCCCTCATTATTCCCAACACAAAACTCTTTCTGCTGTAATACAGGTTGGCCCAATAATCTCACTACAGTTTTAAGTTTTAAAGAGCTTAAAGGATCACCGAGTCGAAAAATAGGCACAATTTCGTGACTTTTCTAGTTAAATTCCATGTTGTTTCTCAGAATGCTTGGACCAATTCACAGTTCCCTTGACAGAGCCTTAGTGCGCCTATGCTGGCTAGATCTTCTGCAGCTTCTTAATGACTGTGAAACACGCACCTTGTTTACCTCTAGAACACATAGGCAGAAAGAGGACACTTGTCCCCCTGGGACAGCGACTGGCAGGCACTGAGCACATCTTCCATTCCTCCAGCTTGCCTGGGCTCCCCCTGGACGTTTTGACCACAGGAAAATAAATAGTAGCTTGTCTCCAAGTTTCCTGTGGCGTGTGTCCTCATGTCTTCCTGAGTCTCTAGGCCCCCTCCATCCCCAACTTTCAATTTAGCGGGTGCTTGGAGGATAAGTAACAGACACAGCAGATCCACAGGTGACATTTATTTTCATCTGTCTGACTAAGTTTTAGAAAAGTGATTGTTCTTTTAGGGACAGAAGTGAGGAAAACACATTAAATTTTTGGAGAAAAACCAACTACTGCATTTCCTTCTGTAATTTCCTCCATCCCAGCCTGTACTTTTCATTCTACAGTTTTGTGCATGTGATGCTGGAGACAGAGGTAGGGGGACACTGGTGACAAAAAGAGAGAAGAACAGAGTCAGAAGTGGGGTGGGGTGACAGAAGCTTTTCCCCAAGGCACCAGATTTAGAAGATGCTTGCAGTCCTGTAAGCTTTAAGCAGTCCTTAAGATGCTTTAAGTCCTTTAGAAACAATAGAATTTAGCCATAATTAACAAGAAAATTCATTAGAATATCAAACCAGCAGATGGTGGGTGCCCTGGTCGGAGCTCCTGTGGCAGCCCTACATCTGTGTTCCAGGGTTTTTTGTCTCTGTACTCTGCACTGATGGCGTGCTTGTTTGTACTCCTTCCTGGTACTTTGCTGCTTCCCTCTGCCTTGTGAAGGTCTTCTGAAATCTCGTCTCTCCCCTTACCCTTAACTGTAGATATGCTTGATGCTCCTGGCCTCAGACCTGTGATACTTGCCCTGGGTGCACAGGAGATAGTGGCACACGAGATACTGGCTGAGAGGCGTGTGACCTGAAGAGGAGCTAGGCCCATCGTATAGCAGGAGTCATGATTAACTAACTTGGACTCCGCCACTTGGCATCCACACAATGTCTAAAGATCGCAGGCAACACGCAGGCCCATGGACACACTGACCCCTGCTCAGGGACATGTTGTTAAATGAATAAAATAAGATACAACAGAAATCAAATATATTGGAAAATGCTTATCAAAATATTTTGAAAACCAAGTTCCCTGAGACCCCAGGTTGAGAACCCTTAATCTAAAGCAACAGTTCTCAAACATTTTGGTCTTAGGACCCTTTTACACTCCTAAAATTATTGAAGAGCCCCGCCCCACCCCCCAGACATTTTATTGATGTGAGTTATAGCTAGGCATACTTACGATATTAGAAATGAAAACATCATAGTATTATCATGAAATAGATTTGACCTTACGGACATTCTGAGTTTCAGGAACCTCCAGGGATCCCTGGTCACACTTCCAGAGCCCTTGATCTAGAGGAAGGCTCCCAGCACATTGGGTTGGCCACTTGGGGAAGGATTTCTGGGAAAAGATAGACAAAGATCGTAGAGGCTGGATAGGTGCGGGGTGATTGGGGGTGCCCGCTTGGAGGAAGTGGCCATATCTGTAAGATCAGAGATCCACTGGAGTGTGGGAGGACGAAAGATGAATGAGATCTGCTGAATGAAACCTCTTTAGGCTCCTGTTGTTGCAGCCGTTCAGAGTAGAGAACAGCTTGAGTGTGTGCTAGTCCATGTGCACGTGAATTTAGATGGGGCAGTTATAGGACAGAGTAACTTTGAGTGCCCTGAACCTGTTGCTCAGCTTTTTCACATAAACAAAGCAAGCTCAATATGTGCCCACAGTGTGACATGTCAGCCCAGCAATCTCTGGCTGCAGCCAAGAATAAGGTGATGCTGGTCGCTTTGTCCCCTGGTCGGGCCTCATCTGGAGTCTTGAGTTTGGGCACCACAGCTTAAGAAGGCCGTTGGTAAGAGGAGGAAGACCATAATGGTGAAGAGGGTTGAGATAATGGAATATGACAAGTTGTAGAGGGCTCATGATATATGTCTTCAAGAGGGCAATGTGGTTCAGTGGAAAGGATACTGGATTTAGAGTCTGAAGACCTGGGTTCAAATTCTGGTTTTATCATTTACTGCCTATGTGACCTTGACCAAATTATTTCATCATTTTGGGCCTCCATTTTCTCACCTGTAAAATGATGATGTTGGAGTAGGTAGCCTCCAAGGCTTATGAGCTGAACTGTGTCAACATCTGTAACATGGAAGAGGCTTTTTTTTTTTTCTTTTACTTTTGCTTGGCCCCAGAAAGCAGAACAGGGAGCAGTTGGCAGAAAGCCAAACTGAGGCTTGATGTAAGGAAAACCACCTTAATAATTAGGATGGTCCAGAAGCAGCAGAAGCAGGCAGTAGACTCGCTCTCTCTCGGGCTGGACGTGGTGGCTCAGAGGATCATTCTAGCTCTCATGCCCTTCCCCCACCCAGCTGTGGCTCCGTCTAGCATGCAGGCTCCCCAGAAGACAAAGGCACTTTGTGGGTACCTATAGATTGATTTAAAGCCATTAATTTAGATTTAATAGAATAATTATTGAGATAAATGGCATGCCAGGGAAGTCATTCAATATTATATAAACAAGATATAGTGGCTGTAATTATAATCCTACAAATACTGTAATAGGTATATTCAGAGAAGTCAGTGAGCCACAAAGTATTTTTGCCAAAGGTCAATATTTCAAACGGTTTATGTTCTAAAGTGCCCCTGGCTGTTAATCCCCACTATTCCACTCTTCTAGGAGCAGGTTTCGAGGGAGAGCCCTGGATGACCTGGGGTCAGTTTCTAGCTCTGGCATTTCCTGTGTGACCTAGGACAAGTCACCTTCCCTCTCTGGGCCTCACTTTCTTCCTCTTGGCCTAGATGGCCTCCAAGTTCCCTTTTGGATCTCTGTCAGTGAGCCACTGCTCCTCAGATCACACCTTTTGCTCTTGATCCCCGAAGGTCTGAAGACATTTATTGGGTACCCATTGTGTGTATTATCCTGTGTGTTTTGCTTTGGGGGTCAGAGGAATGTAGTAGATACCCCATAGAAGTGAATCTCAGCTGAATTCCTTTAAGGAATATTTTGGACTCCACCCCAGTGTACAAGCAGCATCCTGTGAGCCTTAAGTACTTCAGAACCCCTATCAGTTACCTCAGGACACTAAGGTCTAGAAATCTTGCTTGTCCTTCAAAGCCCAGTTCAGATGTTCCCTCCTCTGTGAAGGCTGCCCAGATCTCTCCCCTGAACTCCCAGAGTCCTTTGTACCTCTTATGCACACAAGCATATTCTATTGTGCATTAGATTTCCTTGTACTCACGTCTTATCTCCTGTACTAGACTGGAAGCTCTGTGCGGGCATGGACTGTGTCTGTGGCACCTTCCCAACAACCTGGCACCAGCTGATTCTGATTACCTGTTAGAGCTGCTGGGTGTCCAGGGCATAATTTTCCCTGCAATTGTCACTGAAGCAGGAACCTACTGAATGGTGGTCCAGCCATCTACAAGAGATGGGTGATAGAGTCTCCAAATGTGTTCAGACCTCTGGCCAGATACCCAGTCCTCCTTGGAAAACAAAAATTGAACTTAGGCACCCAGCCAATTGATGGTAATCATTTGTTGCTGTTGTTATTTTTAAATTCAAGTTTCAAATTACTTCTATCCATACACCACTACCATTTCCCATGAACCTTTGCTTGTGACAAAGAAAAATTTGATAAAACTGACCACCCACATCCACACATCTTCCAGGATACCCACCATCCTGCACCCTTGCAAACGGCCACACTAACAATCAGATCTCTGGGCATTCCTTTTCACTGCAGCAGGTTTTAGTTATATCTGTCTTGTCTAACATTGTCCGACCTTGGGTCCTTCTTCCTCTCAGCTCTTCTAAAACTCTGGAAACCTTATTTTCCCAGACTAATGGAACTGAAGTGATAGTGAATCGTCTGTTAAGCCAAGTTACTAGAATGCCTGGCATCTCTTTTATGCATACCCATAGAACCAGAGAGCCGTGTGCCACCTAGCAGCAAGATGGTTCTGGGTACAACTCCATTTGCAGGTATTCTGCAGGAATGTTATTTTGGGGGAATTTTAGCTGGGAATAAAGAAAGTGGGCCTTATATTAAATTGCTTGGAAGGGGGAGATGTGAAGAGACAGAGAGAGGCAGTGGGACAGATACAGGCAGCCTCAGCAGCAGATGGTAGCTTAGTAACTGGGGGCAAGCTGAGCATCATGCCAGTGTGTGAGAGGCCACTCAACAAATTGGTGCCGTGACTGAAATTTGTTTTAATGAATTCAGGCCAGTGTAAAACCTTATCCAGCTGGGCAGCCATTATAACCTAGCATGATTCCACAAGCCAAGATTAAGTCTGTTCTTTTAACTGACCATGACTGATGCTGATTCAAATTCTGTGGTCCCTAAATAGAATCTGGCATCCCTAAAACTCATATATTGGACTCCACCAAAAAAATCCAACCCATAGTAACTCTGTGGAGGTAGGGGCTACTAAGTCCATCTTTCTTCCAAGATCTTCTTTGATAGGCATATGAATGAAGTTGGGAAGGATCAAAAAGATTAGGGGAAAAGTCAAGGCCATCTCCCATCACCCTTCCGGCTCAATGTTCCTTCCTTTATTATGTGTAACTGCCAGCAGTAACACTTTGTATGCCCCCTTTCACTCCCCACGTAATGGAGTATTCTTTTCTTGGATAATATCCATTCTCTGGAATCAAGATTGTTCATCACACAGATCTGTTGTA